>NC_084534.1:12439470-13039470 GCF_024500275.1 Phycodurus eques
TCGAGCACTTCCTGTACAGTAATTAATGTATCCACTTTTTGTGACATTTTTGTTTGTTGGTGTGCCATGAGATTTTTCAGTTGTAAAATATGTTCCTTGTCTCCATAAGGTTGGAAATCACTGCTCTAGTCAAATCGTGTATTCTAATCAGTCAGGTCAAACCAACATTACAACATGACAGAAATAATGGGTGCTAACTTACTGTAATTAAATTACTTAATTTTTAATTAAATGACTTCACCCACACCAAAACTTTAGAGCAGGATTCGACAGAACGGCGGCATGTTTACATCGAACCGTTCGTGCTACCGCTAGCTTGCTAGGCTACATAATATTTTATTCCTTGCTTGCGAGCCGTATCGTATGCAAAGTACGTGAACATACCTCAAGCAAGCCTTAAACGAACGTCCTCTCCTGAGCACTGGTGACCACCAACGCACGTTTCCCCCCATTTTGTTCTTATAATACAGTGGCCGTGATCCACTCTTCTTCTCGTCGCCACGGTAACGAGTGTATCCGGTCGAATTTGAGTTGACACGGTAAAGCCCAATGATCAGGAAAAAACGGGATGCGGTGGTATCGGAATACAAGATTTTATTGCAGTAGTCTGAAATAAAGCAAATTTGTCTTGTAGTCGTATCCGGGCATTGCGTGTTGTCTGTCTCAGACATGTTGTCTGTTCCACACCGCCGACGGTTTTTTTTAATTTTATTTTTTATTTTTATTTATTTATTTATTTTTGTTGGTTTTAAAAAAAACAAAAAAAACTTAATTGGCCGTCAGATATTTACAGTACTACGTCAAAAGACACGCAACAAGGCTAAAAATAAACTAGCCTTTGGATTCAAATACACTGTACATTCGGTGCCGCAGAGTTAATGTCTTTTGCGGAGCCGATCAATGACGGCGAATTATGACATTAAAGCCGATCAGCATAAAATGCTAAATATCGGCTGATACCGATCAGCCGATAAAATCGGTGTAAAATCTAGAAAGAAGGGACTTATTTGATTGACGACTGAAAGTTCTGGGGAGGCAGCCTTCTCAGAGCATTCAACGCCCACAGCTGTTGAAAGAATGTCTCAATTCTTGACCACTTTGAAGCCTAATTTCGCATACTTTGCGATATTTTTTTTTTTAATCATTTGGCTTATTAACAAGTCTCTCTTCTGTGATGTCAAATTTACAAGACGTTTTTGTTTGTCTGTATGGTTCTACTTTAAAGGCATAAATGAAACGCACACGTGTTTTAGCTAGATAACTAGATCCATCCAAAATGTCTTCCAGGATCACGGGATCGCTATGAGTCTGATCGTTTCCGAGATGGTCCACGCCGGGACTATGACAGTGGAAGAGACCGCTACAGGGACCGCTATGATGATAGAGACCGGCGAGATTATGATAAAGGAGGTGAGTCTTTGTGTTTTGGAGATGGGATGGATTTACTTGGATACCTTGATCTGGTATATAGTACCCATAACTGAGAAACCTGCTCGACCTTCAGTTTGTAGTTCAAATTTCAATCATGGCCATCCCTCAATATTTCTTTTTTTTAAACTTTCAATTCTCATTTGGCCCTCTTCTTTATAGGTTATGACTCTCGTGGTGGTGGAGGTCGTCGTGCCTTTGGCAGTAGCTTCCGCCGAGATTATGATGATAGTCGAGGTAGCAGCGACCGTTACGGCGATCGGGATCGTTTTGGGGACAGGGATCGTTACAGTGAAGATCGATATGAAAGACGGGATGAGAGGCGTGAGGAAAGAGGTGAGTGCACCACTCGGAATTTGCTTGACCCATTCACATAAACCTGACTTCTTTCCCATGCAGCTCCACAGCAGAGGCCCAAGTTAAATCTAAAGCCCCGCAGCGTGCCCAAGGACGAAGAAGGTAGCGGTGCTGGCGGCGGAGGATCTTCCCCTGCCCCTGCACCGACCTCGAGCAGCAGGGCCTCCTCCATCTTTGGTGCTGCCAAACCAGTTGACACGGCAGCCAAGGAACGGGAGGTCGAAGAGAGGTTGAAAAAACAGGAAGAGAGGCTGCAGAGGCAGCTGGAAGAGGACAAGGGCCGGGGCCCTGACAGAAAGATACGAGACAAGTGTGTGGTTTGCCCTGCTTAAAAATACTCTTGTAATTATGGCATGCAAAATAGACACTATTTTTAGATCAATCTGGCTATATATTATTACACGTTTGAGTAAATCTTTCATATCCAGAGATCCAAGCTGGCGACATGAGGAAAGTCACACTGAGCGATCTCGTACAGGAAGTGAGTCCTCCCAGCCAGGAAGTGGCTCTGCAAGAGGTAAGATTTATCTTTGTGATTTTTATACACTTTGACTTGAAGACATGTTATTCTCTTTGAGTATGAAGAGGTATGTTAATCACTGTAATTATGCTATTTGTTTCACTCTATACGGTCTCTGTCCTAGCAACATTAGATTGCCAAAAGTATTTGCTCACCTGCCTTGACTCTGATATGAATTTAAGTGACATCCCATTCTTAATCCAGAGGGTTTAATATGACATTGCAGTTATGCTCTACAGTTATAACATCAAATTAAACCATATGGATTTATAATGAGATATCACTTAAAATATTTTAGTCGGGACAGGTGAGCAAATACCTTTGTCAATGTAGTGTACAACACACTGACTATTTATTCAGACACAGGAATTGGATATACCCAGAACAAGCAACACAATTGTTTCCCATCGTTTTTTCCTGCCAGGGTCACGGTGTCGAGACAGCGAGCGTTCCGGGGAGAATGAGGTTTTCAGTGGGAAGGATGACGAGTCCTCTTCCCCTGCACCCTCCTCACAGCCTGCCCCCATCAAGGAGCCGCTGAAGGTGATGCCTGCACCTCCCCCCAAGGAGAACGCTTGGGCCAAGAGAAGTGCGGCCACCATCAGCTCTGCTGAAACCGATGGGCGGTCCCCTGTCTCCCCTGTTGGTTCAGCCTCTCCAAAGTTCAGGTGAGTGTACAATTTCGATGACGATGTCTTACGAGTGTATGTTATGGGCTAATTATTCTTTTCTGTTTTTAGCTCCTCAAATTCTGCAGATGAAAGAGGATCTGGAAAGGGTAAGGCTCACTGCTGAACATAGGGACACAGTGGGGAATTTCAACGACCTCCAGCGTTGTCTGCATGACACTTTAAATATCGAAGCATTGTGATTAGCAAAAATATACAGAGAAACAAAACAAAGCCTTTTACTTGAGGAAAGTGCCAAGTTGATAGACGCTTTATCACTTCTGATACGATAATATTAGAATTCTCCAACTCAAATGTAGGACTGGTTTTCTCATTTTTTAAAACAGTACTCTCTGCACATCCTGCCATCATATTAAAGGGATGAATTTCACAATGTTAAAATGAGTACAAGGGAACCACCAACATCAAATACTCAAAGGATTTGGAGTTAAAATGATACAAAAATTAATGTAAAATAGTAATTCATATATTTGTTTGTTTTTTATTACCCTTTTTGTCAATATTTTGTTTTATCAAACTTAATTATAAAATGCTTGTCTCTTTATATTTGTATGCCAGTTGAGTATGTAAAAACATTACTGTTACATTTAATTTGCTATGGGAACATGTTTTATTTTTTAAATAAAGAACTAAGAAGTGAGCCAATATCACTGAATAAATTCTGTTCATCTTTAAAGATTCCACTGTACTGTAGAAGTATGTGACAGGCCAATAGGATTGTATTTTCCAATTGTCTACATTGGAGGAAATAATTATTTGATCCCTTACTGATTTTGCACGTTCACCCACTGACAAAGACATGAACGGTCTATAATACATACATGCAAATCAGTTGCCTTTCGGCGAAATTCGCCATTTCGAACTCAAAATAGGCCATTTATGTGAATCCTATAGATCCGATGAAGTTTTCCGGGGGGGTTGTCGTCGTCGCTGTCGTCATAGGCTGTAGTCCTTGAACACTGGCAGCTCGATCCATTCCACACATCCATACACATGTAATTTCTGATTATTACTCCGCGGCTGACTAATATGCGCGCGACTCGTGTTTACATTTAGACGAACAAAATCAACAGCTTTGATGTATTGTATTATTTGTCTGGCATTGTCTGCCCAGGCGTGGATATTTCAGCACACTTATAGCTTGAGAAAACACCTTGCAGTAAATTGCAGATGTTTTGGCTGTGCATACATACACACACAACAGTATTACAATTTGGACATTCATATTTTTTTTTATTTTATTGATCATGCTGTGGTTAAAAAAAATCTGAAGTTACTCACTATTTACTCATTACTTATAATTATTTCACTGTGTACTTTTTAGTCTTAAGTAATTTTTTGGAGGACTACTCTTTTACTTGAGTCACATTATTGTCAAGTAACACTACTCTTACTTGAGTACAATATTTGGCTTCTCTACCCAGCTCTGGAGCAGACATCCTCTATTGGCACGCTTACCTTTAAGCAACATTTTTGCTCATCACAGCCAGTGTTTGTTGCACTGGTCTTTTGTCTTTTCGTGTTGAGGTGCTGCGAGTCGTGGCCCTGGTTGTGGTCCGAGCAGAACCACCAAGCAAACATAACATCAGCAACGAACTGATCCGCTAGTACATCTTGTATTAATTAGGAAACCTAGAATTATCAAATTAGTTTACGGATGCTAATGCTAAGTATTAAGCGACGGAGTGATGTTAGGGATTATTTCACAACACAGAATGAAGTAATTTAAAATTTAGATATGGCCAATAAAGACACCAAAAATACTGTAGTTAATATATTCCTGGAGGATTTATTTGGGGCGTAGCCTTTGAAATTGGTAATAGTGAAAATCAAGTGTAACAGACAATGATTTTAGTCAATTATTTTTCAGAATCAGAGTGCTTAAAGAGGAGGATGCTATTCATGTGTCCCTCAACAATTTGTTGAGGGACATAAGCATTTGACCCCCTATCAAAACATTACTTGGTGGAGAACCCCTTGTTGGCCAGTACTGAGGTCAGATGTTTTCTTGTTGTTGATCACCAGGTTTAAACACACCTCAGGAGGAATTTTGGAGCACTCCTCATTGCAGATCTTCTCTAAATCCTTTAAGGTTTCGAGATTGTGCCTAGGCAACTCGAAGCTTCAGCACCCTCCACACATTTTCTATGGGATTTAAGTCTAGAGCCTGGCTAGGCCACTCTATGACCTTCATTTGCTTCTCCTTTAGCCACGTTTTCATTTCCTTGGCTGTATGCTTTGGGTCATCGTCATGCTGGAAGACCCATCCACGACCCATTTGAAGTTTTCTGGCTGAGAGGAGGAGGTTATAACCAGTGATTTCACGGTACAAGGCTCCATCCATATTTTCCTGGATGTGGGGAAGTTGCCCTGTCCCCTTTGCAGAGAAACACCCCCAAAGTGTCATGCTTCCACCTCCATGCTTGACGGTGGGGATGGTGTTCTTGGGGTCATAGTCTGAATTCCTCTTCCTCCAAACATGGCGAGTCATATGGCTTCAAAACAGCTTGAATTGTTTTTTTTGTCTCGTGTTGACATGACCTCCTCCCTATCTCTCTGAATCATTCAGATGTTAATTGGCAAGCTTCGAACGGCCCTGTAAGTGTGCCTTCTTGAGCAGGGGGACCTTACGGGCGCTGCGTGATTTTAATCCATCATGGCCTAGTGTGTTACCAATGGTATTCTTGGTTACTGTGGACCCAGCTACCTTGAGATCATCAACAAACTCCTCCTGTGTAGTTCTGGTAGTTTCTCATGACCATTGAGGTGAAATCTTTCAAGGAGCCCCAGACCAAGGGGGATTGAATTTGTTTCTTCCATTTTCTAATTATTGCACCAACAATTGTCTCCTTCACACCCAGCCTCTTGCCAATGTTCTTCCAGCCCATTACAGCCTTGTGCAGGTCTACAAACTTGTCCCTGTCCTTAAAGTTCTTTGGTCTTAACCCTGAAGGAAAGGTTGGTGTCTGATTGATTGATTCTGTCTTTATACAGGTAACAAGTTGAGGTAGGTGTCTTTCATACACCTAACAAGTTTATATTAGTACTTTCTTAAAGAGAGAGGACCAGTCTGTGAGAGCCAAAATGCTTTGTTGGTAGGAGATCAAATACTTATTTCACGCAATGAAATGCAAATACATTTCCTTTTTTTTTTTTTTTTTTTTAAATGTGATTTTCTAGATCTTAGATAACCTGTATTTCACTGTTAACATAAACCTAGCATTAACATTATAGACTGCTCATGTCTTTGTCAGTGGATGAATTTACAAAATTAGTGAGGGATTAAATAATTATTCCACTGTAGATCACATTTGTTTCTGTGTTTCTGTTCATATAAGATGAAGTCCTCATCATTGACTGTCTATCTGTGGTGAGATTTGGTGAGACAGAGCTCATCATTATAAATAAATGAAAGATTACAATGTTCCTGTGATGGGGGTTTTTGTAGAGTTTTTCACTATTTTAGAAAAATGGTTTTGCTAGTCCTCTTGCAGCTACTCTGGTGTGGTGGCGAAAAAAACGGACAGTTTGCATTAATGAAACGTGCCTTATTGGAAATCTGCAGGAAAACCTCGCTCTTTGGGTTGTGCCCTTTTGTAAAAAATCCCCATAACAGAATGGACCCAGTTGTACAGTGTTCCCCAGCATATTCAAGACTTGGGGATTCACCTATTGACTTTTGTTCTGCGGAAGCTATCTGTTATTCACTGAAAAACCCATTAATTTTCTGGTTTTTGTGATCAGGCCAAAACCATAAACATATTGCTTTGGCTGCATCTTAGTGCAACGTAACTGACGATGTGAGTTGAGGAGCTTCATGTAGACCAAATTAGTGCTTTGCCATCATCTTATGGCAAATATATATGCTATTCTAAACCTTTTTAGGGGGGCTGTAAAGCACTCACGATTTTCACTGTTTGTGGTAGGGCTTGGTTCCAATCCCCTGTGAATAGCGGGGGAACACTAATTAATTAGTTACTGTAAGTGCAAAGCTTTATTCAGGGTAGAAATAGGACTCACTGGACCCAACATTCCAACTGTCATTTAATGATGCGTCTTTCATTGCCCCTCCATCAGTGACTGTCATGGCTGGGCCTTTGCTGCTGCAGTGTTTTAAGTTTAGTTGACAGTTTACAGTCCAACCATTCTCTCAACTGTCTGGCTTCTCCTTTAAGATGAGAACAAAGCTGATGGTGTTCATCGGGACCGGGGCCCCCCACGGGCTCGAGGTGAGCCTGCGGGGCCTGCAGCAGGGCGAGGAGAGGGTTCCAACAGAGACCGAAGAAAGGAGGCAGACAGGTCAGCCACTTAAAGCTTAGCAACTCTTTAAGTTGTTAACAAAAACAAAGAGAGTGAGCTAGCACAGGGGCATCTGCAAAGAGTGGCCCACATTGAACTATACAACAGATGATGCATCCTTTGTTTTGAATGTTGTGGACTTCATCACCTCTTAGGCTATGGGATCTTTGAATGCATTTGCTCCAGAAAAGGCTCACAATCCCCAGTTGGTAGTAGGAGTGCCACAACAGTAACAACATAGCATGAGCTAGAAACGAAAAAAGGTTTTGACTGACCGATAGCAGCTTATAGATGATCCAAATGGATAGTTTGTGCTCCTGTAGAGTTTAAGCTCTTTGATATTGCAGTATTCTTGGCAAGTATTGTGAGTCCTGCTGATGAATGTTAACCCACGGGTTCATTCTGACTGTAGAAAGGATAACAGAAGAGACCGAGACACCAGACCACCGCCAGACCCAAAGAAATACGACGAAACCCCAACCCCTGTAAGTCCGTCACGGGGCATCGAGCTCTGGCAGTTGTCATAGTTTCTAAAAGCTGTTCTCTGAGGCCTCCTCCACATTTTAGTCCCGCCCTCCACCACCAGGCACCAAATAATGAATGAATGATTTGCAGAAGCGCAGTTTGCTGAGTATGCCCAATTGGTTGTCTTTTTCAGAAGTTCAGCTCAGCCAGTAAATACGCTGCTCTGCTAATGGATGGAGATGGCGACGACGCTGGGGATGTGGAGTAGAGAAGACGGCGAAGAAGAGGAGCAAATGAACAGAGAATAATAATTTCAGTTTATATTCTCTTCATGTGGAAGTAGCCCCAAGGAGGACAATCACCCCTTCCTCCCTCCTTCAAACCTGTTCTTTCCCTTCATCTCCCTTCCCTCTCTTCCCCTCTCCCTCCTCTGCCCCACTCTGAGGACTCTTTCAAGGTCTACACAATAGTCATCTACTGGACTTGTTTTAATTGGGGGGTGGGGAGTGTTTAGCTCATAAAAAGTGATGGATAAATTTGAAAAATTGTAATAAATAAATGGGAAAAGTGGGGGGGAAAGAATTTGTACATTTGTGGATCAAAGGTGTGGTGGATTGATCCTGTATGAGGTAGCTATGGCAACACAATACTTTTAAATCTGAATCAATTGTTCACATGACTTGCATACCTCTTATAAGGCAACTTCTTTTCAATAATTTTATTAGTCATTTGAAAGTCATCCTTGAACGCTTCTCTCTCTAAATTTAAATCACTAATCTTGTCTTCCAGTATTGTCTTTGATTCCGAAGCTAACCCATGGAACATGTTCCTCGTCGTGTCCACTGTGCAAAATCTTTTGACATGATTTACTACACTCTGAATGACACCAAACAGCCGCCTCACGACTCACCTTGAGTCATTCAAGTGCCATTATTGTTCTCCCCTTATCATTGTACAGACTTTATTCTCTTTCTAAACCTTCTGATGAAATCATCGCTTCAATTACTCATCTGCTGTCCTTTCTGGCCGTCTTCCCGTCCTCCACTGCTGCCTGCAAATCCTTCTCTTTCTCATGTGAGGACCGCAGTGTGGGAGGTTATCATGACATTACCTTTTTTCCCGCTTGCAATAAAAGGGGTGTCATTAAGTACACAGTACATTCTTCCCAACAATTTATTTCTACTCTAATAAATGGGTGCCATGCATTTTTTGCATTCATACTGGTGGACTTAGGAGTCCTTTTGAATTTTTAGAATTTGAACATGTACATCAATTGCACATTATTAAAATGTCGTAGACTAACATAATTTTCCCATTCTTAAAAACTACGTCAATTTAACACATCGTATTGTTGTAAAACATGTTCAAATTTACTACATTCAAATTACTTTTGTTCCTAATGTGAAAAGACCAGATATTGAGAGATGATCTCCTGTTTCCCTCAATTTCCTTCAATAACCCTAAAATGCGCAGTGGATTTTTATTTTATTTTGACAGGAGCTATGAAGTTCACATTATAATCAGAAATACAGGTTAGACGTTAATATGGAAAATTACTATTTTACCTTGTTTTTTAATGGAATATCTACATTAAAGGCTGACACGGGAGTGGATTTTGACTCCCACTCCCAGAGAGATTGATCACATTTCCCCACAATCCTGAGTGTTTAAAAATCCCGCTCTTCCTACTCCTACAGGGATTGATCCCAAGCCAAAACTTTACAGCATCCAGCTTCCCCCCCACAATTTTTTTTATTACTTTCTTTCTATTAATATCTTGAATGTGGTTTCCACTCCGTGACTTTCGCTCTCATACCGGCCCAGTCCTGTGACTACTAGTGAAATTTACTCCCATTCCACGGGACACAGTGGGAATCCCGGAAAAATGTTAGCTTCTGATCTACAGTGGGTACGGAAAGTATTCAGACCCCCTTAACGTTTTCACTCTGTTATATTGCAGCTATTTGCTAAAATCATTTCTTTTTTTCCCCTCAATGTACACACAGCACCCTATATTGACAGAAAAAAATGGAATTGTTGAAATTTTTGCAGATTAAAAAAAAAAGAAAAACTGAAATATCACACAGCCATAAGTATTCAGACCCTTTGCTGAGTATTTAGTAGACGCACCCTTTGAGCTAATACAGCCCTGCGTCTTTTTGGGAATGATGCAACAACTTTTTCACATCTGGATTTGGGGATCCTCTGCCGTTCCTCCTTGCAGATCCTCTCCAGTTCTGTCAGGTTGGATGGTGAATGTTGGTGGACAGCCATTTTCAGATCTCTTCAGAGATGCTCAGTTGGGCAGGGCTCTGGCTTGGTCATTCAAGAACAGTCACGGAGTTGTTCTGAAGCCACTCCTTTGTTATTTTATCTGTGTGCTTGGGGGTCATTGTCTTGTTGGAAGGTGAAGCTCTGGCCCAGTCTGAGGTCCTGAGCACTCTGGAGAAGTTTTTCGTCCAGGATATCCCCGCATTCATCTTTCCTTCGATTGCAACCAGTCGCCCTGTCCCTGCAGCTGAAAAGCACTCCCACAGCATGATGCTGTCATCACCATGCTTCACTGCTGGGACTGTATCGGACAGGTGATGAGCAGTGCCTGGTTTTCTCCACACCATACCGCTTAGAATTAAGGCCCAAAAGTTCTATATTGGTCTCATCTGACCAGAGAATCTTATTTCTCACCATCTTGGAGTCCTTCAGGTGTTTCTTTTAGCAAACTCCATGCGGGCTTTCATGTGTCTTGCACTGAGGCTAGGCTTCCGTCGGGCCACCCTGCCATAAAGCCCCGACTGGTGGAGGGCTGCAGTGATGGTTGACTTTCTAGAACTTCCTCCCATCTCCCGACTGCATCTCTGGAGCTCAGCCACAGTGATCTTTGGGTTCTTCTTTACCTCTCACACCAAGACTCTTCTCCGCCAATTGCTCAGTTTGGCTGGACGGCCAGCTCTAGGAAGGGGTCCGGTCGTCCCAAACGTCTTCCATTTAAGGATTATGAAGGCCACTGTTCTTTTAGGAACCTCAAGTGCAGCAGAAATATTTTTGTAACCTTGGCCAGATCTGTGCCTGGCCACAATGCTGTCGCTGAGCTCTTCAGGCAGTTACTTTGACCTCATGATTCTCATTTGCTCTGACATGCACTGTGAGCTGTTAAGGTCTCATATAGACAGGTGTGTGGCTTTCATAATCAAGTCCAATCAGTATAATGAAACACAGCTGGACTCCAATGAAGGTGCAGAACCATCTCAAGGATGGACAGCACCAGAGTTAAATATGAGTGTCACAGCGCAGGGTCTGAATACTTGTAGATGTGTGATGTTTCAGTTTTTCTTTTTCAATCTGCAAAAATTTAAACAATTCTGTTTTTTATGTCGATATGGGGTGCTGTGTGTACATTGAGGGGGGAAAATGAACTTAAATGATTTGAGCAAATGGCTGCAATATAACTGAAAACTTTAAGGGGGTCTGAATACTTTCTGTACCCATTGTAGGTGTACAGAGGACCTTTTCCAGCAACCATCACTCCTGTATTGTAATGGTTTGTGGTGTTGGATAATCATGTTAAATGGTTAATTCATTATTGGAAAACGTTTTGTGAAAACGTGCTGACATGAGAAGCTGTAAAATGGCCTTCCTTTGAGCTAGTTACGTTCTGGTTCTCAACATTTATGGGTTCAGTTATACTCTCAAAATGGCTGTAAAAATAGAACTTTTATTAGGAAACCTGATTATCCTTGTTCCGAGGAATGAAGGCTTTTATTCCACGTGAGCAACTACCAAGTAAGTGGAAATTTCCTTCAACGGTATGTACCACGGTACTCCCTTCTAATAATAGCACAAACTGGCTCTCACCAGACTAGAAAAAGAATTAGAGGCACCGCTGCAAAACTAAGCCAGAGCAGAAGTACATTCGACAGCAGTGTTTCCAAACCTTTATTCAGCCAAGGCACATATTACATTTAAAAAAAAAAAAAAAAAAGCCACAAAAAGTATGTGTACGCTAAAATAAAGACTTTAGTCCCAAATTCCGTTTGAAATCTGGGGATGTTAACTCGCTGGCAGTTTCATTAAATTGTACCCACAAAACGTCCACAGGGAAGCAGTGACTCTGGAATGCTCGCCTTCTAAGCGAAGTGGCAAAGAATATTAAACAAATTGAAGAGAAGTTAAAAAAACTGAACCAGCAAATGAAACTCAGCAAAAACTTTAGTCAATGTGACCACTTGCATTTAAATTCGGATACAAAGTGGATTTATGTTAATCTGGTTCACACAATTGTAACTTGTTAGATGGAAACACTGTTAAAGTCAACTGAGCCAACAGTTGTTTTAACGTTGAATGTTACGTCCAGATGCAATAAACTCCAATCGGAATTAAAATAAAAATTTCAAGTTTATTAATTGTATTGACTTCTCTGTAGTCTTGTCAGGTCCAGCATGATTACACCCATCAGTCGCAATGTCCCAACAACGTTTTTCCATCAAGATGTTCTTGTAGAGTGTTGTCCGCTGGGGGACATTTCCACAATGTTTCTTCAGCCGGGGTCCCCCACTGCATCCTCGACTCCTGGTGGCAGCTGCTAAGGATCCTGCTGAGCTTCATCCCACACTCACACACAAAGGTCAGCACACTGGCCACTACTGATTTACAAGTGTCATAAATATGATACCTTGCATTTTGTTGCTGGTGGTAAACTAACTAAATTAAAATGCGTGTGTGTGCATGCACTGATCTTAGAGTACATTTTAAGTAGCAACAAAGTCATAATTGATATTTTCCCAACAATTGGTCTAACGCTCTGTAGTATCTTTTCAAGTGTGCTGAACATTCCCAAAGACATGATGCACCGTTGTACATTGCAGTAGTGATTCATTCATGTTGGACACTTTTGAGCCGAGGTATGCATTTCCAAGCCCTCACCTGCACACCTCCTAAAATAAAAAGCATGAGAGAGCTAGAAATTCCGTATGCAAAGATGTCAGATTTACTGTTGACTATGTGACATGTCACAATCATATCAGGACTTATAATTAGCCCAAAGCTAAGGTGGGAGGATTAATTTTAGTATGTTTCACTCCCATGCTAACTAACTAACTAACCGACTGTAAATGATTTTTGTTGACACCGTGGTTTTCATGACTGGCTGGTGGCCGGCTATGGAGTGCTGTTAGTAAAGCTGCTCAGGCCCAAAAATATCAGCAACATTTTGTCACATTTAGCTTTAAAACGTGAATTTTTGAGAGTCACTTTTCTGCACATTTAGAACCGTATTTGTGAACGTAGTAGTTAAATCCAAATATTAAATGTTACACCTAAATATATATTCTAAATGTTAGCTATATATCTAAATATGAATCTTAAATCGAAATGTTTTTGTGTGGGTGTATATATATATTTTATATGTATATACACGGATGTACAACCCCAATTCCAATGCAGTTGGGACATTGTGTTAAACAAAAACAATACAATGATTTGAAAATCATGTTTGACCTATATTTAATTGAATACACTACAAAGACAATATATTTAATATTCAAACTGATAAACTTTATCTTTAGCAAATAATCATTAACTTCGAATTTTATGGCTGCAACACGTTCCAAAAAAGCTGGGACAGGGTCATGTTTACCACTGTGTTACATCACCTTTTCTTTTAACAACATTCAATAAATGTTTGGGAACTGAGGACACTAATTGTTGAAGCTTTATAGGTGGAATTCTTTCCCCTTCTTGCTTGATGTACAGCTTCAGCTGTTCAACAGTCTGGGGTCTCCGTTGTCGTATTTTACGTTTCATAATGCGCTACACATTTTCAATGGGAGACAGGTCTGGGGCCTCATGTACAAAGACTTGCGTGGATTTCCTACTAAAACATGGCGTACGCTCCAATCCAGAAAACGTCGTACGGACAAAAATATTCAGATTGATGAATTTATGTGTACGCATGAATCCAAGCACGTTTCCTTCGTACATTCCAATCAACGTGGAAATGAGCGCACATGTTGGAGTAGCCGACTCCTCCCTGTCCACGCCCATATTTGAATATGCAAATCACATTTAAATGAACCCTGCACCTGATATGCCGGTCTCTGCATGATCAGGAAAAAAAGGAAAATGAAGTGAAGTTGCTCAATGAAGTAGAGGTGCGTAACAAATTGGACATTGTCCTCCGGCGTTAACAACAAGCGAAAGAGGAGCGAATGGGACAGTGTGTGTGCGGCTGTCAATGCTGTGGAGTCAGAACAGCGCGCACACTTTGAACTAAAAAAAAAAAAAAAGTGGTCAGACATTAAGGTGGATGTGAAGCAGAGGAAAGCTGCCCACCGCAAAAGTGTGGCCAAAGAAAGGCGGAAGAACCGGCGCGGAGGGCCTCGCCCCGTTCGAGGAGAGAGTCGCTGCAATCATGGGTGACACTACTCTCACCAAAATCCTGGATAATGGATCCATTATCCAAAACCTGTATGTACCATTCAGCATTAATGGTGCCTTCACAAATGTGTAAGTTACCCATGCCGTTGGCACTAACACAGCCCCATACCATCACAGATGCTGGCTTTTGAACTTTGCGTCCATAACAGTCCGGATGGTTCTTTTCCTCTGGCCCGGTGGACATGACGTCCACAATATCCAAAAACTATTTGAAATGTGGACTCGTCGGACCACAGAACACTTTTCCACGTTGCATCAGTCCATCTTAGATGAGCTCGAGTCCAGAGAAGCCGGCAGTGTTTCTGGGTGTTGTTGATAAATGGATTTTGCTTTGCATAGTAGACTTTCAAGTTGCACTTACGGATGTAGCGCCGAACTGTATTGACTGATATTGGTTTTCTGAAGTGTTCTTGAGCCCATGTGGTGATATCCTTTACACATTGATGTCGGTTTTTGATGCAGTGCCGCCTGAGGGATCGAAGGTCACTGGCTTTCAATGTTGGTTTTCTGTTGCTCCTGCTGCTGTTCTTTTTTCCCCCCCCCTTTCTCTCCCCCCTTTCTCCCTCCCCCCCACCACCCGAAGATGTCACCTATCATAAGCCTGTGAGTGACTGTTAGGACTTAAAACGTTAACAGTTACTGACTGTCTCCTTATTTATTCCGGATCCACAGATTAGTCCCCGCCTATAAAGCCAAAGAGTCTTGCCTGTAGAAAGAGCTTCTTGTTTGAAATGTTCCTCTCCCAATGGCCTTCTAAAAGAAGAGTTTTGTCAGAGGAAATGCAGTGCAGTGTGTGTTACATATTTAAGCACACAGAAAATCATTGTTTTCATCTGTGGAGAGGAATCAAGAATGCATATCAGTCTATTTCTGCTCCTTCCTATCAAAGATGCTGCGGTCTTGGAGTACTTTCAGATTGACACATTCTAATTAACACAACAGAAGACAGTGCACAATATATTTTACATCTATTGTTTTAAACTTATAGTATGCATTTAAAACTACCCTGGTCTACCTCTGAATAATTTTGTTATAGCTACAAACACTACAGATTGGAAAAAAATAATTATTAAACATCTTCAAAAAAAAAAAGAAGTAAGCGAACTCCGAATCCATGCAAATTGTCATGAAAAGACAGTATGTGGATCATAATTTATTTTGCTGTCTGCTGTTGTGTGAATGCAAAATGGCTGCCTCAACCTGGCACTTCAGCTCACAGATCCCTCTGGTCTATTGTAACGACACAATCAGGCTCTCTCCAGTGGCATCAACCATAAAGACAGCTTGAGTGATCAAAATGGACAGTTTGTAAAAGAACCAAAAAAAGGAACTCTGAAGACACTTAGAAGCATTTGTGTTAGGCATATTAAGAAATATGAGGAAAAATCCTATATGATTAAAAAAAAATGTAATTGGCATCTTCAGAAAACATGTTGCAAATCATGAAACTTAATTGCGTACACCTAACGGTCAAGAGGTGTTGGCATTAAAACTTTGGAAAAATTTTACTTTAGAATATTTTTTTTCCCCCTTAAAACATATATGACCGTTTGATGGATAACTGCCAATAATTCAAATAGTCATATCAGTAAAACTAATTAATTGGGAAATTCAGTGGGCCATGTCTTCAGTTATTGATCAAATTATATGAAAATAAGTAATATACAATTTAATGGACTGTAGTCTGTAAGTTTGTGTCACAAAATGCTTCAAAAGTATAGAACATTAAGTACAATAATAATATAATAACAGATGCATTACAAACATTGTATAAAATATATTCCAAGGAAGAAGAAAAAAAGCCTCTTCAAAAAATATATAAAATAAAGCAATAATTCTCGTACACTGATGGCCACACTTGGAGTATTAAGGCCACAGAAATACAAAAAAAAATTACTACAAGAATAGTTGTATTTATAATAGAATAAATGTTGGACTTTTTTCATTTAGAAAAAAAGCCAACGGATTAAAGTGCTATTTTATATACTTATAAATATCTAACTTTGTTGTCTCGATTATTACTTTATTTCAACATTCATTTCAATACTTTTTTTTTCTTCTTTTTGGTGTGGCCCTAAAAGTCCTTTGTAATATGGCCATTCAGTGAACATGACATTTTAACTTCATTTTGTTGGAGAGTATAGTTTCTTGCATCCATCCATCCATCCATTTTCTGAGCCGCTTCTCCTCACTAGGGTCGCGGGACATTTAGATATTTTATGTATATATTTATTTACATGATGTAGTTGTATCTTGAGCGTTTGTTAGTTTTGTTTTTGTACTTTACTGAGAAAACAATATATATATATATATATATATATATATATATATGCAGCTCTACAGTTTTGGCCTCAAATCAAGTGAAACTTTCCTCTCATTGAATGAGAGTAGCCCAAAGAAGGCTCGCTCCTTCAGGGAGTTGAGCACACTAGAATGAGTCTTGATGGGACGGCCTGCCTGAAAGCAGCTCTATCTGCGAGAGAGTGAGAGGGCTTGAAGTGAAGCCAACGGGGGAAGAGGAAGGGCCATAAACAGCTGTCCACTTCTCCCCCATGCAGAGACAGCAAGAGGAGCCTGATGGAGCGAGAGGGTGGCTGACAGGAGGGTCTGTGTGTGAATGTGGCACTGAGCGTCTTCACAGGCAGAGGAAGGTGCTCGCAAGTGGAACGGGAGAAGGGAGGTGCTGAGTGTGTGCTCGCATGCTTTGAGAGTGAGGAAAAGCCCGAGTGTGAGAAGACTGGGAAGAGTGTGAGAGGCGAAGGGGAGAAAGGAGTGGTGGGTGGCAGGAGGGGTTGTAAGTCACCTGTCACAGGAACGGGAGTCAGCAGGAGGTCGGGTCATGTGGGGGAAGTGGACGCCGACGTCGGACGTGAAGCTTTGAGAGGTTCTCATCAGGTGGCACTACTTCAGCATTAAATCGAATTGATGACACGGACCACAAAGGGCTGCAAACATGGGGTGCATTCACAGCCTGGCTACCAGAAGGATTAAGGACCACCAAGCTGACCCCGGAGGCAGCGCTCTAAGGGCAGACCCTGAGGTACTCCCTGAGATCCTGCAGCTCGCTGAGGTGAGTGGCGGAACAACTGTGCTGCATGCCATGTTAATAAGTCATTTGATAACTTTTAAAGCACTTGCTTAGTCTCTGACTCAAACATATGCTCTTCAACCTCTTGAAAATGTACCTGGTAGTCTTGCACTACTGCAGCATTTCCCAAAACTTTAGAAATGTTGTTCCTCCCCTTTTTCAAAAACGAGGCTTCAATGTGTTTAATGCCACTCCCAGTTAGTTTACTGTCTATCTATACATAAAACAAAGACAATCACACCTTTTGGATTTAAAACGACATATCTTTGTCTTAATAAGGTCGGTTTAGCTCAATGCAAAATGCCATAGCTGGGCTAACGAATAGCATTGTAGTCAGACTGTTAAAATGCTTTAAGCAACAGAGATTTGAATGCAAACAGAGGAGCAACACATGCAGTTGAAATATGACATATTTCTTCAGCTCACTGAGTTATGTAACACTTCTCTATGTCTGTATTATACTTCCCTCGGTGGGTAAGGTGCACACGCCAGAAGGAGCAGCACATTGTCCATTAAATCGAAGCAAAAAAAACATTTTGCAATTTTTTACATTCCATTTATGTTTATATAAAGTAAAATGTACAAGTACTCTTAGTACTCTTCGAGGATTTGTTCCATTAATACAAAATTGTCATCATGTATACAACACAGGTGGATGACGCTAAGCTGAGAAAAATTTTTTCCTCACAGCATGTGGCTGTGGAATGCTCACATATTTTTATGACTCGCCATAAAACACAAAGCTCTAATAAGTCAGTTCCATGCGTTGAAAGCCGGACCAAATTTCTTGGTTGCGTTACAGGAAATGTAATCAATCAACCTGCAATGTATTTGAGTTCCCTCACCCTCAGTTTGGGAAAACCTTAACTAGAGAACAAATGTAGTAAGACACACTTCGCAATTCATTTATCAGGCGTTGGCCGACAGACGCTTTCAACATCTTTCCCCAACGCACTTCGCATGACGGTGCATAAAGGTATGTTGGATGAGTTCGCTGTGGAAGAATCCCATCAAACACCTTTGAGATGATCTCCAACAGAGTGTGAACCAACATCCCAAATATAGAAGGAAAAAAATAATAATAACAAAATCAACATACACAAGGTGTAATAGCTGCGGAGGAGCTGACCAATTGAGCCACTGTAGATAGAATGGCCGGATGTCCAAAAATGTTGTCCATATAGTGAACGTCAGTAGTGATGAATGAAGACCGGTCCAGTGATGGCTGTTAATCGTGTCGCGTGGGGTCAAGGGGGAAAAGGATGTGGTCGTGTAGGTTACCATCTATGGTTCAACCCGTCGTCTGTCTGTCTGGTGGCTTTACTTTGGAATGACACACACAAACTACTGTAAATGAAAGCCTCTGGTGAAGTTTTATGAAGCCTGTAATAAAAAAGTGTCTGTTGGTTTTGCAGGGGAGGTCACCCACCCAAATGTGTGTTTTCACACAACATAGCACCGTACCACCGTAACACGCTGGAACATCACAATGACTTTTTTTGTTTTGTTTTTTTGAGTCGTACAACACAAATAAAGCACCATACTATATTTTATGCGCGTTTGGAAGCATGTTCCTGATCTATGATGGATGTCTCAGAAAAACGGTACCAAGATCACATTCGGCATCAGCCTGCTCTTATGCTTGCGTGTGTGTGAATTTCTTTGCACGTGTGTGTTTGAGTCTGCCAAATTATGATAACATGGTCTCTGCAGAATGGGTGGACTCTCCAGTCTTTAATTTCATACAATTGTCCAGTCCGGATTTTTTCCCCCCTCTTTTTCAGTCTGACACATGCGCACACAGGAACAAACATATTCCTGCACCTATTTTCAGAATTTTTGTGGCTCTTTAGAGGTGACTGCCCTTACTCGTAGTGTTATAAATATCCTGCCTGAACTGGAGCATACTCCTGGCTTGCCACCTGCTCCCGTCACTTCTGGACTATGTGTGTGTGTGTGTGTTTTTGCGTGTGTGACTCCTGTATGTCATCAAGAGTAAGGTGTCATGTAAAGAAACCCATACAGGCCAATGCATTTAGCATCAAGTGGGTGTGTCACTGTACTCAAGTATTCATTTACTGTGTGTTGTGTTGCGTGTGTGTGTGTCTGTGTATTTAGGGCCGAGTACTAGTGTGAAGGCCCTCTTGAAGAGACTGTAATTATTCTTAGATAAATAGACTGAGTGCATTCTCATGCACAGTGTCTGTGTTAAAAAGGCTTACTTTTAGTTTCAAAACATTTAGGCCATTATTATCCTTAAAAAATGTATGCTTAATTCTTAATTCATAGACTGCATTTACTGTAAAATGGTTTGTTCCTTATATATTATTCTGTATGGAGAATATTATCACATAATTTCATCATGCACTGTATATTGTAATGTAAGATCGAGCTGATATCGTCCTCTCGTTGGGGTCACATTTAGTGAATGAGGGGGTCTCAAATTGGTCGTTGCAGTGGTTCACTCGCCTGCCTGTCATATATATATATATATATATATATATATATATATATATATATATATATATGCATAGGCGTGATTTACCCACAAGACGGAACTACTACTGGAGGATTTATCCATATACTGTTTTCCTCAGTTAGTCACAGCACCACATAGTATGAAAAGTAAATCAGATAAAGTATTAATCTACCCGTTATGGTGTGTCATCTGATTATGTTCAAATTGTGACAGGGTACTAAATATATATATATAAAAAAAAAAAGGGATGACCTTAAACCAGCTTTTGACTTGAATCAATGAATGGGGGCGAAGATTGACTTTCGCTGTCGATCAAACTGAAATGTTCAATATTCTTGCGTCTTTTGTCTTCACGGTCAGGTGTGAGCTCGAACCTATCCCGGCCGACTTAAGGCGACAGGCGGGGTACACACTAAAGTGTTCGTCAGTCAATCAAAAGGCACTTTGCCACACACATGCCGAATAATACATCTTTAATATGCACAATACTGCACTTGGAGAAATATACTGGTGAGCGACAGTGGAAATCTCCTGTTAATGCTGAGCGCTATTAACACAGCCGAACGAAAGTTCCTACATCACAGAGTATTAGAGCAATTCCCAGATACCACTGCTTTTCTGTCCACAATCTCACAAATTGGAATCTTCTTGCAGGAAAAGTCTTAGATTTTGGAAATCATTAAATGTGTGGTTAGCTAAGCTGCTATTCGAACAAGCATTTATACCATTTACACAACAATAAATATCATCACGTGGAATGTAACAGTGACGCATAAGAGAAGTAAAGTGGAAGAGTCTCTGCAGTGGTCTCACATGCTTGGAGAATGACACAGACTTTGGCTGTAAAACTTCATAGGGTGGGGTCCTTTACCACGTCAATTTAATACTGCTGCTGACCGTCACGAGATCCCTTGGATACGCAATGTCCCTCCAGTTTCTTTTCACTGTTGCACAAACAACATGAATGGTTGAAAAAGACTTCACCAAATGGGAATTAGATCTCGAACTTTACCGTCAAAACTTTCTCATCTTAAGAGGCCTGACTTGTAGAATGAGCTCTATTTTTGGTGCAGGGCTTTAAAGCAACACCTTTACTGTTTACAGCATTCTTAGTTATCCTTCTGAAAGTTAATCTTCTACAAAAGTAAAGTGGACACAATTTATTTCGCACTTAGTGGCACTTTAAATGTCAGCATAGTCAACTAGAGGTGAGCACGTCTGCATCACAGTCGAGAGGTTCTGTGTTCAAGTCTTGGCTGAGGCCCTTTTGTGAGGAGTTTGCGTGTTGTTCCCGTGCTTACGTGGGTTTTCTTTGGGTACTCCGGCTTCCTCCTACATTCTAAAAACATGCGTGTTCGGTTTACGTGAGGGAGGTTAGTTGGCTTCATTCAAGAACCGAAAACGTCCATGGGTGTGAATTTGAGTGTGAATGTTTTTTGTTTTTGTGTGTGTCTCTATGTGCTCTGCGATTGGTTGGCAACCAGTCCAGGGCGTGTCCTGCCTCTCACCCAAAGTCAGTTGGGATAGACTGCAGCTCACTGGGCAAAAGGTATAGAAAATGGATGAATGGAACATTAAACTCCCAATGCATGACTTACAGTATATGCAAACAAACAGTGTGGTAAAGTCGAGTCAATGACATTAACCTCGACTTCAGTTAGCTGGAATCATGACTTCTAAGAGCAGTGCAGTGTCCATCATTAGGAGTGTTGCCAGTTGAGCTGATAAATTGACCAGTAGATGGTGCCCTTGACTTACTGGCAGTTGGCAGCCAAGCCTGTGCAACTCAATAAACAGATATTGAGTGTGGTTATAAGGTGTGGAGCTTGTTCATGTTTGTCAATTAAATGCGTTTTTCATATTCAACAATACTACAGCATTACAAAACAAAAAAAACGTTAAAAATGAAATGCATTTCTGATGCTGGGGGGGGGGGGGGGGGGGGGGGGGTAGCAGTTTAATTTACTGCACATCTCGCTTGTTCTGATTAAGCTCTCGGGTGAGCTGGAGCCTATCCCAGCTGACCTTGAGGAAGAGGCGGGGTCCACCCTGGACTGGTTGGCAGTCAATCGCAGGGCACACACTCACCCATTCAGTGTATACAATGCTTAATCAGGTTGGTACTGTAACTCTATGAGCTGTCACAATGCGGTTTCTTTTCCCTATTAATAAAAAGTGAAGAACATTATTTGAAAGTACAGTATATTTCCTCACCTGTATGTGGAGAGAAATCGTACACATTTTGGAAATTTTAAGAAACAAAACTTACTGATATTGTGTCATAATAATGTGTGGTTCAGGGTGCTCTGAAAATATCCTTCTCATACCCACCTTGTGTGGAATAGTGCCCTAAACAAATGTTGTTGTTGTTTTTTAGGATGATTCTTTAGGAGAATCATCTATTCTAATTAAAAAGTGGCTCGATATTTTGTCGTTGACTTCAGGCAGGAGCTTGTCCGATGTTTACGTAATAAGAACTGTCTGTTCACATTTAACATGCAAACCTGAGCCCTTTTCATTGAACGACCAAGAACAGGTTTTCATAAAAATGTTGTGGACTATTACTGATTTCTTTACCATCTGCAAATAATGAAATACCTTAATCATTGCCACCCAATACATACACCACTTTCATCCAGTAGAACAACCATAATTGGATTAAAAACACATGCACATTATTGTGGAAGGGGGGCAGCATGGCACCATATGCGGTTCACATTATGTAACAAAAAGAAAAAGTTCAAGGTAGAAGTTGGTATTTCAGAATTATGCATATCTATTCATAAAGGATTTATAGTCCATTCACAACACATTAGCGAAAGTGCTCTTTTATAATGCATTGCAATGAATGAGCTCACAATTCAAGCGGGTGTGAGTGAAACTGTGCAGTGTTGGGCTAGACAAAAGGTGCTTGTGTATTGGAGTTTGGAGTTAAATACTCCTCCTGTAAGGAAAATCCAAGCAATGGAAAAGGCAAAACAAAACAAAAAATTAAGCCATACGGAGTGTTTTTTTCAGGGCTAAGGAAATGCACTGAGTTCTTTTAAAGGAAAATAAACATGTACAGGTACTGTGTATTGCAGCCACTCCTGAAAAACTCACACATCAATGCACAATCTCCTGCCTAACATGGCCCAAAAAAAAAAAAAAACACTGAATGGTTTAGTATGATTCATGCTGGAAGGCATTTGAGGCCTTGGCGGATGTAGTCATCATGATCAACCATCTCCAATTAATTTCACTTGGTAGTTTTAGAAATCCATTAATTATGTCTCATAGACACAGCTATCTACCGTTTTGACAAAATGCTTCAATACTACTGTCAGTAGTGTCAATTTTTGGTGTTCTGAGGTTTTAACAGGGAGGAACCAAAATACTCATTTTCACCTTGAGCTACAAAAAAAAATTAGGGGATCCCTGCTGGGACCCGCTTCTCAAAATATCCTCCCCTTTTTTTTTTTTTTTTTTTTTTTTTTTTTTTTTTTTTTTTTTAAATTTCCCCCACGTGACACGTCCCCTCCTCTGCGGGTGGGCGAGCAATCCAACGCTTGGTGACTTCTGCTTCACGATAATAGTAAGACCCCTCCAAATCGAATGAAATGAACGCAAGGTCAATATGAATGCTTGGCGAAAACGCTATTACCCAATGGCCAATCACAGCAAGGCTGTTTTCCATATTTACATTGAGAAGATGAATGATCCAATCAGAACAACGTTTAGATTACATGTCACGTATTAATGAAAAATCTAGCTGTCTCAACTGCAAGTGTAAAAGACTATCGCTTTGAAAAAGAACTTTCTGGGCATTTTCAACCCAAATTATCTTGCAAACCCCATAAAAGGACTTCAAAGATTATGAAAAGTAATTAAATTTGATGGAAGGAGACATTTAAAGCAAACTGCAATTTATAACTGTAGGGGAAACCCTGTATTTAAAAAAGAAAAAAAAAGAAAAAGTTCCTTAATGTGAATTTGCAGTAAGTCACTGTCCAGGCTTTGTCGGATTCACCTGAATGCTTTTCTTCTCCTCGTCCACAAAAGTTAACTCTGTGTGTTTATGCAGCTGCCATGTGGTACGATCTAGTGTTGTTGGAAGGAACATTGAGTTACCTTATAATCAAGATGAGCAGAGTTACATGTACAGAATATGTTGCTGTTGGCTGTGGCATGTATGGCGGTGGATGAAAGCAGGTGACGAGACCTCCCGGTTTGTTTGCAGCGATGCAAAGCGGTGGGCCATGCCTTCACTGAGAAGCGCTTCAAGAGGGGACGCATGTGTGACGTGTGCAAGCAGACCATAGAAAGCTCTGCTGCCTTCTGCAAGGGTGAGCTGAACCCTCAGCATGCATACGACAGCTCGACGAGCTCACCTGGCCTTGAATGCGTCTCTCAGCTCGACTTTGTTGTTTGCAGAGTGCAAGGTGGCAGTTCACAAGGGGTGTGAAGCCAAGGTAAGTCACGTATTGTTTTTCTCTTTAATTTGACCTGAGGTTGCACAGCAAAGAGCGATCTTGGCGGGCTGTAGCATGGACGTGGACGAGGCATGCGCAGTGATCTAGATGTCTGCTTTAGAAAAGGCCATCCCCTCTCTTGAACAGCAAACGGCGAGGTCGCTCTGACTAATTCATTGTGGTAAACTACAGCGGTTATGTCTACGTCACTTCACAGCAGTTTGTATTAGATTTTGTTTTTTAATGTAGATATACCAGCGGCACGGTGAGCGACTGGTTAGAGCGTCTGCCTCACAGTTCTGAGGAGCGGGGTTCAATCCCCGGCTCCGCCTGTGTGGAGTTTGCATGTTCTCCCCATGCTTGGGTGGGTTTTCTCCTCTCACATCCCAAAAGCATGCATGCGAGTTTAATTGACAACTCTAAATTGTCCGTAGGTGTGAATGTGAGTGCGAATGCTTGTTTGTTTGTATGTGCCCTGCGATTGGCTGGCATCCAGTTCAGGGTGTACCCCGCCTCTTGCCCGATGACAGCTGGGATAGGCTCCAGCACTCCCGTGACCCTAGTGAGGAGAAGGGGCTCAGAAAATGGATGGATGGATGGATAGATATACCATGAAGGCATTTAATAATGATAAAATATAGCAAATTAGGAATATAAACTGCAACTTTTTCTGCAGCTTCAACCGTTGCAGTTTATTTGCTTTTTAGATTTTCCTGATCCCAGGAGCGTCACATTCTTGTCTATTAGATTCTCTATAACCCACCAAAATAGTGATTACCGTTCATGAATTTTTCAATGAGCTCTGTGTTGAAGTCCTATCTGTTCACACTTTCAAATCAAATCCACACATATCGCATTCGGATGAACATTGAGATTTGCTTTGCTCAAAGCACACACGCTCATCATGCCGAAAATGTAACTTTTTAAATTATATTTATGATACCCATATTTTGTTGTTGTTGCCCTAGCAGTGTTTTTGCTTGTTACTTTGTACTGTTTCCTACTGTAAATTACATTGGCAGTTTTTGTTTTTTCTTATATTTAATCTGACCTCCCCGAAGGCGTGGTGGTTAGCTCAGAAAATAGCTAACCGTTCTCCAATTAAGAGACAAAATGTTTTTGCTTCAAGCTGATTACAGTATTTGCCATTCATGTCCATTCAAAATACTTTCAACACAGCGTTACTGCCATTATCATAAGCCTAAGTCCGCTATTGTAATTAGCATCGCTGATGCGGCCATTTTATAAATAAACAATTATAATATCATAATAATAATCAAATAAACATTATTATTTTAGCATAAACACAGCAATAACATGCAATGCAAATCGTCACCTCTCAAGCAGAAATCTCCTATGTCCAAATTGTTTCGATACTATTCGTCAGTCCCCATGTGGGTCTGTCATTTTAAGAAATTATTCACCAATCTTAAATTGAAAATAGCCTGCTCTCTTTGACGATGTAACGTTAATGGCTCGACCAATGTGCCATTTTTTGGTTTTCATGAAAACAGATGGTTTAGAGATGGGATGAGTCTGCCTGACACCAGCGAAATTTAATATCCAACAATACTCACAGGCATATATTATCTGTGCTCTGCACAAACAGTTTGAACTGCTGGAGTTTAGCTTCTGTTTAGTTTTCTGACTGTCTACTTGTTGACATCTTCACTGAACTCTATCTGTGTCATCCAACAGCCACTGTCAGAGGGGGCAGCAAAGTATGTTCAATACGCGTTGCTTATAAACCGGATAGTTTATTTTATTTTTTACTTTGAGGGTGCGGCTTATGTACTGGTGTGCTCAACAGAGAGAATTTTATGGTGCATAAAATAAAAAATACTCATTATTGAGCAGGCAATAAAAAAATACACTGAATGGGCAAATGTGGGGACAGGAAGGGCTGCCTCCTTATTTACTAATCAATTCGGTATTGAGCTAGACTCTCTCTTTATTTATCCAAACATTTTCGACAGCAATGATTGGATGAGTTTAGTGTGCAGGACCTTGAAACACCTAGACCACAGAAGCTGGGATGCTGTTATGGCTGAAGAGAGTGGAGGTCCCAAGCTGTGCCACAGAACCAGCACATTACCAACATTACACACTCTGGTCACCTCAAATCCCTGCAGGATTTCCAATCACACACAAAATGACCTAATAGTGTGCCACTGGACACTACCAGCTGTTGTGCCCGAGCAGCCTGTCCCTAAAAGAGGATTATTGTTTTTGTCATACTCTGTTACCACGGTGATGGGCAAATACAAGTGCAGCGGGTGGCTGCTGGACGTTCAGTAGGCCAGAGTGGTCAGTATCGAATAGGATTATGATCAATGTGGATGTAAGAAGAGTGTAAATATAGAAAATAACAAGAGTGCCATAGATGCTTGACACTGAGAGATTGGCGTAAGAGACACAAATAGGTGAGAGGCAGCTGGTGTGTGTGTGTGTGTGCGCGTTATGACTTTCTGGGAACTTGAATCTGGTAGCACCCGTCAAGTGGATAATCTCAGTCCAAGTGTCTGTTGTGCGTGTGTGTGTTGGTTTTTGGAGGGGAATTCGAGTTTTTGTATATAGGATGTCCATGTTTTGTTTTGGCTGGCACGGTTAGAGCGTCTGCCTCACAGTTCTGAGGACCGGGAATCGCCGGTAAGCGGTAAAGTAAATGGATGCATGGATGTTTTGTTTTGTTTTTCAATTCAAGCTATCCTTGTGCATTTTGTCTCCTTCATAATACATCTTCTGTGCCCTGTAGACATTTTAATCCTGATCTTTCACTGGATAGGTCATTGGGCATAAATCACGACGCCCACTGTGTGTGTATGGTGCATTGATGTGCGTGAGTGCACGTGCAGGACTAAGTCCTTGCACAGGGTAGCCATGCTTTACCATGTGTGTGTGTGTGTGTGTGTGTGTGGCCTGTGCCATGAACAGGGCGGGAAGGGAAAAGGAATTCTATGTGGCGAGTGCTGCTGCCGCTGTGGACGATTCTGCATGTGTGTGTTGTCATATGAGACAGAGAGAGAGAGAGAGTGAGCAATGACTTTATGTGTGTGACAGAGAGAGCGAGAGAGGAGGGAGGGAGGCTGTGTATGCCAGTGTAGAGACTGGACTGCTCAGAGAGGGAGGCTAAGACTGAAGCTGCTTGTTGAGGTAAAAAAAAAAAAAACACACACTGCACTAGTTATCGTTCACGTCGCTTAGCTTATATCTTCTATTATGTAATCATGTGATTATTTTGTTACATTAAATCTACTGTGTTTGTCTCGAGTGGCGAACTTTAAAGCCTCTTCCCAGTGCGTGCTCTGTTAATGCAGCATGTAATTCCATGATTGCATAGTACTCCAACAATAGCTAAAGTGCTTTTTCTTTGCTCCAAAAGAGGATTTCTTTTTCTGCAAATATATTTAAAAAATAGATGAGTGCTGTGACCTACAAAAAAAACTACGCATGTTTGAATTTTTAATATTGGAGGATGTGATTTTTATGATGGTATAGCAGCTCACTCATGTGGGTTCCATTCCCACTCAGCGCCAGTGTGAAGGTGAGTGGGATGGTTGTTTTAACTATACATGTCCTGCGATTGACTGGCTACCAGTCCAAGATGTAGTTTGTCTTGTGCCCGAAGTCAACGAGGACAGGATCCAGCTCACCGTGACACTGAATAGGATAAGTGGAAAAGCAGCTGTATATGGATAGATGGATAGGAATTAAATTATTGCATCCATTGGAGAGTAAAACCATGCATTTGAATGTTACCTATTTGCATGCATCATATCTGGATGTCTACAAGAGACAAAACTCCGCCCCTCTGCCATTATTCAGCTGTTCAAACAAAAACAATGGGATGGATGCTAATGTTGCATAGTGACGTACAGATGGTTACAATATCTGCTCCTCGACAGCAGCTGTTCTACTAATGAACATATTTGTACATATGTACTTGACATAGTGGTGACGGTGACATAAGGATGTCCAAATGTTGTAAAGAAAGGTGCTGTATTATTGTCTTTATAATTGTATGAAATTGTTTGGACACGTGTATTGCTTTTATAGTTTAATTGCCCTTAGTATCCCTCAACAGGTGACAAGCAGATCCTAGGTCAGCAATGGATTTTGCTGATGAACATCTGTTACCAGATGAACATGTTGCCATATCACCTCCCACAGCTACTATTTATAGTTGGGACCGGCAAACTACTATAATACTTAGTTTAATTTAACACGTTTCGTTCACCTTATCTAAAGTGAAACAGGACACACACATGGCTGCATGCACCCTCTGTTTGCATCTGGTTAATTTCCTCATATCAATCACGAAGCAATAACCGTGCTGTTTGGTTTGTTTAATATTGAAGTCGCATAATCATTCTGGCAGGATTAATAATTCAAGATGGACTTCACAGTTTGCCATGCTTTTTATGGGTGTATACAGTACCGACAACCACAACTCACACAATATAATGATATATTGAGCTGCATCAAATTAACTGTCTTACAAAGATATTAATGGTCAGTTTTGATCGACACTGTCAGACAGGTATTAATTTAACAATGTGTTTATTATTGTGGCTGTACTTTGCAATGTTGTATTATTCTCTCTATTATTGAGATGGCACCATATTTTGCTCAAAAACATGTACAGTATGTACCTTTCAGCATTAATGGTGCCTTCACAGATGTGTAAGTTACCCATGCCATGGGCACTAACACAGCCCCATACCATCACAGATGCTGGCTTTCAAACTTTGTGCTGCTAACAATCTGGATGGTCCTTTTCCTCTTTGGCCTGAAGGACATGATGCTCATTATTTCCAAAAACAATTGGAAATGTGGACTCGTCACCCACAGCACACTTTTCCACTTTGCGTCACTCCATCTCAGATGAGCTTAGGCTGAGAGAAAATAGCTGCATTTCTGGGTGTTGTTGATACGGTTAGTTAGTTTTAACTTTCATACGTAGATCTAGCGACGAGCCTTCTTCACTGACAATGACTCTCTGACGTGTTCCCGAGCCCATGTGGCAATATCCTTTACACAATTATGCCTGTTTTTAATGCAGTGCTTCCTCAGGGATCGAATGTCATTCATTCAATGTTGGTTTTCAGCCTTGCTGCTTACGTGCAAAGATTTCTCCGGTCTCTCTGACTCTTTTGACGATATTATGGACTGTAGATGATGACATCCCTAAATTCCTTGATATTGTATATTGAGAAACATTGTTCTTCAACTGTTGGACTATTTGCTCACGCAGTTGTTTACAAAGTGGTGAACCCATCCTTGTGAACAACTGAGCCTTTCGGGGTCACTCCTTTTATATCCAATCATGACACTGTTTCCAATTAACCTGTTCACCTGTGGAATGTTCCAAACAGTTTAGTTATTTATTTTTAAAGCATTCCTCTACTTTCCCAGTCTTGTTGCCCCTGTCCAAGCTTGTTTGGAAAATGTTGCAGGCCTCAAATCCAAAATGAGAGAATATTTGCAAAAAACATTCTTTGTAGTCTTATCTTTGTAGTGTCTTCAGTTGAATATAGGTTAAAAACAATTTGCAAATCATTGTATTCTGTTTTTATTTACTTTTTACACAATGTCCTAACTTAATTGGAATTGGGGTTTGTAAATGAGGTAACAAAAATATTTGACAGAAAAAAATAACACGTGTAAATAGCAAATAACTGCATGAAGTTGAGTTGATTAAATATATTAGCCATTTTCGCATTTTTTTTTTTTTTTTTTTACATTTTGAAAATTATTTCCATTAGGGATGCCATGATCGAATCTTTTTATAATGGATTATCCTGTAGATATTTCGTCGAGTAATCACCAGTACGAGTTTAAATGTTTTTTTCCCCCACAGCCCTAATTTACATTTTTGACAAGCTTGAGAAAATTGAAAATTTTGCACCGTTCGTAAGAATACTGACTTCTAATCTTATCTGAAGTATTCTAATGATCCATTCGTCCATCCATTTTCAGAGCCGCTTCTCCTCACGAGGGTCGCGCTCGTGCTGGAGCCTATCCCAGCTATCATCGGGCAGGAGGCGGGGTACACCCTGAACTGGTTGCCAGCCAATCGCAGGGCACATACAAACAAACAACCATTTTCACTCACAGTCACACCTACGGGAAATTTAGAGTCTCCAATTAATGCATGTTTTTGGGATGTGGGAGGAAACCGGAGTGAACTGTGAGTCAGAACTGTGAGGCAGACGCTCTAACCAGTTGGTCACCGTGCCGCCTCCATTGAGATCTCTTCCAGCTAAAATGTTTTCGCCACTTCCTGCCCAAAAAAAACCTGAAAAAGAAAATGTACTCTGTATGTGTCATACTTAAGGGAGCAGTGTCGTGGTTCATGTTACTTTTGTGCAGCTGTGGGGTCAATTCCAAATCATGCGCACTTCAGATTCACCCTGCCATTGACTTGCAATCAGATGATGTTGTAGCCCTCCTTTCGGAGTCGACTGGACTAGACTAAATACAAAGACCTGAAATGTAATAATTATTAAAAATGGATGAATGTGATACTTACTGTGATATTGTCGTCACTGCAGGGTAGGCACGGTGAGCGACTGGATAGAGCGTTTGCCTCACAGTTCTGAGGATCGGGGTTGAATCCCCGGGCCCGCCTGTGTGGAGTTTGCATGTCCTGCGTGGGCTTTCTGCGGGTACTCCGGTTTCCTCCCACATCCCAAACACATGCATGGTAGGTTGATTGAAGACTCTAAATTGCCCGTAGGTGTGAATGTGAGTGCGAATGGTTTGTTTGTTTGTATGTGCCCTGCGATTGGCTGGCAACCAGTTCAGGGTGTACCCAGCCTCCTGCCCGATGATAGCTGGGATAGGCTCCAGCACGTCCGCGACCCTAGTGAGGAGAAGCGGCTCAAAAAAATGGATGGATGAATGGATATCTGAAATGAACCTATGTGTTCCAGAGGGACTTGTGGTCTATATTAAGGAGCCTGATCAAAATAGCTGTGTGACATCTTTGCGCTCTGGTCAGAAGGCATTTTCAGCTGTTGACATGTCTATCCCAACTACATCACTCACTCACTGTCTGCCTGCCTCTCTCTTTGCCTAATGTCTCCCCAATGTCTTTTTTCCCTTGCATTGTTCGTGTTTTGTACAAGCTGGTCACAGTGTGGACTGGCTTCTGCTCCATGTGATGCTCTATATGGGGGCCTCTGTTGTCTCATGGTGTTTATTAAGCAAAAGCCCAGATGATTGTGGTGATCCTGTCCTGAGGCGAGGTACAGTATAGAGTAAGATACTGAGGAAAGGAGTGACTATGTGGTGCAAAGGCAGCGTTTAAAAAAAAAAAGAATTGGACATGTACGAAACTTTCAACCTCTCCTAAATGCCCTCAATGATGAGAGTGCCTTTCTTATTGTTTACCTTTCGTGGACTTATTGAGAGATGGTGTACTATGGAATAAGCTCTGGTTATTTTTGCCACTCCACTTCCAACTGAGAAGGCTTAGTCACTTCTCCCTTTGTCTGATGTCAGCTTTCACCTGACCTGCATGGCAAGCCAATGCCTGTGTCTCAAACACACTTTGGTATCAGCAGCTCTCAGAGATATCTGTACTGGTTTCCCCTGGATTTACTGTGGTCATTCAAAGCTCGAGAATGTAAAGGTTTTAAATGAATTATTGTTTTGTTTTTGTTGTTGTTGTTGTTGTCGTCCCCCCATGGGATTGTTTGGTTTGATGGGTGACCTTACAATAAACTCTTATTACCCTAAGCCAGTTGTTGCCTTAAAGAAGTAGTTTATTTTTCAGCCCTTTTTATTTTGATGCATGTATGTATTTCATGATTTTGTCAAGCTCAATAAGATGTTCACCAGGTCTCGAGCCTTTGCCCCAAAGGGGTGCATGAACAAATGGACAAAAAGTAACCACTATCCATTTTCTGTAGCACTTGGGTCACAGGCGAACTGGACCCGCTGACTTTGGGTGAGAGGCGGGGTACACACTGGACTGGTCACCAGCTAATCGGAGGGCACATGTAGACAAACAACCCTTTACACTCACATTGACACCAATGGACAATGGTCTTCATGTAACCTAACATGCATGTTTTTGGAATGTGGGAAGAGGTTGGAGTACCCGAAGTGTAGAAGTAGTAAGTGAAGAGTCACCCATGCAAGCATGTAACATGCAAACTCCACATAGGAAGGCCAGAGCCAAAATTCCAACCATCCATCCACTTTCTGCGCCGCTTCTCCTCACTAGGGTCGCGGGCGTGCTGGAGCCTATCACAGCTATCATCGGGCAGGAGGTGGGGTACACCCTGAACTGGTTGCCAACAAATCGCAGGAGCAAAATTCAAACCTTAAACCTTAACCCCAGAACTGTGAGGCAAACATGCTAACCGCTATTCCTCTGCGCTGCCAAAAATATAATCCTTTTCATACATGTTCAGTTAAAAATGGTGTTTGTGTAAACAGCCTTGAATGAACCTCAACATGAAAAGAGAACAATAAAAAGCACCCAAAGAACTCCCACAAATTTAGAAGCACGTAACTATCAAAAACATCTTGAAATTTGAGGTAAAATGAGATGGAGCTGTTATCGACCCCCTCTGTTCTAAGAGTTGTCTTTCTACTTTTGTACACATAGTGTATAAAATGTAGGCATGTATCCCATGAGAAACAAATGTTTGCACGTTGATGAATGAAGCAAACAGACGCACAGTTAGCCGGTGGGCACCCAGTCAATCCCTGAGGCTGTGATGGTGCGCAGTCATCGGCGCCGCCGTAAAGCACACTGATGAATAAGACAAGCCGAACCAGATGGCTCAGCGCCCCGGTGGCTCCTGCACACTCCACACGCGTTCACGAAGAGCCTGCAGCTGGCAGCTCTACCAAAAACACATGCATGTGCATAGCTCATCCACTGTTGACCAGCACTGACATCCTGTTACAAATTGTTTCCTGTTGACACTTCTGTCTCTCTCTGTTGCCTTAATACTCCATGTCAAGACCCTCTGTGTGTCTGTGCATGTGTTTTTGATGGATGGTCATACACGTGAATGTTGTGTCAATCTCCTACTGTTCCTTCCTGAAGCCAAGCACCCTTTATCCTTTCAATGATAGTTATTAAACCTATTAAAGAGAGGAGTTCAGGCCCAAAGGCAAGATTTTCCCACTCAGCGTCATTACTTACCAAACTCAAAATTTACATCCGGTTTTCGCAGGTTTAAGGAAGCCAAAGCTGTGATCTTTTTAAGGCCATGGCAACTGATGAAAAAATATTGCAAGAAAATAGAGTATAGCAATATTGTTGTTTGTGGCATTTTAAGTCCTTTGAGTCATTTTTAGAGAGAAATAAGGCCTTCATTTTGGAAAATCTAATTTGACAGCAACTGGCCCGACTTGTTCCTCCGCCCCTATACAAGGGTGCCTTGACATACGAGTGTCCCAACTAATGAATCTTTCAAGATACGAGCTGTCGTTCAGACGGGTTTTTTTTTTTGCGTGGCACTAGTGAGCATAAAATACAAGTGCTGTATGGTGGCAATGACCTCAACTCGACTCACTACACAGCAAACAGCAGTTTGGCAGAGGGAATCTTCAAAAAATGAGGCTTCAAGCTGTTTAAGGCCACTCCCAGATCAAGTTTACTCTCCAACTCAATACAAAACAAAGGCAATTAACCGTGTATTTAAGATAACCACATAACTGCCTTATGTCTGCCAGTTCAATGCTAACACATCATTGGAAACGCCAAAAACCAGCAAACGAATAGCACCTACAGTATGTGGTGGTGTGTGTGTGTGTGTGTGTGTGTGTGTGTGTATATATATATATATATATATATATATATATGTATATATATATATATATATATATATATATATATGTATATATATATATATATATATATATGAACACAAATGGTGCAGCAACATATGTAGACAGACAATATAACAACACACAAAAGCACAGATTCGATCTTCTGTGAAAAAACACTAATATTACTGCAGATTATTGTGTCACTTACTGTAGTTGAGTGAAACTTTTGAAACATTTGTCTGCATGACTGTATTATACTGCAGCCCGGTGGCCAAGTCATGCACACCAGAAGATGCTGCAATGAAGTAATCATGATGCACAAACTGTTATTAGTATAAATTTTTACACTGTACAATATGACGGGGTGATATTTCCCATAGTATAATCCAGATTACAAAATGTTTTATGTTTTTTTTTTTTTTTTTTTTTTTAATACGCATGAATGAATGGCACTTCCATTCATTTCAGTGGGGAATGAAGATTTGATTTTCAAATTTATTTGAGCTATGGGGCGCGATCATGCAACAAATTAAAATTCGTATCTCAAGGCACCACTGTATTAGAATACATTCAGGAAACAAAAACAGAACAAAATTATGTATTTGTTCTTGACCTTTCCTTATATACTTTACTAAATATCATGCAGTTAACTGTATCTCGAGAACCATTCCTAAAACTGTCAAAAACAAAAACAAAAGGAAAGTTAAGTAATGTCAAAATTGTAAGTCTGTTTCCTATTTTAATTTTGTAATATTTTCAAAAGTGAGTGATGGCCCAAGACTTTTGCACACTACTGTAGTGTAGACCAGAACAGATGCTAACAATATCCTTTGTTGGACAAAAACTTGCATTTTTACCTGTGTAGAGGGAGCTTGCATTTGTATAGGCATGCGACTTGTTAACTTGTTGTTTGACACCTGTCATCAACTGGCTGGCCATAAGTCTGAGATGCCAATCACTGCGTTTCAAGGGTTCAAAGGTGAAAAGTTGACAAGGTGTTGCCTGTCAAGCTTTACAGTGGAATTGAATAACCTGAATGTTTTTTTTTTTGTTTTGTTTTTTTTTAGCCTGTGGCTCATTGCTGGAGCTGCTGGGCAGCGTGGTTTATGTTTCCTGGTTGAGATGATGTGTTTTCCATTTTTGAAAATTATTTTTGTCCAATGAGAAAATTTTCAAAAACACATCTTGTCCAGAGTTTCAGAGTAGGATAGAGTCACAGCAATTTATGCGACGGGCCTTATGGTGCATATTAGTGCTCAGACTCGCCCTCTAAATCCCCATTCACTATTAATTTTAACAGTTACGGATGACGAACGAATCAGACTCAAATCGTTACACCTTGTACTATTCCGAAATAATAGTCCAACAAATGTAAAATCCAGTTTCATTATTTGCAAACTATCTTTTGAACCGGTAAGCGAGTGCATGATGGCTTGTTTTGGCTGATTCGTTTTAGCTGCTGGGTCTCCCTCCAGAAAGGTTTAACTTTTTAGTTTAATATGGCTTACTTTAACCAGATCCCTTGCCGTACCTTTGCCAAAACTAGAAGCCTGCGTCTTCTGCGTTGCGCCTCTTGGTTTCATAAGTCCTCGCTGCCTTTGACCTTGCTCTGCAGGCCTAGCCGCTGTCGCCATCTTTCAAGCTGTGTTGGATAAACTTTCTCTCTCTTTCATTCTGCAACCGGGTCGTCCCCCTCCAGCGATGTCTCCTTTCCGGCTTCTGTTGTGGCGCTTCCATGTTATCCGTGCAACTCCTCGGGGCAAAGCTAATGGTAGCCTCCTTCAGTGAAGAGGTCCTTTTTATTTTTTGAAACAAACTTTATGCAGGGATCTAAAACAGCGTACATGTGCAGAAAGTATGTGCAGTAAGTCAAAATGGCATTGGGCGTACACAAAGGCTAAACATTGAAATATTCTGTATTTTTTAAGTAAATGCGGTGTAGCAGCCTTGCAGATCTTGTCAGAATAAAGTAATTAGTATGTTATTCTTTGATTCGTTGTGATGTGAATCAGAAAATTCCGATTCTGCGTTTGTTCCCCCCCACCCCGGCAGACTTAAATGCGCCACCAATTCACCACCCATCCATTCGTAGCCCTTGTGGTTATGGTTACTTTTCAATCATGTGATCATTATTTGTTTGTCCGCCATGCTGGCTTTTGAGATCGAGAGGATTCTCTATCTATTCAAACACTCATTAGGCCAGTGAACAAAACAATGTGTCAACCGTGGTGGTGCTTGACGTTATGTGAAAACCTATCCATACAGGGCAAAGATGAGTATACCTGTACACTTTTCTGTCACTATCTATCTATTTTCTATCACTACTCTTAAATTATTTGTATGAATTTAACCAGTACAACATTTTGGGACTTTACAGTAATCTTGTTTGAATCTGTTTCTGTTCATCACAGCATGTATATCAAAATATTCAAACCCATGGCATGGATTCTAAATCATGTAATGTGACAAGACTCAAGCCAATCAAACTGTCCACTCTACAGCAAGGGTATGTGTGTTAGTGTCGAAGGAAGCAAGGTCCATGTAAACAGATAATTCAGGGCTTAAATACAAGAATACAGCAAAGAGAAAAGGGGATAAAGTTATTTCTTGTGATTGTTTATGATCTGCATTATATTTGGAAATATTTTTCAAGAAAAAAAATGTAGCAACCAAAACTGCTCACACCTGAACCATTTTCTTTTTTTTCTCTTTATATTTACTTTATTTTCCATTTTTCTGGCTCTTTGGATGCCTTTTTCTAAACAGCTAATAAAATTAAATTGATAGAATTAAAATAATTTAATTGATTAATTTAAAAACTTTCAAGTCATATTATTCCTTCTAAATCACAGAGAACTGCAAGAATAATTAAAATACCAACACTAAGAATTTATTTCATCTAACAGTCAGTTCGGAATGATAACATATCTTGATCAGTTAATTAAGGGATCATGATTTGGGCAAGACCGGGGGTCCTCTATTAAAAATTAAATGTCCATTTAAGGGAAAAATGCTTCAGCCTGAGGCCGAGAGCATAATGTACAGCATGCATTACAATTTAATCCCAAATATGTCTCTCCTTCTTTTTTTCTTAAAATAATGTTTTGGAGAGACCTGGATCAGCATATGTGTCTGATGTGAGGCCCCTCTTGGGCAGGAAACAATCTAAGCAGGCCTGGGCATATCACTCTGGAGCTGGATGCAAATGTCTGAACTTGGAAAAAGAACCAGCATTTGGAAGGGCCTTCAGAAAGACCTGCATCCATACCCAAATATGTACACTGCTGTTTATTTGCAATAGAGGTGCTTGTCATAGCATTTATGTCTTTGTATATAGTGTACATGTATTGTATTATTGTGCATGTGTGTATTTGTCTCGAGTGTGATGAGGAACATCCCAATGTGTGCTGACAGTCTCTTGTTCAAAGCATCTGCTGAACGCATGACAGGAGAATTAGGATGAAACTTTCTGTCCACTCTCGTCCCCTCATCTGTCCATCTGACCCGTCCCCTTATCTGTGCCACACGATCCAGGATCATATCATGCAACTCACGACTTGGCATGTGTTCCTTCATTACCTCAAACATGAAATTGGTGCTGTGTGGGCAATGTGTTGCAAAGTGTTTTTATTTGCAACATGTTAATGTATTTACACCATTGGTAACCTTGTGCTTATTCTTCCAGGTGTCTACCACCTGTGCCTCAACACCAGACCAGGTATGTTTGGACACGCATGTGCATTTAGCTGTTGCATTGCATTCACCAAGTCCCGTATCGGTATGGTTTCCAGCACAATTCAATTAAATCTGCTTCACTGAAGAAAAGAGGCTCCATGCCGAGGTACCGTACACCTGAACGATACACGGAAAGCATTTTTATTTAATTTGTTTTCAGCATTTCAATTTTAAATTATTTCAATATCTAGAAGTGAGGAGCAAGTAATGGAGCAGGTGATGGAGCACCACTTTGACATTGACCTCACCTATATCACGGAGAGGATCATCTCAGTCTTCTTCATGCCAGAGCTTGAGGAACAGCGATACCACAGGGAGTTACAAGAAATGGCAACCATGCTTAAATCCAAGCACCAAGACAAATTCCTGGTTGGTCACAAAAAACAACAACAACAACAAAAAACACACAGTTAACTGATGCATTTACCAAACTCATGGACAGAACTCACACTCCTGGTAACTCATAGGCCGCCTGCATAATAAAATATGAGTACTATGCAAAACCATTGACAAAGAACATTGTGCAGTTCTGATCAAAACACACAGAACATTGTTAAACAGAATAATGTAAAGGGTGTTCCATAACATTTGACATTGTTTGAAATATGACTATCTGAGTAACTACTGTACATGTTCAACCTAGGCAAATGAAGTTAAACAGGCTTCATGTTGAAAAATAAAATCATTCCACTACATAGTCAAAACAAAACAGTGAAGTACAGTATATTTTAGCCAGTATAAGTGCAACAATTACGATTGCAGCACCGTTTATCTCCTTATTTAACTGTGTAATTACAGTATATACTTTGCTGCTGTGTGTGGATAGCTTTGATTAGATTAGTGATTTTCTCTTGTTTTGTTTTTTTTCCCCTAGCTTTTAAATTTATCAGAGAAGAGACATGACATCACAAGACTCATCCCAAAGGTACTATTTGAAAGTCAACATTGGAAAAAGCAGCGTACTACTTAATGCCTAGCTCCTCTTGTGCTGCAGGTGCAGGACTTCGGCTGGCCTGATCTCCACGCTCCACCTTTGGACAGGATCTGTACTGTATGTAAGGCCATGGAGATGTGGCTGAGTGCTGATCCTAATAATGTAGCAGTTCTCCACTGTAAGGTCAGTGCAACCTGAACACTGCACACAGTGAATTACATAAGACAATCTCATAGTCATATTTTCATTTGCTTTGACAGGGAAACAAAGGGAAGACGGGGGTCATTGTGGCAGCCTACATGCACTACAGCAAGATATCAGCAGGGTAATTCATTTGGTTTATTATTACTTAACTGAATGCTTTCCCCAAGTAAATGACTCACAATTATGGTTATATTGTTACAGACAACAGAAATACTTTTTAAAGGTGACATATTATGGACACTATATATTTGTATTGTTTGTATACAAACAGTTGGGTCTCCCGAGTGCCTGGCCACCCATCAAGTGCAAAGCACTGAATCAATCTTGTTATCTGAAAATGTGTCTGTGCCCGAGCCGTTCTGCACTGTTACAGTGACAGTGGGGATAATCTACCAAATAGGGTGGTAACCTTAGACAGTGGTGGCTCTGTGCAAGCATTCCTTTGCAATCTGGGCACAGAGGGTTGAATCACGATACAGCAAAGCCAAAAGGTAAGCCGAGCTGCATTGTGTTTTGTTGGATTCAAAGATTAGTGGTAGCTAACAGCATTCGCATTTGATAAGCGGCACTTACTTGAATGCCTGGTGTAGTTGGGGCTGGGGCATATTTGTCTTAGGTGTCTGTTGCCACATACACAGATCCACACTGTAATCAACTGTAATTTGACAGCTTTACGGGGAAAACAGAATCTGTAGTGTTTTTGTGGGGGGCTGTTTGCAATCGCGTGTTGACATTAAGTGCAGCCACCTCTAGCTCCGACCCTAGTTGTCATGTTAATGGGTTTGCCTTTGACGAAGCAGTCATGGGGGCGAGAAGAGGGCTGGCTCGGGTTGTCCTCTCAAGCAAGCTACTATACTACAATACTTGTTCCATTTGACAAATGCATGTTACAGACATCTTATTTAAATACCTAGGAACTATTTTAAATCGTGAAAAAAAATGCATAATGTGGCGACATTTGTTTTCAATTCATTATCCTTGACAGCCCTTTATAATTCAATATTTATGGAATTTCATCAGTATCTTTTTTGATAAACAAAATCACCATATAAAGAAACAACTATGTTGTTACTTTCACAACACTGCTTTCCACATTTATGAATTAATTTTGGTCCTGTGTCCACAGAGCGGACCAGGCACTCACCACACTGACCATGAGGAAGTTCTGTGAGGATAAGGTTTCTTCTTCCCTTCAGCCCTCTCAGAACAGGTCTCTCACACAAACGCGCGCGCTCACGCACGCACGCACGCACACACACACAGGCACACGGGCATGAGTGTGGTGTTCGATGATGATTTTGTTGGGGTTTGCACTCTCAAGCCACAACATTAGGTTCACTTGACAGACGACTCCAATGCAAGCTTTATCAAAAATCATGCCTTTACAAGGCCATCTACAAAATGGCCTTCTACGACCACGTGTCCCACTAGGTATCTCATTGATTTTCTCATGCACGTCAATTCACAAGAAATTAATGGAAGCACGATTAGAGTGCAGTTGCTCTACCTAGTAGGTGACTTCGTGAATTAGAGTTTCAAATAAGTCGTGCACATTAAAATCTCCTCAAGGCTCGTGTTGGATCAATTGTGCAGGTGAACCAGTCAGAAAATGAGCATACATACAGCTGCACTGAATATGTCTTTATTCTTCTTTTGATCTTCGCCTGCCCTTTTCAGGTACATCTACTACTTTGGCGGTTTGCTGTCCGGTGCCATTAAAATGAATAGCAGTCCTCTGTTCCTCCATCAAATACTTATTCCGTCACTGCCAAATTTTCAGACAGGAGGAGGTCGGTTTTATGTAAAGTTTTGGAAAGTTGTACAATAATAGCTAGTTGTTCAGCTTTGTGAATAGTTAACGCAAAAACAAAGCAAGTGTCTGTAAATGTTCTTCTTTGCAGGTTACTTTCCATTTCTGAAGATCTACCAATCACTAGAGCTGATCTACACCTCCTGTGTATTGTGAGTAGTCACTAATAAGTTGTTCCACTATGTTCTGCATTTACCGAAACCCCTCTTTAAGACAGAAGTTCCCTTTACTAGCCATTGTCTGTGTTTACAACACAGACATGGCAGCTCCCCCACTACTTATATTGAAGTTCACATTGTTTATCTTTGATTTATTCGACAGAGATGTGTTTTGACCGGTTTTATGTATGATTGCATTCAAGCTCTTATTGATGTTTGTGTGTGTTTCTAGCGACCCTCAGACCTCTAGGTCCAGGAAGCTGTGTGTGATGATGGAACCAGCGTTGTTGTTAAAGGGTGACATTATGGTGAGAAACTGCATGTCACAAGCACAATGTCACAGAATCAAATTGATTATGATGTAGATCCATGAATACTTTCTTTTCCAATTTTCATTTCATGTAGTAATGGTCAGGTGGTCCAGTACATTTGTCTATGTAGTAAAAATGGCTTTGAACAATTCCATGTATGAAAGTTTTCATGAGGTTCTTTCCTTCATCTCAGGTCAAGTGCTATCATCGACGGAGCCAGGCAGCAGAGAGAGAGGTGGTGTTCAGGATCCAATTCCACACGTGCACCATTCATGGTGCCCAGCTGTGGTTTGGCAAGAAGGACCTTGATGTAGCCTGCACAGGTAAGAGAATGGAAGCCCCATAGTGCAGTTCGCCACTGAGGCTAAATTGGATGAACGTCCACCATTTGGAAAAGGGAATAAAGAGTGAAAACTACTTCATATCATATGACCATGAGTCAGACTATCACTCCAGTGTGTTAAATATTTTATTCTTCATTTACTTTACTAAAATCTATTGCAAATGTAATGTAAATATAAAAGTCTTTGTACTTTTTGGAAATTGTCATAACTTAAGTCTTAATTTGCTCAGGCTTATGTTTTTAGTGAGCGGCCATCACGTTATATTAGGATGTGCTTTAAGTGGTACTGCGCGATGTCTGTTTACAACGTATAAATTATACAACTTTTCAATTAAAGTGAAACTATTAAGACATGAACAATACCTTTTGATGTTATGTTCTGTTTCCTCATGACAGTGGTTTATATTTATGACTGTGCTATTTATACCTCACATTTTATATAATTATGTGAGTGCTTTTATCATTTCTGTAGTCACAGTGATATTTTCGACACTGTGTTTACAAGCGTATCTTTTTATAGATGACAGGTTCCCTCATGATGCTGCAGTGGAGTTTATCTTGGCTAGCAGGCCAGAAAAAATAAATGGTGAATATATCAGTTTTCTGAAGTCTTGAGTATCTTTTATGCATTTTGTCTTTTACTTATTACAATTTCATATCTCCTTTCAAGAAAACCAAAAGACAGATGCCTCCATCAACGTGAACTACAACACCTCAGATCCAGTGGTCAGATGGGATTCTTATGAGAACCTGAACCTGCCCCATCAAGACAGCCCAGAAAGTAAGACAGTTGAATCCCACAGTGATTCATTTGCATCTCAGTGGGACACATTGGATTTATTGTTGTTCCACAGTATCACCAAGCTAACAGTTTGTAGGACCAGTACACTGTGGCGGCTGGTCAAAAGAGGACGCTAGGGCGCTGCCCCACCACGCACAGTAGTCATCACAATACTTTCCTTGAAGACTATATATGTGTGTGTGTGTGTGTGTGTGTGTGTGTGTGTGTATACATATATACACATGTATATACATACATACATATACATGTATATATATATATATATGTATCTGTACATCAAACGAGATATACGTTATACTGAATATATTTTATAATATATATGTGTATATATTAATAATATATCCAAAATAAGTGAGCTTCAGGTAGTAATCCATCCATCCATCCATTTTCTGAGCCGCTTCTCCTCACTAGCGTCGCGGGAGTGCTGGAGCCTATCCCAGTTGTCATCGGGCAGGAGGCGGGGTACACCCTGAACTGGTTGCCAGCCAATCGCAGGGCACATAGAAACAAACAACCATTCGCACTCACAGTCATGCCTACGGGCAATTTAGAGTCTCCAATTAATGCATGTTTTTGGGATGTGGGAGGAAACCAGAGTGCCCGGAGAAAACCCACGCAGGCACGGGGAGAACATGCAAACTCCACACAGGCGGGGACGGGGATTGAACCCCGCACCTCAGAACTGTGAGGCTGACGCTCTAACCAGTCGGCCACCGTGCCGCCAGGTAGTAATCCCTCTTCACAAAAAAAATTAGTCCTGCTCAGGCAGGTTGGGGAGCAACAAACAATAATATATACAATATATACAGTATACTGTATGAAGTGCATTGACCAAAACTGGTAAATAACATTGGTTGCTAGCTTACTCCAAAACTGCTTGACTGACTTGTCAGTTACTGTTGTGTGTAGAGCCATAAAGCCATATACAACTACCTACTATCTACATACCTACAGTATGGCTTTTACTGTTTCCTGTAGTTTGTTTACATGCTGCAATACGTTAGAATACATTAATTATATATTGCCCCCTGGCGAAAACTCGACTAGCCACCACTGCCAGTACATAACTGGTTTAAAACTGTAGTTCACTGACTTCCACACTAAAGTGATCCATCCACTTGTGGAATGCATGAGGAAGCCAAGTAGAAGCCTGTTAGGATATATTGTGGTCATCTTCCGCCATGCATTTCACGTTACTTGTGTAAAGTGTAGCCCAGTCTAAACCTTAATTCAGATGACTCATAAATCATAACTTCCTTTTCCCATTAGATATTTCTCATACAAGGGGCCCTCTTGATGGCAGTCTGTACGCGCAAGTGAGAAAACGACGAGGACCGGGCCCGGCTTCCTCGCCCAACGGAGTCCTCACCAGCAGCCCAACAGTGAAGACACAGATTGCCAACCAGTCGCAGACTCTCACCATCACTTCTAGCTGTGTCCTCTCTGATCACATAGAGCACCACTCACCCTTCACTAGTCATCCTGAAAGCGAGACGACTGAAAGTCTGATGGAAAGAAGAGGAAGTGAAACAAGAGCAAAAGTACGAGGGAAAGAAAGGGACAGAGAAACAGAGATTTTCGAAGATGCAAACCTGTCAAATCTGGGAGGATTAAGGCGAGAACACTCATGTTGTGGTCGAGCAGGTATAAAATGTGGAGCTGTGGAGCGGCAATGGGAGCAAGAGCCTTGCCTCTCTAATGGTCATTGTGCTGGATGCTGCAACAGCATTAAAAAACATCCCAAAAGTCAAACCCTGCCGGCCTTACCATCCAAATCTGTGTCCCCTCTACCACATTTAACTCATATGGAACTCTGCCATCGCCATAGTGTCCATCCTTTGCCAGAGTTAGCATGGGAACGGCAAGCCCCATCTGTCCCTTGTCTCCACAGACCATGCTTCCATTATTCCGGTCCTGAACATGCACATTCGCATGGTCACACCCTTCCAGCCTCGAACAGACACTACAATGATGAATGTCAAGTCTTCCATTATCCAGGCCAAGCCCCAACCTCTCATCTTTCCCACCAATCATTGCTTTCAAGCCCATACAGAGAGATGTTCTTTGGCCCGCCAAATCAGTCCCCCGGATGTCCCTGTCGAGAGTGCTCCAGCAGGCGAGAGCACCAGGCAGCCTCAGTCAGAGTGCACCATTCAATGCATCCAGATCAAGCAGTGGGATTACAACAAACTGGAGAGGCATTGTGGGAAAGTAAAAATCCATGGGAAGTACCAAGAGAGGCTGACTTCTGCCAGTGTAAATCAGCCGTTCCACCGTTTCACATCTGTCATTCTGCCGCTTTAAATCAGGGCACCCCGCAGCCGAGGTTTGTCCTCGGACCTCACCAGAGTTATCCCAGCACCCAACCTCTTATAAACATGAGGGATGGAGCCAGCAGTGGATACCACACGCCTCCGCCTCCACACCAGTCTTGTCCCTGCCCTCCTTATCAGTCATCTCCTGTTGAGAGCCATGGTAGTCGAGGTTATGCTTCTGGTTACCTCTCTGGGTCAGCCTCTCCTCTACCAGCAAATAGCCCATCTCCTGGGAGAGTAAGACTCCCAGACACCCCTCCAGGAGCCAAAGATCAGCAGCAGGAGCATCTCAAAGGTATAGGTGGGATAGGAATGGACTAACGAAGAATAAAATATTCTACATACTGCCTTCATCTGATTCTTTTTCTCTTACTTTTTGAAGTGGAAAAGGCCACACCAAGTCCAGAGGTTGACATATCCCAGGGTTCAGAGGGTAAACATGACCGTTCAAGCACCCAGACTCTGGACTCTGATCATGACTATACAGTCATTGGTGGCAGCAGCCTCCCACACACAGAAGACAGGTATGTACATCTTTGCGTAAATGGTGTGTTGAAATCAGAAATAGCACAGTGCATTTATAGTGATTAAAAACAACTGTAATTTGTTTGTGCAACAGCTCACAATTTTATTTTGAACGAATATCTGTTTCTGACTGTACTAGAGCTCTCCACATGGACCTTAAATATTGTCTCCTTAACATTTTTAGTCAGAGGGTTGAAGAAACTAATTCACCAGCTTTCACACTTGATGGAGCAGCTACACTAATTGCGCTTCGGGTTACGGTTGGGATCAGGGGCTCTATAAGGGGGAGAAAGGTGATTCTAAGGGTTTATGACTGACATTGGCCCAAGAAAATTTTATTTTTAGGTCCCCAAGGGCACCAATTCCCTGACAGAACCAGTGGTTGGGATACAACAGGCCCTGTCCAATCCAGTTTTAAGTGGTCACCACTGGTTAGAGTAAACAGCAGAGGGCAGCATGGCTCAGGTGGTTGAGTAGTCATCTCCCAACCTGAAGCTTGTGGGTTTGATCCTAAGCCCCTCTGATGTGTCCTTGAGCAAGATGCTGAAGACCCCAGTTGCTTATGATGCTACGTTATCCATAGGTGAATGAGGAGACAGTTTTAAAGTGCCAGAGGTGGGGGACTCAAGTCACATGACTTGACTCGGGTTGCCAATTTTAGGACTTGCAACTTTCTTGTCTTAAACTTGTGAAAGACTCGACCTGACTTTCACGAACTACATGACAATCCTGTTTACATTGTTTTTGTGTGCCTTTTATTTTTTTTTTTTTTTTTTTGTGTATGTCATGCACGCCGCAACTCTGGCAACCAGTGAAGCACAGTGTGGAGGCCACCTTATTAAGCAAGTAACACAAAGGTAGATCAAAAGATTATTACATTTGCATTCAAGGATTATGTTTTTGACGAAATTGTGAAAAAGACAATGGCAACATGCAAGGTTTGCAACTCAAAGATAAGAGAAACAAATGCTTGAAAATGTTTGAAAGTTTCACATTTTATCCAAACTTACCATGGCGGAATGCTTGGTCATGGTGACATTGTTGAAGTTCAGTATTTATTGTAGATGAGTCGCTTTCATGGGCTGCGAGGAATTAGTGTGCTTCCGAGTTCCAAATCCATTGCCAAAGGCGAACGGCTTGATTAAAAAAAAAAAAAAAAGCACAGTTACTGTAACTAAAATAGCATGTTCCAGACTCCAAAGACTTGTGCTTTTTATTCCTCTGAGTAAATGCCCCAGCCATGCCTTTCTCTTTCTCTCTGCCAGTGCTCTATGCACAACAGACAATAGACGTACAGTACCAATACAGTACCCATCATCACATGGCCGCCACGTACGCACCGGAGGCACGTCTTTTAGAATTGAATGTAGTCATGTTGTATATCTGTGACCTGGAAATATGTAAGTCACGTTCTCTGCCTCCATTGCACCACAACGCCAGTAAACAACAGCAACCAATTCTGGAACTAACAGACTTTGTTAACGGATTTTAAATGACAAATGGAAACTACTTTTGGACACATGGTTCAGTACCGATGGTCCATTTTATCTGATAGCCGTTATATCGGGATCCGTTTTATCGAGGTTCCACTGTATGCCAATGTGATGATTACATATGTTTACTCCCATACACTGTACTGTATGTTGCTCTTTATAATACAGGGTGGGCCAAATAAGGGCTTGGTAGTACCATTTTAGAATTAAAGTTTTGATAATTATCTAGACCTGCCAACAGCTGATCGTGGTTAGATTTTAAAAAATGAACACGCTTAACTCATTCACTGCCAACCATCCCAGTTACAATGCATATTTGGCATCCCGTGACCCTGAACAGGATAAGCGGTATTAAGAATGGATGGATGAATTTATTGCAACAATCATGACTAAAAAGATTATCGGTTTGTTGGATTAGGTTTATGCTTTTTTGGTATTTTGTCAGGTGGGATACATTATGGTCATTTAAGGTATTTACAATTTATACAGCAGTTGCACCTTTTTTCATGCTTGCAGTTCAAGTCAAGAAGCCTCAATTGCACCGGAATTCAACACAAATGGAAGCAAAACGCTCATAATAGCAGAGACGGAAGAAGAATCCCAAAGTTCCAACATAACACCATCAAGCGAACTTTCTCAGAGTCGTACATCTGATGGACAGCTTGAGGAAACAAAGGTCAAAGAAAATCATGAGGATGCTGATCAGACTCAAAGTACCACTATTATCATCACACCAGTGGAGGATCAACTCAGTGTCTCAAGTGTGACTGGTGATGGCCAGTTCAGCAGTAGCACAAGACAAGGTGCCAGGCCTTGCCCTTCTAACAACCCTTTCCAAAATTCTCCAATCGATTCCCCAAGTCATAGTTCCCCATCATCTACAGATCCACCAGGACATCGACTAACACCTGAGAGAGACAGCTCAACTGATACCAAACCACCATCACCTGTGCCTGATGGTTACCACACGCCAACTTTCCCCTTAGCGCCCTATTATTACTCTTTGCTAAGTGTTCCCCATGTCCCTTACACTGGCTACACTGCAATTACAATCCCAGCCATTCAGCCACCACTTCCAGAGAAGAAACGACTTTCTTCAACGCCGGGATCCCTTAACGGACACCCTTCTCATCAACGATGCTCTCCAGTGTCTTCACCGACACATAATGTAACTTTGCCCCCAACTATGGCAGAGCAGAGACTGGGGTCTGCCCAGTTCAGCAGCAGCAGGGAAGACGTCAAGGTCAATGCTAAGTTTGTTCAAGATAGTTCCAAGTACTGGTACAAACCAGGCATCTCCAGAGACCAAGGTTAGTTCATATCTAATTACTGTATGTGGTGTATCTTTCAGTTTATACCTCATACCTATGTGTATTCTCCTCCACAGCCATAGCGGTGTTGAAGGACAAGGAACCAGGAACGTTCCTCATCAGAGACAGTAATTCGTTCCAAGGTGCCTACGGCCTGGCCCTGAAGGTGGCCACGCCTCCTCCTAACGCCAACATCACGGGTGGCAAAGGTATAATCACAGGTTTTAAATATTTTCTGTCTGCAGTCTATGATTTAAAAAAAAAAAAAAAAAAAAAAAGAGTTTTATCCTCACCCCTATTTCACACAATTTATCATCACACAGCAGATGTTCTGGAACAGCTAGTGAGACATTTCCTCATTGAGACAGGGCCACGGGGAGTCAAAATCAAGGGCTGTCAGAATGAGTCGTATTTTGGTAAGTTAAGTTTCTCAATTGTGTGTGGCATTCTGTATGTACTGTCATGTTTTTCATCTGTAAACATTTTCTTCATTTTTGACTTATTCTTGCTTTAGGTAGTTTATCTGCCCTGGTGTACCAACATTCAATCACACCCATCTCTTTGCCATGTGCCCTTCGCATCCCAGAACAAGGTAATATACTGTACATACTTGTATATAGTTATAAGTCATATTCAGTGGAACCTTAAAGCTGAAGACAGTTTGCTCTACTGGTTGACTATCAAGTTATTCTCATTTAGATTTATTATTCCCATGGGAAATATTCATTCATTCATTCATCTTCCGTACCGCTTCTCCTCACTAGGGTCGCGGGCGTGCTGGAGCCTATCCCAGCTGTCATCGGGCAGGAGGCGGGGTACACCCTGAACTGGTTGCCAGCCAATCGCAGGGCACGTAGAAACAAACAACCATTCGCACTCACAGTCATGCCTACGGGCAATTTAGAGTCTCCAATTAATGCATGTTTTTGGGATGTGGGAGGAAACCGGAGTGCCCGGAGAAAACCCACGCAGGCACGGGGAGAACATGCAAACTCCACACAGGCGGGGCCGGGGATTGAACCCGGGTCCTCAGAACTGTGAGGCTGACGCTCTAACCAGTCGGCCACCGTGCCGCCCGATGGGAAATATTGTTAAGTGAATTAATTTATACAAACCTTCGCCATCAAGCATTTTATCAAACATACAGGTCATGTTTAAGTAACAATTTAAGATTCATAACTCATACAAGTACAAGGACAAATAAAATAAAGTAAAACTATTCATTTTGAGATGAATAGACAGCACTTTGAAAATGTGTTTGTTGGCAAGCTTCTGCAGTCTTCATGAGCCATTATGGTCTACGTGCTATTAACATGCTTGGTACATTTAATATGTGTAAGTATTTGATATATTGCATTGCTTTATTGTATTGAGCCTCTGTTGAAAAAGAGATATGTTCTGTGGTTATCATGACATTTTCCCTCTTTGCTATCTATCACTGGTGGAGGTATGAACTCCGAGCTTCATTTCAATTCTGAGGCATATTTTCTGTAAAAGTTTTGGTTGCACTCCAAATTGTACCAGTTTTGGTTTGGACTTTCAAGGTTCCACTGTGCACTATTTTGCTGTGAAAAAGCAATGCATTTATGAGGTGATGATATGTAACACGAGTATGCAATGTTTTAGATCTGGTCGGAGATCTTCAGGAGATACGGACTGTAACGAATACAAGCACAGCGGCTGACCTCCTTAAACAGGGAGCAGGTAACATTTGTATTGAAGTACTGTACTCCCAGTGCTGACCTATGATCGAAGGCTATGTTTCCATCAAAGTGAACAGTTCATTCTGCTATAAATATGTCAAAGAACAGTAAAAATTTTGAAAATAAAAATTCTCGCTTGTGTTTTTCTGTGAGGTGTTCAGTGTGTCTACCTCCAACCTCTAAACAGAGCTACAACGCAAGGGTGAAAAAAGTGTTATGATAGAGATTAAGGTACCTTTGACAATGAAAATGCAAATAATAGTAAACAGTAAAAACATTCATTACGTGAAAATAAATTCTACTTCTTCATGGAGGGAACCTTGTGGTTAGCACATTTTCCTTACAGTTTTGTGGTTCGATGCTTAAATCTCAAATCCAGTCTTCCTGTGTGGCGTTTGTATTTGCGCGGGTTTTCGACTGAAGACTCCAAATTGTGCACATACCGTAGGTGTTAATGTGAGTGTGAACGCTTGTTTGTCGATACGTGTCCTGCGATCTGGCACACAGTCAGCTGCGATAGGCTCCAGCTCACCCACTACCATAATGAGGACAAGCACTACAGAAAACAGATTGATGCTAAATTGTGGAGCAGGATTTTTGCAGTTCTGACTTTTGACCAACAGAGGCCAATAAAGCCTCACGATGCTGCACACCATGTTAACACACGATTGTAATTTCTCTTAAGCTTGCAACGTTCTCTACCTGACCTCTGTGGAAACTGAATCATTAACGGGACCGGAAGCAGTTTCCAAAGCAACCAAATGTACACTGGCTCTTAGTCCACGTCCTGCTGCAACCATGGTTCATTTCAAAGTTTCCTCTCAGGGTATCACTCTAACTGACAGCAAAAGAAGGTACATCTTAGTGAGATCATTAAATATACAATATCCTGTATGTTGATGATAACCCACTTCAAACTAAACCATGCGAAAGATAGTTTATCGATAAACTTTCTGATGCCGGTTTTGTTTGCACAGGTTATTTTTCCGGAGGCACTACCCCATCAGCAGTGTGACCTTCAGCAGTCTTGACCCCCAAGACCAGAGGTGAGACCTAAGAGACACAATTCAAAGAAAAAAAGTAGTGTTCATATGCTTACAATCTTCTAGGTAGTTGTCACTAATAAAGGCAGAAACATCACTGCTTGCCCTTTTGTTTTGTTTTTTGTTTTTTGGCAAAGCAATTATTTGCAATTTTCTATTTTGTCTTGTTCATCAGTTTGAGCTTCTATTTATTGTATTCCTGCAATTGTCTTCTGTCTGTATTTGGTTGCCATGCTTCAGATGGACTAACTGTGATAGCACGTCCAGCAAGTAAGTGCTTGAGTTCCTGTTTTTGCAAGTCATACTACCAACTTTGCACGGCAATTAACACATATACCACATAGTGTATGGTGCTCAGACTGTACATTTTAAGATTTAAAAAAAAATGGCTCCTCTTGTGAGTTCTAAAGTTTCTTTGATTTTCTGTCCCAGGATGTTTGGTTTTGTGGCCAGGCGGACGGGCAGCGCCACAGAGAATGTGTGTCACCTCTTCGCAGAGATGGATCCAGATCAACCTGCTGTGGCAATTGTCAACTTTATTAATAAGGTTATGCTAGGGCCGCAGCTACGCAGATGCAACATCTAAAAACACTCTGAGGACAAGAGGATGGTTTACATGCATTTCTGACATACAGTACATTTACTGTAGTACAGTGCAAAAGACTTATACCACCACTAACTTTGTTGTTTTAATGACCTTTTTCTCAGCAGTCTTTATGACATTGTAAGTAAGTAGTAGTACCAGAGGATCTGTAATTCTTCTGATTGCGTGGAACTGACTGTTGATTTATTGTGGATTTTATGTTCCACTATGTGTGAATTAGTTTGCTGTCTTGAGAAGGTTTATATTTTGTTGTTACAAATAATTTCATGAGCAGGATTACGCACAAAAAAATAAAACAATTCACGATTTCCATGAAAGGTCCATTTTAAACATTTGATGGAACAGTCCACTGCACAGAATCTACTGGCACTGCTCGTATTTTCACTATCCACCATGAACCAGGAAGTAGCCTCACAAAAGGAAGGACAAACAACAAACACTTTTGGAACAGTTTGGTCTTAGTACAGATTTGTCCTCCATTGAGATACATTCGAGTGTTATAGTTAATAGAGCACTGTTTAAACAACAGTTCTAATGGTGGTAGAAGGCTTATGCACAGCGCTATACATTGAATGAAGTGTTTGTTGCTAAGTGAGTTTGCATTTATGCAGGTGTGCTCAGCTGTGATGGTTTTCTTTTCAATTCAGTTGCCCGCTGTCCTCTATTTAACATACTTTTAATAACCTCACACACCCAAGCGTGCAATGTGTTAAACCCTAACCCTTTTTTTTATATTTCATCTTAAAAAGCAAACAATTACAGAGGAATACTATTTATATTATTGTTTATTGATGTCCAATGATTTTGAGACAGCGGACATTTCGGAGCATATTCCAAACAATACAACTGATATATTAAAAACACTTGAATATTTTGCTAAAAGAAATTCTAATTTAATTACATGTCTGTTTTTAATATCGACTACATCACTAGTCAGTGTTACACTCAGAATTCTAAGTGGGTAATGTGGACTGTATGAGTATAAATGATTTTTAAGATTAATAGAGGTATTGTTGGAAAATCAGACCGAATGTGGGGTGGGGGTGGGGGTGTGTGTGTGTTGTGGGGTGGGTAATGATTTGATGAGGACAATTTATTTAACCCAGCAGTTAAATACATAGTACTTGTGACAGATAGTATTTTCTCCTATATTACAAAAACAAAAAATGCCTATACCTGTATCTAATTGTATTTAAGTTGAAAGGATACAGAATGCACTGAGCCAACACACAAAAAGACAAAGTGAGTCACACAGCCATAAACAAAGTAACAAATTAAAAGACAGAATATCAATGGTAACCTCTTTGTGACTGGAAATAACAAAATCATGCCTTAAAGCTGGAATGTTTCACAATCGGGGGAAAATGTCACACTGGTAAGGTCATTTTAAACAGAGACGTTACCTCACTTTCTCCATGCCTCAGAATGACCGCACATTTGGTCTTGACCTGTTGGATTTGTTTTTATTCTCACACAGCAACCAAGATCCTTGGTAACACACAAAAACTCACCCAAACCAAAGACAGTGTAAAAATAAATGTCAAGTTTTTTATTCTTTTTCTCACTTTTTGTGTTTTTTACAAACAGTATAACTTCAGCACACATGCAATTTTCATAATGTTTGTCTGTAAAAGAAGTAATATATTTTATGCCTCTGAAGATTTGTGTGAAATAAAGTGCTGCAAAAAACACTGTGTATGCCTGGTTATGACATGAAAATGATTAAATATGGTATTTGACACCTGTGAATGAGTGTACCCCACCTCTCGCCAGCTGGGACAGGTGCCAGCTCTTCAAGCATAGAAAATTGATGTACAAATGGTTACACGCAAAAGGTAATTTGTGCAGGCGGCACGGTGTTTGCCTGGTTAGCACATCCGCCTCACAGTTCTGAGGACCTGGGTACAAATATGGCCTTGCCGGTGTGGAGTTTGTATGTTTTCCCTGTGCCTGGGTGGGTTTTCTCCGTGCACTCCGGTTTCCTCCCACAACCCAAAAACAATGCGTGGTAGGTTGATTGAAGACTAAATTGCCCATAGGTATGAATGCGAGTGCAAATGGTTGTTTGCTTATATGTGTCCTGCGATTGGCTGGCGACCAGTTCAGGGTGTACCCCGCCGCCTGCCCCCAGTTAGCTGGAATAGGCTCCAGCACACCCCCGTGACCATAGTGAGGATAAGTGGTGAAGAAAATGGATGGCTAATTAGTGCAATCTTCATTTTTTGCAGGGGTTTTAAATTGGAAAACTATTTGTAAAGTGTGTGTAGGTTATTGTTTATCCATTCATTTTCTTCAGCGTAATCTTCATTAGAGCCATGGATGAGCTGAAGCCTATCCCATCTTATTTTGGCCGAGAGGTGGGGTACACCCTGGACTGGTGGCCAGCCAATTGCAGGGCATAAACCATTCAAACACAATTTAGTGTATTTTTAGAAAATATTATTTATATTTTATATTTGTCATTTAATACATGATATATACACATATACTACCATTCAAACGTTTGGGGGTGCCTTTAAATGGCCTTATTTTTTGAAAGAAAAGTACAGTTTGTCTGAATAATTTGGACATTGTTAATTTGGGTTTAAAAAAAAACAGCTTTACTTTAAAAAATGGGGACGTTTAAATAACCAGATATTTTTTTTTTTAGTGTCTTATATACTGCATATACATAGGTAATGTCTACATTCAAGGTATCTGAATATATCTATAATTATTAATCTAGCCATTTATCTATGTACATGTGATTCTTAAAACATACTGTACATTGTCAGCTATAGTGAAAATTACACACGCATACGGCATAAAAGGATGAGGTCCCGCCGAGATTTGAACTCGGATCGCTGGATTCAAAGTCCAGAGTGCTAACCATTACACCACGGGACCATTGACGTTTTTTGGCATTTATTGTGGTATACATGCAAAACAAAAACACCACCGGTTAAAGTTTCGATTGATCGCCAATCCGTTTCCACATATGTAGTAACTGCAATTTTACGCACCTTCTCCAGCACATCACGCTAACGTTAGCGTGACATGCTAACATGAGAGTTAGCTGTTTGTTAGAGCTGTGGGGAGATGGCGTCGCAAAGTACGTAAGTGAGGCAAAAAAGACTCGTTCTCTTACACAATACCGTCAATAAATGTGTGCATGAGAACATACTTTGTTGTCGTATTACCTTGTTTGTCATGACTTCCAAGTTGATCTTTCTAGCTATTTAAAATAAAAGAAGCAGGAGGGGGACAAATTGCTCAGGAGTAAACCTTTTTTTTTTTTTTTTTTTTTTAAAGCAAATTCATCCTCCTGCATTCAGCTTTCTATTTCTACAGTGGCCAAAGAACTAAATTTGAAAACTGCCAAACTCTGATTGAGTTAAAACACAATCACAGTAAAGCATAAGTAGTCAGATAATTAAATGCACAATGGCAAGACTGAACACAAAAATTCAGTAAAACATTGTTCTTGCCAGCAAGTTTTTCCACACACAAAATGGAAAGGAATTGAAAACAGTTTGAGCCATTTCTCAAATTATTTTTAAAAGTCCAAATCATCTGATTTCCACCACTCAAATGTGAATAGATTCGGATTTCATGAGTCCTCGGAAGACTTATAAGCAAATCAGAATGTATTCAAAGCAAGCAAAATATCTTTGTGTTTTAAAATAAGAGATTTCTAATTAGCCTTTTGTATGTGAAACAGATTTGTGCTTTGTGTTTGCTAAAACGCCAAATTAGCTGAAGCCAGACATATGCATCACATATTCTTTAGTTTTAAAGGCAATAAAGAGCAAAGGAGAGGAATACACAATATTTCAGCAACCCAGTGTATCAATAATATTTATTTTAATGGGCTTCTGTTGCAGGCTTGCGTTCTTGGTTTTGTGTTGTGGTAAAATTAACTAATGTTAGCTAGAAGCAAGGCTACTATCATAATTCATAAAGTTGTCCAACTATATTTTTTAACCAGAAGTCCTACCCTTGTTTGTCTGTCCAGGTACAGTGTTACAGGGGCACCCTGCCCCGATATTGACATACACTCTCGGTGATTCACTGTTTACGTATGTCAGTAGATAATGTACAGTGCTGCATCCTGCCCTATGATAATATTTAATTATAATTTATGATTTGAGCACAGCATTCCATTTATCAATTTTCTCTAGCGCTTGTTCTCCATAGCGCCACCAGTGAAGTGGAGCCTATCCCAGCTGACTTTGAGCAAGAGGGAGTGTACACCCAGGACTGGTCGCTGGGGGATTGTAGCCTCGGGCATATATAAACAGACAAACAACCATTCACACCTACCCTACAGGCAATTTAGAATCCTCAGTTGACCTAACCTGCATGTTTGTGGAATGTGGGAACAAGCCGAAGTACCCGGAGAAAACCCCTCACAAGCACAGGGGGAACATGTGAAGGCGGAAGCCGAGACTCAAACTCAGAACATTAGAACTGTGAGGGAGACGTGCTAGCCACTAGTGCACCATGCTGCCGTACAGTAATCCATCCATTCCTGTTCTATACCATTTGTCCTGTTCAGAGTCACAGGGAGCTGGGGCCTGTCCCAGCTGATTTTGGGCAAAAGGCAGACGACGCCCCGGTCTGGCCGCCAATCGATCACAAGGCACATGTCTGGACAGACAACCATTCACACTCACATTCACACCATCACTCAATATAAATAAATCAGTACACTGTCAGTGACTTGTCCAAGCTAGACAATACTGTACAGCCAAAGGTAAATTACGATGTCCTACGTTCTCCCACAGGAGGGAACCAGAGGGGCCAATATGAAGGGCCGGTCGGCGCAGTCCTTGAAAGTCTATTTTCCAGCTGTGCTCGGGCCTCTGCAGGTAAACATTTGAACTCCAGTGTGAAGTATAGGTTTTTTCTTGCCTGTGTGTGAATAAATCCCAGTCAGCATATCTGCATTTGACCAAGATTGTATTACAATTTCTGTATAATGTCTTGTTTTAGTAAATCCAATTATATATGTGTATTTTTAAATCTGGGAACAGCCATTAACCTACATTCTAAACAAGGTCTTTTGACACAAAAAGGTAATATATTCAGTGATAATCAATTCATCAAGCAATCGATCAAGCAATCAATCATCTAATCAATCAATGATGAACTGCTATAGTACCAAAATGTAAAGACACAGTTGAACCCTAAAAAAAAACCTATTTTTATGGCATTTTCATCTGACATAGAAATCGTTTTCTTTTAACGTTCAAAGTTATTTAAAACAAATATCACATAATTTGCTTTGAAAAGAATGTGATAGACCATATGAGATAATATACTATCCTATTTGTGTATTTAGTATATTGATTCCAAGTATTCTATTTAAAATTTATAGTAATCTTGGAGGATTAATGATTCATGTTATTCTCAGACTCTTTTTACGTTTCTTGTGCAGGGTGTTAGTTTTACTCTGCTGTTGATTCTGAATTTGTTTTATACTGTATAACTGTACTCCCTACACAATATAAATACATTGATTTTAATGATGGCACTTAAGACCATAGGGGATATGTGACAGTACAAGGAAGTACGTAAATTTGTCTTCCCGTTTAGACAAGTTTTAAAATTGTTTGAGACAATACAGAAAATAAATGCCTCCACTTGTATAAATAAAGGAAATATTTAATGGACACTATGTTAGTTCTGTAGAATTGTTATTTTTTTAGTCAGTAAAATGAACAACATGTGGTCCAGAATACATTTCAAGCTTTCTTTTGTGGTAAATGCCAGTCCGTTGTGGACTAACAAATGCAAGGCATGTTTGAATTTTAAAGGTGAAGTAAACTTGACCGTTGGTAAATGTAATGGTTCTCATAGCTCACTTCCATGTAGCTGGTGTTGGCTTAATTTCGGGTCAGTCTGTTCATATAACCCTGAATTTGCGTTGCTGTATTTTTGTACAGTATGATAGATTATTGCATAGATTCCATGTGGAGGTGGAGCGTCTGTATGTTGTGTGTTAACTTATTGCTCTTTATTGCCTCACACCTGTAGCGCTGTATGATTTCGCTTCACATTCCACACGTTGACACTTGCCACTTGCAAGACTTGCACAGGACCATGAATCTGTCTGTATGCACACAAATACAGCATGAAAACTGCAGTATTTACTATATATGTTCTGTGCAGTCTGTCTGTGCTGTTGAAGAGCACACAGTCACACTGGCTGGCTTAACTCTGGCTGACCAAAAAGCATGAGCCTCTATATGAGCTCTACGGTGGACGCTATTCATGTCACTGCACAAATGCCACGAATACAAATTCCCTCACTTTAAGTGGGTCAAGTGTTTCTGATTTATGATTTCCACCCTCATGCTTTCCAAACAGCAAACCAGCTCAATGTAAGAATCGGAGCATCTGAGGACAGAAGTTGACCGAGCAAAAATACAAGTCTGACAAGGCTGTAACACAGCCGAATAAATCCCTGTTAGTAGAGCTGCTTGATTCTGGCCGCGGTGTCAGACTTGCACGAGGCCCAGGACAAGGATCGACAAATGACGAGCATGAACCTAACACCCACGCACTTTACTACCAGCCACTGTGTGAATCAGCAACTTGACACATTTCCTAGGTGCGTCCAAACTATGTGTTTGAGACAGAGCATAAATGTGCATATAAAATCCAATGCCCCAAAAGCAGTAATATTTGGAGTTCAAACTGAATCTTGGGTACCTCAAAACTCAAAGAGATAAAACCATCATCTTTGTAGACGAACTCCATACTAACTCTACTACAGATAGGTATCATTGATGGCGAAGGGGAAAAGTTGGATGATAACCATAAGACCAGGAATGGAACTTAGCGTGACATAGGAAGGTGTCTGGCATGTACAATACAAATCCATCCATCCATCCATCCATCCACTTTCTATAGCGCTTGTTCTTATGAGTTGTTGCAGATGAGCTAGCCTGGAGCCTATACCAGCTGACTTTGAGCAAGGGGCGGGTTATACCGTAGACTAGATTGCGTTCCACATATAACTCGCATTAAAAGCTATGGACAATTTGGAGTTTTCAATAAATCTGTCATGTATGTTTTGGGGCTGTGGTAGGAAGCCAGAGTACCCGGAGAAAATCCACCCAAGCACAGGAAGGACAGGCAAATTCCACACAGGAAGGCCAGGGCTGAGATTTGAACCCCAAACCTCAGAACTGTGAGGCAGACGTGCTAATCACAAGTTGCATGAGCAATACAATTAAGGGAATATTTCAAACATTTAGTAATCCCAACAATAATTGGACTAATATCTATGGAACAGATTTGAGAGAAGTGTGTTTTGCTAAAAGTTACTGCAAGTCTGCGACATAGGAAAGAGTTTGGCTGCTTTGTATGTAATATGACCAACTCAGTTGAACTGAATATTACAAAACGTTATTAATTCCAGCATAACCTATAAAACACTGCTAGGTGACACTACCACTCTGCAAACATCTTCATGTTTAGTGTGAATACTGTACTTTTACAATACTATAGCTTAATTTCATCATGTACAGTATTTACACGTGCTAAAATAGTTAACAAAGGTTTTATGATGGCAACATGCAGTTTGACCTTAGAACAAATGGTTCATTTCCTGTTAGAATGCATACTTGAGAGTGTAATTTGCTTTTTGGTAAGATAATTCTGTCATAATTAGTCATAATTGGACTAATATCCATTAAAACAGATTTGACAGAAGCATGCCAATAATGCTACTGCGACATCGGAAAGGGTCTGGCTGCTCTGTACCTAATTTGTGCAATAGAATTGATTGCATATCACAAAAATGTATTAATCCCAACAATACCTACACATTGTTATGGGACAGCTATCGCTCTGCAAACAGCTTTCTTGTCCCCTCTCCTTTATTTTAATCTCAGGCGTCTCAGAAACGTATGACATTTAAAAACATTAAAATGTTACTGAGATATTGCCGCTACAGTGAATTGCGGGCATATGATGGTGACTGTTTGAACCTGGAACGAATGAATTATTATAGCCTGCATGTGAAACTGCTGTATTGGTACGGTACAGTACTCGCAATTAGCTTTCAACTAAGAGATTTCTAATCGGACTAATGTATGTGAAACAGATTTGAGAGAAGTGTGTGGATAAAGCTGTTAAACTCATGGAATTTGCAGATGCAGTTTTGACTCGGTCTGCAGTAGGAGTCCAAAAACAATTTTAGTTGTAGGAGGATATATGAAGCCGGATGGGGCCCTTCTCCCTCTTTCCCTCTCTCCTTCCTATCTGTCCCCTTTTACAGTGTTTTTATTACAGACACACCCCTGACCTTCACATAGGCCTCCTCCGCTGGCATTAACAGCACACACACACACACACATACTGTACCACCATTTCCTCCATTCACCACACCTCCCACGTGCAACACGACTGTGGACGTGCAAATGCCATGAGAACGCGTGAAGCGTGAATGCGCAGCGGATTCGATATTTACTCGAGGGAAGCGCGACAAAACATCACTATTATGCAGCGGCGTTGTTTAGTCATCTATTTTCAGGTGCACTGGGTGTGCTTTGCATTGCAAATGTACGGCAACACACTGGCCAGGGCGGCGGCATCGCCTCGCAGCCTACCAGTGCACTGCAGAGGAGACACACCCCTCGTCTCCACACGCCCGAGCGCACACATTCTGAGGATGTCAAACCAACAATGAGGGGAGACGCATTAAACAAAACAGGGCGAGCGAGCATGTGCATCTAATAGTGCTATGTCAACACTGTGATTTCCACCGAGAGCCAGTGTACAATTATGTTTACGTATTCACACACTGAACTCCCGTCGTCTTACAAACAAAGACTCTTTTGGTGCGGAGAAACACATGGCCTAAATTTGACAATCTCCGCCAGTCGAGACGGCACATTGTTGATAATGTTGTCGCCGTAATCCGCGCACCGGGGGTCGCTCCAGTGCGCCACAGAGATTGGAGGCAAAAGCATGTTGCTTTAAGCTCACGCGGTCAAAGTTGTTTACCTCTTCGTTACCTCTGACGTCACGACACACCCCTGATTCAAGGGCTGGAGTTCTGCGTTACGGACATCGAGACGGACCAATCGGAGCGCCGCTGTATAGACATGTCACCAACCAGATCGGCGCCGATCCGCTGAGCTCACACGCGATTGGCTACAAGGACAATGTGGGCGGGGGTGAAATCCCTCTTTCCCGTAGAGGCTCGGAGGAGGAGGCTGTGCATAACAAAAAGTAATGGCCATCTATTTGGTTAGTGAAGAGCCGAGGATATATGCCGTCGTACTACAGTAGGTGGGAATTTTATTCTCCAAATGTTACGGCGTTTTTGTTTTTTTCGTGGCGCGCGAACATCGTTCCCGTTGAGTGTTCGACTCCCTTAACAAGCTGCGCGAAGTTGGTTCCGCCGTGTTTGCGTGTTAAAGGCAGCCAGCTAACCACGCTAAAATGGTTAGCTACTACGCGCGCGTGTGTGCGTCCGACCAACGTCTGCTAGGGCGGACGACTCCTCTCCACATTTTGGAAGGTTTACAAAACACAACCCTCTCGTCACTTAGAAACGCTCCCGCTCAATATGGTGTGTACACGCACGAAGACGGCGGCTAAAGAGGATAAAAGGCAACAGAAGTCGTAATGGGGGGAAAGTTGAGTTAAACTGTTAAGGCATGAAAACTTACATTGCACAAGAGGAACGTGCAAAAGTCCACTTATTGACATTTTTTTCTTCCTTACGACAGCTTAATTTGAACGCCAGTCGCGTCTTATAAACTTGTCGATGTATCAATAAGGTTGCGCAACTTCGGATGACATTATTGGTCGTGTGATGATTGACACCGCACTTGTAATGTTTGTGTTGATAATAGTTCTGCGTTACATAAACGGTAATTGTCGGTCAGGTCCGAGGGTTAAAGCCCCTTCACTGACTTGCCACATGCCTTTTTGCTTTTCTATTGAACAGGATTAACATCTTGGGATAAACGGAGGAAAGCTTTCAAGTCTCAGCCAGTGTTCAAGGGCATGCTAAATCCCCAGGTGAGCCATTTCTATCACACATAAGCCAAAGCTGCTCACATAATATGTAGTGGGGCTCACAATTTATTTTATATTTTTTTCTGCAGGGAAATAGCCCAAAAAACGACCTGAAGGTACAATTACTTATGTCATGTAATGTCACATGTACATACTTGTTATATTACAACCCCAATTCCAATAATGTTGGGACGTTGTGTTAAACATAAATAAAAGCAGAATACAATGATTTGCAAATCATGTTTAACCTATATTTAATGGAATACACTACAAATACAAGATATTTAATGTTCAAACTAATAAACTTGATTGATTTTAGCAAATAATAATTAACTTAGAATTTTATGGCTGCAACACGTTCCAAAAAAGCTGGGACAGGGTCATGTTTACCGCTGTGTTACATCACCAACATTCAATAAACGTTTGGGAACTGAGGACACTAATTGTTGAAGCTTTGTTGGTGGAATTCTTTCCCATTCTTGCTTGATGTACAGCTTCAGCTGTTCAACAGTCCGGGGTCTCCGTTGTCATATTTTATGCTTCATAATGCGTCACACATTTTCAATGGGAGACTGGTCTGGACTGCAGGCAGGCCAGTCTAGTACCCGCACTCTTTTACTATGAAGCCACGCTGTTGTAACACGTGCAGAATGTGGTTTGGCATTGTCTTGCTGAAATAAGCAAGGGCGTCCATGAAAAAGACGTTGCTTGGATGGCAGCATATGTTTTTCCAAAACCTGTATGTAACTTTCAGCATTAATGGTGCCTTCACAGATGTGTAAGTTACCCATACCATTGGCACTAACACAGCCCCATACCATCACAGATGCTGGCTTTTGAACTTTGCGTCCATAACAGTCCGGAGGGTTCTTTTCCTCTTTGGACCAGAGAACATGATGTCCACAATTTCCAAAAACAATTTGAAATTTGGACTCGTCGACCACAGAACAGTTTTCCACTTTGCATCAGTCCATCTTAGATGAGCTCGGGTGTTTCTGGGTGTTGTTGATAAATGGCTTTTGCTTTGCATAGTAGAGTTTCAAGTTGCACTTATGGATGTAGCGCTGAATTGTACTTACTGATATTGGTTTTCTGAAGTGTTCCTGAGCCCATGTGGTGATATCATTTACACATTGATGTCGGTTTTTGATGCAGTGCAGCCTGAGGGATCGAAGGTCACGGGCATTCAATGTTGCTTGCTTCAGATTCTCTGAACCCTTTGATGATATTATGGACCGTAGATGATGAAATCCCTAAATTCCTTGCAATTGTACGTTGAGGAACATTGTCCTTAAACTGTTCGACTATTTTCTCACGCACTTGTTCACAAAGAGGTGAACCTCGCCCCATCTTTGCTTGTGAAATACTGAGCAATTCAGGGAAGCTCGTTTTATACCCAATCATGGCACCCACCTGTTCTCAATTAGCTTGTTCACCTGTGGGATGTTCCAAACAGGCGTTTGATGAGCATTCCTCAACTTTCTCAGTCTATTTTGCCACATGTCCCAGCTTTCTTGGAACATGTTACAGCCATAGAATTCTAAGTTAATGATTATTTGCTAAAAACAATCAAGTTTATCAGTTTGAACATTAAATATCTTGTCTTTGTAGTGTATTCAATTAAATATAGGTTAAACATGATTTGCAAATCATTGTATTCTGTTTTTATTTATGTTTAAAACAACGTCCCAACTTCATTGGAATTGGGGTTGTACTAAGGAAATACCCATCCAAAATGAACATTCTTTCATTCATATTCCGTACTACTTATCCTCACTAGGGTCGCGGGCGTGATGCAGCCTATCCCAGCAATCTTTGGGTGACAGGCGGGGCACACTCTGAAGCGGTCACCAGCCAATAGCAGGGCACATATAAACAAACAACCATCCGCACTTACATTCACACCTACGGGCAATTTAGAGTCTTCAATTAACCTACCATGCATGTTTTTGGGATGTGGAAGGAAACCGGAGTCCCCGCAGAAAACCCACACAGGCACGGGGAAAACATGCAAACTCCAGACAGGCGAGGGAGGATTTGAACCTCAGAATTGTGAGGCAGACGTGCTAACCAGTTGGCCACCGTACAATGAACACTTGGAAGAAATAAAGTTGTGTGCTAGGAATTGACTGTCACGGCAGTAATAAATGTGTTATGCAAATAGCTGTTAAATTTGTCAAAATCCTCTCAACAGTGAATCATTATGCTGTCTTTAGCTGCTGACAAATGTATTATACTACAGTATTTATAGATCATCGCCACAAGTAAGCATCAGCATTTGACTACATTTTGTTGATGCACAATAGGGGAAAATCAGGAGTTGACTGGTTAATAATTTTTCATGGAGATCTATCTCCTTCTGCATGTTCTGTACTCCCTTTTCATGTTGTAGCAAAAGAGAATATCGCTCTTTGGTGTAAGTACTAGTGCACTCAATTTTACCTAAATTGCTTCAAGCTCTTGTAAATACACAATGAATTCCATGTAAAAAAAATTCTTAACAATCATTATTCCCATTCTTAACCACAACTACAAAGTACGGATTCTTCCATTTTATTATTCATGTATTCAATTGGTGTTTATTTATACATCCAAGCATGTCACTTGCATTGTCAATGAGCACCGTGGCACTTATGATCGTGTCAAAATGAGGAGAATTTACAAAAGGATGCCTTCATCTAAATTTATAGCCAGCCCGCCACCTCCTTCCCGACCCCAGCTATTTAGGCACTAATTGTCCCCATTACGATCCCTTCCAGTGATTGTGCTTTATTTCTCACAATCTGTATCTGTTTCTTAGTATTCTGCACCTTTTTATAGCATGCACAATGTTGTTTTAATATGGGCCGCTTCATTTCCTGAATATAGAAAAATCATGAATGCCTGCTCCCTTTCCAACATCATAGCCTTCTCAAGAAACACTGGCATATGTTCCGCTTTGGAATCACATGACAAACCTGTCGTAGTTTTGAGGGAAGTACAGATGCAGTATATCTAATTTGCAGTTATTTATGGAGATGTGTGTGCGTGGTGGGGATGGTACAGTCCATTAGGTATCCATGCCCTCCCCTTCCCTTCTTTCTTGACCGTAGTAATTGGTGGCTTCCTTCTCACATGTAACATATAGCAAGAAAGAGGCCGTTGTACTGAGCTGTAAAAAGCCACTTGTATGTACATGCCACATATGTTCACTTGTCTTTGTAACTAATGAAGTGGTAAGTTCACTCTGATGTCTGCAGGTCCTCATTAACTCTTGTGGTTGATGGTTTCTAGGCCAAAGACATCACACAGGTTATATTTGTTGGAGATGAAGAGCAACTCAAGCAGAAGGAATTCTTTGAAGGCAACATAACATGTAGGACACAACTTAACATATGCGATGTACATTGTACACTACGGTAGTGTAATGCAGTTTAATATTGCTATTATAAGAATTCTGTTTTTCAATTTTAAAAACATACGTCTTATTTTTTAACATACTGTTAACAAATCAATACAAAATATCAATGTACTGGCTAAAAACGTTTTATTATTTTTTTCCAAATACGATCTAGGCAACTATGCTATTGGCAAACAAATTTGTATCTTTTATTATAGTCTTTTCTGGACTTATTTGACTTTAATATTCAATGTATGTTCAACCCAACTGGCCAACATTCATAGTCATTTATTTTCTTAGGGAGCATTTTTGACCCTTATATAAGATTGGCTTCTGCGCGTTTGCGACCATTTCCACCCTCACGTGTGTTGCCTGTCCGGTTCTGTCCAGTTAGCTCTCCTTGCATGACCGTGTGTGCTTGAGAATGTGCATTCCCTGTCAAATTCAGCACAGGCATAAACAGGACTCTTGGTGTGTGTGTGTGTGTGTGTGTGTGTGTGTGTTCGAGTGGCCTTCTCCCTGCCTTTCCCCCTCTGGAGTCCAGCAAGGGGCCCAGCAAAAGGGGCAGGCAGCCGTCACTGGTGCTCTCTCTCTCTCTCTCTCTCTCTCTGTCTCTCTCTCTCTCTCTCTCTCCCCCTTCCCCCACCCCCACCCCCCACCCTCCTTGTCTCTCCCTCTCCCGGCCAGCAGCAGGGGCCTGGGTAGGGGGAGCAAGTGGTGCAGAGACCATAGAGTTGAACACGGGGCGCCCCACCCACCCTCTTCCACCCCAGTTTAGCCCATCCTGTGTGGGGCACAGGTCACCTTGTCATGTGCTGATACTGCTGCTGTAACATACTCCCTGTGATCGCAGGAAAATAGCATGATATACACCCGCACAGGCGAGGGCGCATGAGAGAAGGAAGAGAAGGGACAGGAATGAACTAGTCAGCTCGCCAGTTGTTTCGCTGCATTGCAAAACTCTTTATCGACTTTGTTGTTGTAGTTTGCTCCAATTCTCCTTCATTCGTATGCTCTCCTGAGACATTCTAAGCATTCACTTTCATCATTTTAAATATCATCTTGCTTGCCCACATTATCCCTCCCACTCTTTTTTTTTTTAATGGTGGTTGTGCTCTAAGATGTGACTAAAGGCTCACGTTTCCATTGTGGCCCCCTTCTGAGAACACCAGGTCAGTCCAGATCTGATACGTTTTATGTATCTTCTGTACTCATGGTGACCAGTGCGGGGAATGCGCCAAAACACCTCAACCTACGTTTTTCTCTCGTGGCATGGAACACTTTTAGGACCTTTTGTGGGATTGTTCACATGATGTGGACAGAGGATGCTCATTAGGCCTGCAGAGAGGGCCTCTTTCCACAGCTTTAGGTCCCATTTTCACAACTGTTGTATGTCCGGATGAGATTTTGACTTTGACTCATATGTGTTGGGATGTGGTTTCCAAAGTTCATTGCTGACATTCCTGGGCCCTTTTCATTTTTTAATTTACCACTTTATCCTCTCTCTCTTCCGTGTCTTTGTGTAGTTAAAGCAATTTCTGCTCAGGGTTGTTGCCTGGCTCGTCCACTTTATCCACTTTGTTACAACTCTCACTCAGTCACGCTCCGGGTCCTTATTAGATCTACTGGATGGTAGTCAAATTTGTTAACTTTGATGGAAGTTCATCTGAATATCTGGGTGGCTCTCCAGAGCATTTTTCACAGCTGTGGTATCATTTTGTGTGTGTGTGTGTGTCTTCTTGTGACAAGGCAACTGAGAAATCATTGGTCACTTTCCTGTTTAGTGCTCACACACTAAGACTGGTGGTTATCAGGTAATGCCGGTACAATTTTTTTTTTTTTTTAATTTTTTTTTTTACAATTGTGCAAAAAGATGCAGAGTCCTCTAGCAATTAGAGCAGTTTGAATGACTAATATAGCAATGACCATTGTGCAAAGGGTGCCGAGACTTCAAGGAGTGTATGCAGTTTAAAGTGACTAGTAACGTGATAATCTGGGACAATGTTGATTGTGCAAATGTGTGCAAATACTTCTCAGTCAGTGTGCAAGTGGGGCAGATGCTATTCTGGCATGAGTGGCCAGCATTGGTCAACAACAGATATGCAAATAGTGCAGCGTGACGAGACGACTACAGTGAGTGCACGAGTATGTATAATTCGCCCAACAGAAATGTGACAACAAAGTCACGACAAAAAAATTGGCAGCATGTTGCAATGGAATTGTAGGTTAGCTGTTTAAGAAGTTGATTGCAAGAGGGAAGAAGGATGTTGGAATGTCTGCTAGTTCTAGTTTGCATTGATCGGTAGCACCTACCTGAGGGAAGGAGCCGGAAGAGGTGGTGACCGGGATGTGGAGGGTCCGAGAGGATTTTGCACGCTCCTGTCTTAGTTCTGGCACCATGCAAGTCCTCAAGGGTGGGTAGGGGGGTACCGACAATCTTTTCAGCAGTTTTGATTGTCCGTCGCAGTCGGAGTTTGTCCTTTTTTGTAGCAGCACCAAACCAGACTGTGGTGGAAGAACACAGGGCTGATTCGATGACTGCTGTGTAGAACTGCCTCAGCAGCTCCCGTGCCAGGCCGTGCGTTCTCTGAAGCCGCAGGAAGTACATCCTCTGCTGGGCCTTTTTGAGGACGGAGTTGATGTTGATTGCCCACTTCAGGTCCTGAGAGACGGTAATTCCCAGGAACTTGAAGGTCTCGACGGTTGACACAAGGCAGCTGGACAACGTGAGGGGCAGCTGTGTCGAAGGATGCCTCCTGAAGTCCACGATCATCTCTACAGTCTAGAGCATGTTCAGCTCCAGGTTGTGTCGGCCGCACCAAAAGAACAGAGCCGTTGCTTCGATATGACTTAGGCGATGCCTGTTATGCCCCTTATTACTGATTCTCCAACATTTTTACTATATTTTGAAGGATAAGCATCATTTTCATGCTGTCATTTCCGTGCCGTCATTTGCCGTGTGCCACCGATAGGGCCCAGCGTGGCAAATTAATAGTCTATTCATTAAATATAAAAATATCATACTGACAAATACAGCAAGATGTTAAAGGAGCTGAATGGCTTAATCAGCATTGTGTCATCTACAATAGTGGCTTGGGTGAAAATGACTTTTTTAATGAAAAAAGTTGGGGATTATAGTTTTAAGTGTGTTATTAGATAATGCTCATCATTCAATATTATCACCCTGAAGCGTTTCTTTGAATTAGCACCATCTGAGGTGTGGACAAATTTGCCCCATTACCACCAAACATCACAGTACAGTACAGTGCAGTTGCCATTCGTGTGTACGCTAGATAAGTGATCTGGGGTGCATTCAAGAAAGCAGGTTATATAAATACTCAATAAATTAACTAACTATTATTACTTTTACTTTTATTATTATTATTACTATTAATTAAGTATGAATTTGCCAGTCCAGAGAAACTGGTAAGAGAAATTCAGTCATTAATCATGGTAAACAGTCTCTAACTCTGACCCTAAACTGCAATCTGGCAGGTTTTGTATGCTAAACCCTGACTTTATATTAGTCTCCTCTCACCTGAAGCAAACATGGCTTGTCTGTTTCTCTGCGACCCCATCAATAATGAGGCACAACCAAATGTAACATGATATGCTGGCTTTCCCAGATTGATTTATTAAATAGATTCTCCGGCCATATATCGTAGTCTCACACACCGTGGACAAATTTTGTACATGCCACAAACATTCTTTTTTTGCTAAGTGAAGTTTTGTGTGGCTATGGAGAGCATATTGCATAAAAGCAATGGTGTGTCCACTGGTAGGAAATGTCGCAGTTAAATGCTTGCCAACTGTAATGATCACTGATCATTACTGAGCACAAACCTTTAAGAAAAATCAAAGATGAGTCCCTCAGTCAGGATTGCAAGTGACTAATGTGCAAATCATTCATCTGTACTCATGTTTTATTAAATTATGATAGACACGATGCCGCTCAAACTGGCATGAGTCTAATGCAGGTTGGGTAAAGTCACTACAGCTCACCCATTTCTTTAATCTGGTACGCCGAGCTACATTATCAAGAGTCCTATGACATCTGTTGCATTCATTTAGCTGTTTTATCTAAAATGGGTTAATTAAATGATTCATTTTAATTCACATAGGCAGTTACATTTTGGTCTACAAATAAATGATACAAATATCTAGATTTGTGTTAAATAAAGATCTGTGGACTAATGAATACTGAATGAATATTTAATTAAAGTGGAACTATATGTCCTTTAAATTTGACACACCTCAGAGAAGAGTTGCTAACAGCCTTACCAAATTTGAATGATTAAAAAAGTCAGCAAGTCTATAAAATGAAGCTCTTGTTGGATACTCAAGTGCATAACTGGGCGCCGTTTTAGCCACGTCCAAAAAAATCAGGAAAACTGAAATGGTGAAAAACAGTTTAAAGCTATATCTAAATTCAGTACTGTGTAGGCAAGTCTTTTTATGTTTTCAGCCAATATCATCAAATATGATAATGTAGTTAGACGTTTTGAAACATATCTCTAAATTCACTTTACAGGGTATTTAATCAATTGTTAAAAGTCAGTTAGTTACAAATAAAAGCTAAGTTAGGTCCAGTCATGGCTGGGCAAAATATGCCTTGCCTGTCTGAATGACTGCTTCCATGTACACTTGTGTAACGCTGGATTGCACCCAAATGAAAATCAGATGTTATTGTATGTTTGGATGTTATTCACTACAGCGCCTTTTCACCTATATGCTGTTATTTGAAGTGCGGTAATTGTTAAGTCAGTTCATCAAATAGTGGTGCATTTCAATTTACGGATTGATTTCTGCATCAATTTGCTCCGACGCCCTTCTTTTTTTTTTTTTTTTACAGTTTTTTTTTTACTAAATATATTTTCATAGTCACTACACACTCACATTAGCAACTCCAATTTCAAGGGGGGGAAAGTAACTTGACGTTTCTCTCTGTTGCCATGGTGAATTGACATATCGAGGCTTCATTGATGTCTTTTTGTTGTGGCCGTGCACATGCTTAGCGCAACGTGAACATGCTACAAGGGAGTGGATTGAACTAATTCAGATCAGCTCTTCCACAATCGAATACTCAAGAGTTCTTGATTTCAGAGGAAAACAACTCAGAGCTTAAGTTTAGACTGAACATTGTGTTGAACATCCTTTCTGGAATAACCAACCCCCTGTACCGCTGGGCATCCTCATAATGGGGTACTAATCGCAGTGGTGTAGTACCTACATCAGGGGTTGGGAGCTTACAGCCTGTGGGCTATAGATGGCCAGTGAGAGCATTTAATATGTATTGCCATGCAATTCTTAAAAAACAAGGCCTCAGAGGAAGGGTTATGCAAATAAAAAAAAAATAAAAAAAACACAACTGTTTTAGAATACACATTTAATTAGTCATATTTTCCCATGCATTTTTCCTGGCTCTTAGAGGAAACACTCAAATGGGCCCCTATGAAGGTTGTGTACTCCAGATGTATTAAGGTGAGCCGAGTCTAGCCTTAAGGCCACTTTACACTCCCGCGCTCGCGCAGCCGACAACGGCCGCATTACATCACATGACCGACGCATTGGCCCGCGCGGCCCCTGTACGTCAATTGACGCGCACACGGCAAAAAATGTTGCTGCGCGTAGAATGCCGCGGACATCATCTCTCGTGATTGGTCCGTTCTAGTCACATGCTGTGAGGACGTACTCAGCGTTCCTCCCGGTTCCACATACCAGCTACGCCGCCGCCTTCTTGATCGATTTTGCAGCATAATTAAACATATCATCTGGTCATCTAGGTCAATTTGTTCTAGCAGACACTGTTCCACGGTCACCATTGTTGTTGCTTTGTTCCTTGTTACGGAAAGGAAGGTAAAAACGGCTATTGAAAATGTCCAAAAAAATGCAGAGCAAATTCCACCCTGTGGCGTCCTAGCCAATACCAGCCGTAGTGACACCCGTGACTTGGAGGAAAACTGCAGTACATTTTCAAAACTGCGCGTGTGGGTTGCGCTCGACCATAAAGGCAAACTGCGCACAGGATAGCCGCAGTGACGTCAGCGTGGTTGCCACCCGCGCGAGTATAAAGAAGCCTTTAGTCGTTCTTTGTTGACTGTGTTGATCTGTCACGCTGCTATGATGGCGCACTATTTATGTTGGTGACACAGCTATCACCATTAGGGTTGGGCATCATTTGAATTTGAGCGATTCCGGTCTCGATTATGGTTCTTCATTTTAATTCGCGTTCCAAACGATTCTCAAGTTGACTTAATATTCATTATCGTTTCAGATAAAAGTTAAATACAGCATTGTTGAAATAGTTATTTGTGACTGTTTTATCACATCGAATGGTTTATATGTGCAAGTTTTAACTTGACTTTCTGTTTTAAGCATGTAGCCTTTTATTTTGAAGGCTACGCACGGGAACGTCCCCTTCACCTGACACCAGTGTATTTTGACCACAAAAGTAATGGAACCAAACGCTATAAAACGTTGATTCCTTTACTTACCCACCGATGAGACACGTTTTTGTGAATTTTGTCCCAATTCATTGTGATGTAAAGATGCTAGTTTGACGGTTGGTAAAGTTTTTGCTCAATGTTAAGCTTGTAATGTGACTGTTTCTACTTTCTTTCCAGTATGGTAATTTATTTTATTTTTGTGTCAGTCATCAGCTCTTATGTTGGTTTGAAGACTAAAATAAACGCTAAAAGCCATCCGTGCAAGAGTGCAACCCAGCATTTAACTTGTTAGCCGCCTCAATGTTGGAATAGACATATTTTATTGTTTCACTCACCCAATTTACGTAATTAAAGTTCTACACGGTGTAGGCTGAGGCTCGGAACGTGAGGGAGCTCGTCAGACTTCTACACATCGTGAAAGCCTCCTTTGCACAATATAATCTTAATCCAAGTTGTTGCACTGAGGTTAACACTTTTGATGGTCGCTGCCGTTGGGCACAAGCACGGCTTTGTGCGCGTTCTTCTTCGTTGGTTTTCGCCGCTTCTTTGTTGGTTTTTCGCCACTTTCTTTTTTCGAGGTTGGCGGACTGTAGTCATCGCAACTAGTAGCTGAATTTTTGTACAATCCCGGGAGAACCGGAATGTTAGTCCCGGTTCCAATCGGTTCTTGATTCTCAATGCCCAACCCTAATCACAATTCTTCCAAACACTAGAAACACAAGCGAAATCAGGGACTACCCTTCAAAACCCTTCCGCAGTGAATGGAACTAAACCGTACCGCTTTGTGGAAATGTGGCTGATCAAAACGCTTCTATTTTAAACTCATGAGAAAGAGTACCTTGTAAGGGATACATGACTGAAAATAGAGAACTATTGCACACTGATAATGAAGACAGTCCCTCTTAAGAGTATGGTATCATGTGACACAATCAGGTGCTTTGAGCGCTGCCTACATCCACCACTAATCAGTAGGATGTACCGATCCCACTTACAGTATGTTTGCAGACGTACTTATGAACATTTGAGTACTCACTGACACCACGTAACAATACTTTATTTTGCCATTACTTCTTGCAATTTTCAGCATCAGTTGCCATGGTAACAGGAATTTTGTAATAGTATCACGTGATTTCACCAGTAATGTTATTTCTCAGGACAACTGGATGGATTTACATGAAACTTGGTATGCACCTACTTATAAAGCTATTGTGTACAATTATAAAACTTGGTGCTACTTAGTTAATTACACTTGCTGCTATAGATGCTTGCATTTGGAGATACCAACAGTGAATAGTCTTTCAAAACCTTAACTAACCCTATCCTGGGGATTGTGTAAACCTGAAGATTTGGCAACAATCATCCATTCATCCATCCATTTTCTGAGCCGCTTCTCCTCACTAGGGTCACGGGTGTGCTGGAGCCTGTCCCAGCTGTCATTGGGCAGGAGGCGGGGCACACCCTGAACTGGTTGCCAGCCAATCGCAGGGCACATACAAACAAACAACCATTCGCACTCACATTCACACCTACGGGCAATTTAGAGTTGTCAATTTTTTGGGATGTGGGAGGAAACCGGAGTGCCCGGAGAAAACCCACGCAGGCACGGGGAGAACATGCAAACTCCACACAGGCGGGGCCGGGGATTGTACCCCAGTCCTCAGAACTGTGAGGCAGACGCGCTAACCGGTCGACCACCGTTGGCAACAGTCAAGTCATGACACAAGTTTATGACACACCAAGATTACCATATGACTGTAAGGGAGAGTTTGCAGTTTTCGAGCTGCTAGCAAGATTTGAATGTAGCCTCAATCCACTCCTCCCTCCCCCTAGCGTTTCTGACCAATGCTGCGCCCCTCACAAACGTGAACGTGTACGAGACGTGCACCGTACGAACGTGAACAGTATAAATGTCGATCTTAGCCAATGCTAGTGGCTTGACATTGTATGTTTTGGAATGTACAACATTTTCAAAAGACTATTTTAACAATATTCTACTATTAAGTCGTACAGACAGTTTTAACATGTATGCATGTATGAGTGTTGTTGCTTTTTAAACTGCAAACTCTCCCTTTAATGCTTATCATTTTTGGGGAACCTGGCATGAGAGAAAAAGAACACTGGCCTGCTCCACAGAAACGAGTACCAAGCAGGGTGGAACGGGTGGAGGAAGGTGTCTGGTGTGTTATGTGACAGAAGAGTCTCTGCTACGATGAAGGGCAAAGTTTATAAAACAGTGGTGAGGGCAGCCATGATGTACGGATTAGAGACTGTGGCACTGAAGAGACAACAGGAAGCAGAGCTGGAGGTGGCAGAAATGAAGATGTTGAGGTTCCCTCTCAGAGTGACCAGGTTGGATAAAATTAGAAATGAGCTCATCAGAGGGACAGCCAAGGTTCGATGTTTTGGAGACAAAGTTAGAGAGAGCAGACTTCGATGGTTTGGACACGTCCAGAGGGAAGTGAGGGAAGACATGAGGGCAGTTGGTGTTCGAGAGGAGGATGCAGGAGATAGGCTTACATGGAAAAGGATGACGCGCTGTGGCGACCCCTAAAGGGACAACCCGAAAGGAAAAGAAGACCCTTTCACACAAGGCCAGGTAACTTTGAATAGCTTTTTTTCCCTTAATTAATGAAATCACCATATAAAAATAGCATTTTAAGTTCACTTAGGTTATAATTGTCTGATATTTACATTTGTTTGATTATCTTAAACACAGTGGGGAAACTATGCAAAAATGTAAGAATTTGAGAAGGGGGACAATACTTTTTCACAGCACTGGACCCTTGATTCTTTAAAGTTGTGATTCACTGAATGTACTCTTTTTCAAAACACTGGTCAGAGTACAAGATTGATTTTATAGCTCTACCCTCAGGTGACCCATTATATACCAAGTAAGCACAAACGTGCAATACTGATGTGCGCTGAAGAGAAATGACAACTATTTAGTCACATTTAAAGCAAACGTTTACCATGAGCCCACTTGTTTTTGCCTTATGCATCCCTCGCACTGTGGTGCCGTTGACAACCTCACATCGTTTGAACACTGCCTGTATTACAATTGGTCACAATCGTCATGCAGACAGTTCTCATCTCCTTCCCTCTGAATTTGCTGCAGTCAAAGAGGCAAATCATCAACCTACAGGAGAGTGTACAAAGTGTGGTGCTGAAGGAAAGAGGGATGTACGAGAGAAGCAGGCCATATAAGAGATAAGTGGAGGGGAAGCAGGGGCGATGGCAGCGAGGAAAGTATACATCGATCCAGTGAATGCGGGAAGGCAGGACCTCTTTGTGATTTCTGGGTCACGTAGCCCAAGTGTACCCTTCCGCAGCTAGAAAGGGAGGACTAGTATTAACCGCCGGCACAGCGACATGGACCAGACACAAGACATCAACACAAACATGTCTGTTTTTGAAATCTAAAAAGTGGGCCAAATATAACACATTCATGAGACACTTGAATTGCAGGCTAAATATAAATCTGTCTCATCCCTGCTGGCTCCTCATCCTGGGAGGCATCAATGGGAAAAGGTGATTTACTTTTCTTGGTGGAGTCATATTTTCATACATTAGTACAATTAAAGACATACTTGACATTTACATGCACTACAAAAACTGCATACAGTATGTAAATTGATGCGTGTGGACTTAAAACTATATACGAGGGACACTCATCTACTTTGAAAAGACCTGCAAACCTATCAGGAACAGACAATGAATGAGGTTAGGCAACACACTCACAATTTAGGGTTTCTTCACTTCCTGACCACACTCACCATTGCTCTGGACAGTTGACCCCAAGTATCTAAAGTCCTCCACCCTTGCTATCTCTTCTCCCCGTAGCCTCACTCTTCCCCCACCACCCCTCTCATTCATGCACATATATTCTGTTTTACTTCGGCTAATCTTCATTCACTACAGCCATTTGCATCCTTTTTGCACAGTCTACCATCATCTGTCCCTCCAAGTTCCTTTCCTGGATGCCATTCTTACCCATCACTTCTTCATCACCCCTATTTCCTTCACCAACATGGCCATTACAATCTGCACCAATCACGACTCTCTCTCTGTCTGGGATGCTCAGAACTACTTAGTCTAGCTCCTTCCAGAATTTCTCTTTCACCTTTGGGTCACATCCTACCTGTGGGGCATAGCCACTAATCACATTATACATAACACCCTCAATTTCAAGTTTCAGCCTCATCACTCGATCTGATACTCTTTTCACCTCCAAGACATTCTTAGCCAACTCTTCTTTTAAAATAACCCCGACTCCATTGCTCTTCCCCATAAACCTAATAACTGGTTGGGTCATCCTCAGCAGCAGCAACTGAAATCAATTGTTTTCTATAACTGGCAATGAGTCTTTCACATCTTTGTGGAGATATTTTGGCCCACCCTTCCTTACAAAATTTTGAATTCAGAAAAGTTTGGGTTTTCAAGCATGAACAGCCTTTCTAAGGTCATGCCACTGCATTTCAATTGGATTCAAGTCCGGACTTTGACTAGGACACTCCAAAACCTTAATTTTGTTTTTTTAATCCATTCAGAAGTTGACTTCCTGGTGTGTTTTGGATCATTAACCTGCTGCAGAACTCAAGTGCGCTTCAACTTAAGGTATAAAACTGATGGGTGAATATTCTCCTTCAGGATTTTCTGTTAAAGAGCAGAATTCCTGGTTCCATCAATCACAGCAAGTTGTCCAGGTCCTGAAGAAGCAAGAAGCCCAAGACCATCAAATACCACCACCATCTTTGACTGTTGGTCGGATGTTCTTTTTCTGACAGAAAACTGAAAAGTAATTGACATCTGACAGATGTCAATTACTTTATTTCTCGACTGTTCTGAAATTTATTTATTTTTTTGTCTGTGTTTTGCTTAATAAATCACCATTTAAAAACATAATTTTAAGGTCACTTGGGTTATATTTGTCTGATAGTTACATTTGTTTGATGATCTTAAACATTAAAGTGGGGAAACTGCAACAATATAAGAATTTTTCTTTTCACGGCACTGTATTTGACATGAACCCCGGTACTAGCAGTCATAAATGTTCAGCTGGTGTAAGATTACACCTATTAGTTATGTGGCTCTCCACTTAATGTGGTATATAATTCTGTCCTTTTTATTACTCCATGTTGTCCTATAACTATAAAGAGCGGTTTAGCGGGCTCATTATATCAACATTGTGCCTGTCACTCCTTATTCTACATGTTCTTTTTCATTTACTGTTGATGTGACTGCAAAGAGAGCTGGGCAAAAAGACAAGAGATATCTGAATTTACCTGCTAATGGAAGCAGTTATGCAGTATGGGTGCAAGAAGATTACAAGAGTGTGCCCAAACCATCAAACTATCAAAACATTATAAAACATAAAATCCGTAAGACAGGGTTGTCAAACCTGTTTTTGTCACAGGCCACATTGTAGTTATGACTTCCATTGAAGGGCCGTTATGACTGTGAACCCATATAAACGAATTATCACCATATAATTACATATAGAAGCCTATAAAACTTTTTGTTTTTAACAATTAATCAGACCTTAACACCTTTTGTGTTGATGTAATCTGTATTTATTTAAACCAGTTTTTGTGTTTCCATCACAGTAGACTTAAACAATTCTTATATCTCAAGTTGTTTCAATTACAGCAAGAGTTCTTGTGGGAGAATCAATTCTGCTGCAGTGCACTAGTTGAACTACTTGACAGTTTACTGGGTATTTGATAAAATTACCTGTGTACAAGCGACAAACAAATGCACACAGTACAGTGTATACAAATATTTCATTCATTAAGGTGCATGGAAGCTTCCAAAAAGCACACAAACAAATCGCACTGTGAGCATCTTACTTATTCAAAAACCGACAAGTGTGATTGATACTGCCGATAGTCAGAAACACAATGCATATTATTCAAGAGTGGTAAGTTGCCAAGCTGTTCATTGTATTGCGTGCCTGAAACTGGCATGAGTACAGATCTGGTCTAATAACCTGATGAATTATTTAGAGCCCACTCTCACCACAACTGTGCATTGAATGTAATGGCCTGTCAAGGCTCAATGGAACCACAGGGTGGATTTCACTCATTAGTCATTGATGTTGGAAGGTGAATGAGCATGCCTGCTGAGAGTGGATGACTAGCACGTGATTATATTTATTATGTAGGGAGATTAACTATTTCAGTATAGGAGGACAGTGTATAAGATGCATGTCTTGTTTGAAGCATTGTATCCCTGTGGTGTTGTGAAACAACACATTTTGCATTTATTGGCCAATATTTTAATGTTTCGAAGGGTAAATTAAACAGCTTCTTGTCCTGCAAAGCTGCCAGTTTTGTTGACGTCTCTGAACTAGGGACGGGCAGAGTGTTCCATTCATTGATTGTAAAGAATTCTGTCAATTGTGTGAACATTTCTGGTCCATGGAGTCTTAAAGTAACTGAGGCAAAATGGACGGCACTAATCGGCTGCAACCAGCAGAGGAGCTGTTGGTTAGATCTTAAAAGGTTTGGGATCTAAAAAAACATCTACCGGATGTCACTGTGGAGAGTTAGTTGACCTAAAGTCTCCTCCAAAAGTATGGGAATGGCAAGGTCAATTCCTTTGTTTTTGTTGTATACTGAAGACATTTGGGTTTCAGATCAAAATATCACTATGAGACAAAAGTTCCGAGTTCCAGCTTTTATTTCGTAGTATTTACATCTAGATGTGTGAAACAACTCAGCACCTTTTGTTTGAAGATACCCACTTTTCAAGTGACCAAAAGTATTGGAACATATGACGGATTGGTTTTGCTCATGTGTTGCCTTTTAGATTGGTTGCTTACACATAGTGCGTGTTTTTGGCTTTGGGTTTCACCTGTGAAAACTGCATTTGCTGTTAAGCAAACATGAAGACCAGAGAGATGTCTATGGGAGAAAAGCAAACCATTTTGAAGCTGAGAGAAGAGGGAAATCGATCAGAGCTATTGCCCAAACATTGGGCATAGCCAATACAACAATTTGGAATTTCCTGAAAAAGAAAGAAACTACTGGTTTACTGAGCAACAGACATCGAACAGGTCGGCCAAGGGTATCAACAGCAGTTGATGACAGAAACATTGTGAGATCTGTGAAGAAACACCCAAAGACAATAGTCACATGACTGCCAACCTCCACAGGGCAGGGGTGAAGGTATCAGAATCCACTGTTTGAAGAAGACTTCGAGAGAAGAAATATACAGGCCATACCACAAGATGCAAACCACTCATCAGCAAAAAGAATTGGAAGGCCTTATTGTAAGTACATAGATGAGCCACAGAGGTTTTGGAACAAAGTTTCATGGACTGATGAGACCAAGATTAACCTCTACCAAAGTGATGGAGGGCCGAAGTATGGAGAAAGAAAGGATCTGCTTATGATCCAAAACACACAAGCTCATCTGTGAAGCCTGTTGGAGGTAATGTCATGGCTTGGGCTTTCATGGCTGCTTCTGGAACGGGCTCACTAGTCTTTATTGATGTAGTAACTCGTGATGGTAGCAGCAGAATGAATACTGAAGTCAGCAAAACAATTTTGTCTGGCATTTTTTTCAGAAAAATCCATCCAAAATAATTGGGAGAAGCTTCATCATGCAACAAGACAGTGACCCAAAACACACTACCAACACAACAAAGGACCTCATCAGGGGGAAAAAGTGGAAGGTCTTAGACTGGCCAAGTCAATCACCCAACCTAAACCCAATAGAGCATGCATTTTACCTCCTCAAGAGGAGACAGAAGGGAGAAACCCCCAGAAACAAACAAGAACTGAAAGAGGCTGCAGTAAAGGCCTGGAAAAGCATTTCAAATGAAGAATGCAACAGTCTGATGAAGTCAATTAGTCGCAGGCTTGATGCAGTTATTGCAATTAAGAGTTATGCCACCAAATATTAAATGTTCTTCACTTTAAGTTAATTTAATGATGTCTTTTCCAATACTTTTGCGCACTTGAAAAGTGGGTGGCTTCAAACAAACGGTGCTCTGTCCTGAGTTGTTAAACATATCTCGATGTAAATACCATGAAATAAAAGCTGGAATTCTGAACTTTTGTCTCATATTCATCTTTTGATCTAAAACACAAATGTCATCAGTATACAACAAAAACAAAGGAATTGACCTTGCCATTCCAATACCTTTGAAGGGGACTGTATATCCTTGAAGACCTGAAGTATGAGAACATCCCCATGAAAATGTTTTTGAAAATACAGATAATTTGATTCTTTTTTTTTTTTTTTTTGACACAGCCAATTATGATAATTTAATCAAATGCTTATTCCTCGTACCCCGCCTCTCTCCCGAAGATAGCTGGGATAGGCTCCAACACGCCCGCGACCCTAATGATGATAAGCGTTACAGAAAATGGATGGATGGATGGCTTATATCCTCGTTTCAACCACAGGCCGACGAGTGCGTTATTTATCAGCACAACTGTTGCTAGTGTAAATAGTGCATTGCCAGTGTCCTTGCTGAAGTAGTGGCTCCATTGCCAATCCTTACATGGTCTTGGATAAACCTTGCTATAACACTGTTATCTAGTCGTAGGTTTGTTTATCAAGTCTTATGTGACGTGTATCCCACTGTGAAAAGATGACCTTAAAATCTCTGCAACGTGGCCAATTGTGTTACTACCTCAGTTGACCTTTGTTCTTAAAACTGGTGAGTGAAGGTTGGCTGGGAGAAAAACACAAGTTTAGAGAAGTGTGTAAAATAAGAGGAGTACACCACCCTGCCAGAATGAACTGATTTTGTTACTTTCAACATATTAAGCCATCGTGTCTGCATTTTGCCCTTCCTGTCTAATTAGAAAGTCAGATTTGTGTTTCCTCTCCATTAACTGACCTGAGGTCATGTTTTCAGAAGGCCAAACAGGCTTTTTCCATCAACAATCTGTCAATAGTTTATTGTCATTCTAGTTCTGTTGGGTGTTTTTGCTCATTCCCCTGACAAATATTTGCTTGTAGCTGATGCAATGTCAAGTTGTGTACAGCCTTTCTCACTCACTGCACTACCAATATTGTTGATATGTTTAAGCTTGTGATGCTGTGATCTACAACAGCAACTTGCTGCACAGGTTTGAGCCACGTGATGCCTGGAGCAGCAAGGCAATCTATGTATGCAAGCGTTGAGTCCGTATTTTTAAGCTTTGATCGAAATGTTGTAGGCATGGGTGTGGCACAAGATGAAACTTCAAAATGTGTTCTGTTGATATTCACAAGTTGAAAGAACATTACTCGATAATGGACCGATCGGTCCAAACATTTTGAATTATTCATGTTGGCGCTTACCCCTCCTGTGGTTGATTTGTGACTTTGTTGAGGTTTGTATCTGGTTTTGTTACACTCCTTTCCCTTTACTCGCCATTTCCTCCCGCCATCTGGCCCACTTTCACTCCGCAGTGGAAGCAAAGAAAATAGTAAGAAAGAAGCTTTGTGGAAAGGACACTGCGTATTTGTTTATCAGGACGCTGGACTTGTGGTGACATGCCTTTTTGTCCCCTTCACGAGGCCATTTACTGAAATAGATGCCTGCCCAAGCGCTGAGGGCAAAAAAATATAGCACACATTCTTGGAGTCGGACGAGAATATTTTCCACTTGTTGTGAATTGCTTTGAATCCTTTCCAGTAGACATAAACACTGAGTTCAGCTCACAAAAGACAAACTAAAAACTTAAGGTCTCTCCTTCTGGAAGGGACATCATCTGGCTCGCAGGAAGAAATGTGACAGGAATTTGTGTCTGTCTTTAGTATGAAAACATACACCAGATGAAACCCAATTACATGTGTGTCACAAACATAAGAAACTCAATGTTTTGGCCCATTAACACTATCATCAGTATGAGCAATTTTCTGTTTATAGTGTGCAAAAGGGTATTTAGAGATATACAAGAATGTTGCATTTATATTTGTGAGAATTTTGACCCTCACAAAATTACACATTTATTCTCGTAACGTTGGCTATCTTTTCAAGATTTTACCTCCCCGTTAGCACATCCTTTTGTAGCATAAATAGGAATATCCAACAACCGGTTACAACTTTCTTTTCTTCCCCCCCCACATTTCACATTCTCCATCTGCTCTCTCCCTCTGTGTTCAGTAATGGAGCCCACTGTCGTGAGTACATCCACCCTGGCCCCTGATGAGTTCGACAGGAATGTGCCTCGAATCTGCGGCGTGTGTGGTGACAAAGCCACCGGCTTTCACTTCAACGCCATGACCTGCGAGGGCTGCAAGGGTTTTTTCAGGTAGACAAATGCATGCACCAATGGCTGGTGACGTTGCAAACATGCCAATGAGCTGATGTAAGCAGATGCACGTGGTCCACATAGTTATGTACACGCGCTTCGTGGGTGCTTTGTACAACAGCTTCTACCATTCTGCTGAAAAACCCAAATTGCTTCACATACGCATTAGTATGCATGCACAGGTCCTTCCTATGTAACGCAACCCCCTACTCGTACACACTCGCGCACACACACACACACACACACACACACCAGTTACATAAGAACATTCAAAACAGCATTCGTGCACACCCTGTGTACACACTAATACCCAGCAGCAGGTAGATCTTATTGCTGTTGGTGTTCCTGGACTTCCAAGTACAGTAAATACTATATTTCCCATTTTTATTATGGATATACAGTATTTTCAACCATGTGTTTGTTTGTGTGTGCTGGAAAGATGGCCTAGATGGATGTTTTAGGCAGTCTCCTTCCTCTTCTCTCAACTGGCCTCCACTTGAACTTAGACTACGTGTGTGTCATGTGTTTCTAGTACAACATCTGTGTCCTGATTCATACATGCACCCACTAACACAAGTCCTCTGACACTATATGGCACTTTGCACCCTCTGGCAAGACTTGACAGGCATTTGTAGATATCTTGGCATCCATCTATCCATTTGTTCCATTTAGAATTGAAAAGTCAAACTGATTATTATTGTCAAATGTTCTCCTTGCCTGTTAAATTCTTCAGTTTACAAGTTTGGACAAGTACATTTTGTATTTTATGTTTCTTAATATAACAATTACATTAATTCCTGGCTCACATAAAAACATATGCCATCCAACAGCTGTTTGTTGCATAAGCTGTAATAAAAGACTGAAACGTTTTCGCTCGATTTAGGCGCAGTATGAAGCGGAAGGCCTCCTTCACGTGTCCCTTTAACGGCAGTTGCACCATCACCAAGGACAACAGGCGCCACTGCCAGGCATGCCGGCTCAAACGCTGTGTGGACATTGGCATGATGAAAGAGTGTAAGTATGACTGCTGACCCAGATAGTTGCAGGCTATTGTGTTATCCTATACGCCATACTACTGTAAATGTTTACACTGGTTATTGTGCATGGGCGTTTTGCAGCATGGCCCCAGTTTAAATTAGGATGAAAAGCTTGTGCCATCTAATACTGTCAGTATCGCCCAACATTTAGTTATACAGTATGGATCAACTCTGTAGTCCTCAATAAAACCGAGACATCCATATAGCTTAGACAAAAGATACAGACAGATACACTCTAGAGCAGTGGTCCTCAATAGGTGCGCGCCCTTCCCAGGCCTATTATTAGATTACTTGGACCAACATTTGCAATTCAGCCAGCACAAAGTTTGGGCAATATTTAGTCTTTCTGGTCATTCCAGTATGAAATGAAAGCCCGTTGCATGCATTGTAACTGTAACAGGATTCATTCATTCAGGTCGGAATCAAATTATTCAAAGCAGGCTTTGCAAATGCATCAAGTGGGTGAGCATGTGTGTCATTTTTTATTTTGAAAAAGATAGCACTTTTAACAAACTTTAACATAAATAGTAGATAAATTAAGAGTTATTTAATTTGTCCTTCTAATTCAGTGTGGAAAATCAACCATACATATTGTTGGAATACTTCAGAATTCTGTTTAAAAAAAAAACAAAAAAAAACGATAACCTGGGGCCTCATGTACAAAAGGTGCGTACACAAATAAACGTGGCGTATGTTCTTTTTCACGGCAAAGTTCAGATGTATCAAGAGTGAAATGACCGTAGAAATGTGCGGTGCTTCACGGCCACTTCATGGCTGGCGTACGCACGTTTCTGCAGCTTTGGCGACACTTTGAGGTGATGCTGGGAAACTGTTATAATAAAGCTGCACATCATGACATGAACATGAACAATTAGCACTGATGAACAATTAATGCCCGACAACATTTGATTTCAAGAATGTAAAAGAAGCAATGACTCTGAGTTCACTTGTTAACCAGTTTATTAAATTAATCACTGTTATTTGTGAGGACGCCTATAAATTGATCAACGCGATCATTTATGCTGCCTATTGCCCTCACAATCTCCTCTTGTGACTCCAGCACAGCACGGGTGAGGACACGACCAGTTGGGCCAGCAGCAGTGGCCGGTTGTTGGAGTGTAATTGCGTCGGAGATGCCAGGAACAGGGGATGAATCCTCCGCATCTGTGACACCAGTGATGCCATCACTGAAAAAAAGAATCCTTTGAATTTAATTTGAACATGTACATTGGTTGCACATGATTAAAATCTGTTCAAGTGATTTTTTTTTTTTTTGGAGAAGAGGGGTAAATTATGTCATTTTAATCATGTGCAACCAATGTAAATGTTCAAATTAAGTAAATTCAAAGGACTCTTTTTTTCAGTGAGGGATGCTGGGGGAATCCTCCGCGTCTGTGACACTAGAGACACCGGGGACGGTGGATGAATCCCCTGAACATGTAGCACGTGGTTACGACTGCGTGTCCTCTCCTGTGTATTAAAATAATGAATTGAGTAATCAAACAGGGGTCAACATTTTTGATCTTCTCTTTGATATGCTGACGTGCTTCTATTTGAATTCAAAAGATTTATTACAAATACCATACATACAAGATTTACGCCCGAACCTTTCTCTCATAGGGCTGAGTGTAGGTTACTGTATGAACACATTTGTTGTGAGTTATAAAAATACATTGGTATTTATCTTGGGGGGTAATCAGAGTCAGCCACATGTGAGAGTAGTGTCACCCATGATTGCAGCGACTCTCTCCTCAAATGGGGTGAGGCCCTGCGCGCCGGTTCTTCCGCCTGTTTTGGCCACACTGGCAGTGGGCAGCTGTCTTCTGCTTCACATCCACCTTAATGTCTGACCACTTCTTTTTTATTTCAGTGTGCGCGCTGTTCTGACTCCACAGCATTGACAGCCGCGCACACACTGTCCCATTCGCTCCTCTTTCGCTTGTTGTTAACGCCGGAGGAAAGTGCCAAAAGAGGATTTTCTTGCGCACCTCCACTTCATTGAGCAACTTCACAGTCAGAAAAGTATTTTTCTTCATTACCTTGCTCATTTTCCTTTTTTTCTGATCATGCAGAGATCGCGATCTCAGGTGCAGGGTTTATTTAAATATGAGTAGCATATTTAAATGTGGCGTGGACAGGGAGGGGTTGGTTACTCCAGCATGTGCGCTCAATTCTACGTTGATTGGGATGTACGAAGGAAATGTGCTTGGATTCATGCGTACACACAAATTCATACAGCTGAAATATTTTTGTGCGTCCGACGTTTTCTGGATTTGAGCGTATGCCATGTTTCAGTAGGAAATCCACGCAAGTCTTTGTACATGAGGCCCCAGGTGATTAGAAAGTATTGTTTACTGTACTACTACTCTCCTCAATATCAACGTGTACTATAAGCTGTTTGGGATGAAGTGGCTTTTTCAAATATTACCTAATATTTGGACTAGGGTCAAGTATCACTGGGGTTTTGCCCCTAAAAGAGTGTTGACATGTTTGAACTGGTGAAGTCAGACTGTATTGTAAAGACCTCCAGCTGAAGTTCAAATACCTGCTTTTCAATATGATCTACTGAGGCCTCTTCTTTCCCTCTGTTTTATTTGTAGAGTGTTTAAATAGTGTGTAAATAGAATGTTGTTTCCTCGTATCTGCACGTAGTCCACATGCCACCTTTATCCAAAAACCTCTCCGTTGCAGCTACGTTCATTAGCGCCAAATTCCACCAGAGTAGTGGCAATTATAACTGATTTTGCATGTGAACGGGAACCTTAGGCCTGCACCTCTGTTGTGTTGTGTTTGAAAAAACAGCAGCATGTTATTGACAGCCTGCTCGCTGGCTCTGGCTCTCTCTGGCTCTCTGTGAACTAATTCAGTGGCTGGAACAACAAGGAGCCCACAGAACAAAGACAATGTTCTCAGTTGTTCAGTGCAGCGGGGGTATCCATGTAGACCGGTCCCCTCCCATTCTCTTCCTCCAGAGAACAACAATACCCACGCCCAACGCTATATTGACATAGCTGTCATCACAATGCAAAATAAATCATACAAATACATTATTACCTTCTTCCGATAGATTGGTTAACTGTTAACTGTCTGCCTGAGGTTAAAAAAAAAACAAAAAGCAACAACGTATAAATGACTGACTTTGTTTCTTCGTACTCTCCCCCGCCCGCTACAGTCATCCTGACAGATGAGGAAGTGCAGAGGAAGAAGGACCTCATTCAACGGCGAAAGGACGAGGAGGCCCAACGCGAAGCGGAGAGGGAGGCACGGCGACCTCGGCTCACCGACGAACAGAGTCAAGTCATCACCACACTGGTGGAGGCGCACCACAAAACATTCGACGACTCCTACTCGGACTTCTGCCGCTTCAGGGTTTGTGTCTCAAACTGCCATCAAACAATAACCGGGTAACTTTTTTGTGAGACCACCAACACCATGCAGCAAACTAAATATAAGGGGTCCTTGGTTTACGGTTCAGTTCTATTCCCACAGCAGCGGCGTAACCAGAATTTATACAAAAGTACAAAAATTCACCACCCTATGCTAACACAGTTGAAAAATCAGTATGCCTTGGCACCTTGTATGTCGTGACTGTTGTAAACTGTGGACCCCTTATATAGGGGAACCTTTTTACACGTCAAACAACTCAAAATTGGACTAAACATGCAGTTAAGTCATACAAAAAAGAAAAAAAATGTTTTTTGTGACACTTCATCACAAATGCCACCACAGTACCAGTCAAAGAGGAGTAAATTTCCATTAATCTGTACCAGCCCCCCCGTAAAGCACCAACAAAACAAAAGCATTGTAACTTGTTTTTAATAAGAAAAATACCACTCTACAGTAGGCGTTACACGATCAGGATTTTTTGGGCCGATCACGAGTTTAAAAAAAACGATAACTGATCACCGATCTGATCACAAGATGGAGCAATCTGTCTATTTAAATGACTTGTTCATTTACTGTATATACTTGTGTACTGTATACTGAGTATCTTCCAAAGTATTCTGTATTCTCGTCATGTATTCTATCAGTCAGCTCAAACCAACATTACATCATGACAGAAATAATGGGTGCTAACTTACTGTAATTAAATGACCTTATGGTAATTAAATTACTTCACACACACCAAAACTTTAGAGCATGATTCGACAGAACGGTGGAATGTTTACATACACCCGTTAGTGCTAGCACTAGCTTGCTAGGCTACATAATATTTTGTTGCCTTCTTGCGAACCGTTTCGTATTAAAAGTAGGTGGACATACCGTAAGCAATCCTTGAATTAAAGTCCTCTCTCGGGCATCGGCGACCATCAGCTCACGTTTTTCCCTTTTGTTCTAATAATACACATGGCGCGATCCATTGTTGTTGTCGTGGCCATGGTAGCGAGTGTATCTGGACGCGTTTGAGTTGACAAGATCAAGCCCAGTGATCGTAAAAGACTGGATGTGATGGTATCGGAATACAAGATTTTATTGCATTAGTCAATCGTGAAAGACCAAATTTGTCTTGTCGTCTGATCCACGCATTACGTGTTGACTGTCTCAGACATGCTGTCTGTCCCACTGTTTGTTTTTTAAAATAACTTTATTGGTGATCAGATATTTACAGTACTACGTCAAAGGACACGCGACAAAGCTAAAAATAAACTAGCTAGGAAACGCGGAGTAAATGTCTTTTGCGGATTGGCAAATTATGACATTAAAGCCGATCAGCCGACCAGCATAAAATGCTAATTATCGGCTGATACCGATCAAGCCGATCAGATCAGTGTAAAGTCTACTCTACAGTATTGTACTTAATAAAAACATAGAGTAATATCGTAATAGAATGTAAAGAATTAAAGAGCTTGTCCATCATGATTTCATGCCTTTGTTATGCAGCTCCTTCTGGTTTTCCCATTTTGGACAGCAGGGGGCAGTGGTCAATATAATGGACCCCAATATAATGTGTGTCGGCTAAAACGGACCGTCGGGACTGAACAATGTGTCCAAAAAAGTTTCCATTTGCCCACTTAAACTGCCGTTGACAAAGTCTGTTAGTTCCAGAATTGGTTGCTGTTGTTTACTGGCGCTATGGCTCAATGCAGGCAGACAATGAGAATGACGTATTTCCGGGTCACAGATATACATTATGACTAGATCCAATTCCATAAGACGTGCCTCCTGTGCGTTTGTGGTGGCTATGTTGAATTTGGCGCATTGACGTGGCAGCCATGGTGATGATGGTTATATCTATTTTCTATTGTGCATAGACCACTGCGCAGAGAGAGAGCGGCATGGTGGCGGTGTTAACTCAGAAGAATACAGAACCCCCCGCCCCTATTAGTCCGTTATATAGAGGTTCCACTGTATACATGAAAAAGGTGCTTAATAAGATGCAGTAATGTTAGTTAGTAGTAGTAGTAGTAGTAGTAGTAGTAGTAGTAGTAGTATAATCCTGTCTACATGTATTGCTGCACCGTTTGTGATCAAATATCCAATGCTGAAAGGGTTATAATAACCTCACATTGATGCTAGTTTCATTAGCCCGTCTTTGGCATTTTGCGTTGTTAGCATTAAGGTAACATATTTTCATCAGACGTTATGTGATGTTTGGTTAAATCAACTATGTGTAATTGTCTCTGTTGTTTGTTTAGTTTTCCAGTAAACTTCAACTGAGCGTGGCAATAAATAGATTGTTGACGAGGTGCCAGACTGCTGCATGTTGCGAAATTAGGTTAAAATTAGCTTAAATATTTTGCTCCAACTCAAAAAAAACCAAAAGAATTGGTCACGCAACGGCTCATATCTCGAAAAACTTGCGTCAAAGTCGAGGTACCACGGTATCTCTGTCACTTGTCATCAAAGTTAATTTTGTCCTACTAACGATGGTAACTTCTTTTTACGCTTGTATGACAGTCAAAAATGTTACTAAAATATAAAGGCCATGCTCTGCAATGGATGGTTTGTATTTCCATTATGAGAACAAATTGATTGTGCTGAGCAATTAATGGACACAAGGCACTCAAACCAGCAACTTTTGTGTTATGAGACGGCCAATCCATCACCTCGCCAAAGTCTTCCTAGTGTAATGCCTTGTCCACTGTAGCAAATTGGCAAAAACTATACTTGTTAATGCTGCAACACTCAAACAAGGCCGAAGTAATATTAACAACTGTACTTGTAGTTATCATGTCTAGTGTTAACAGAGTTGACAACATGAACGCTGCTTTAGTGTCATCCACAGACCTGTGATAGAAATACAGATCGGACTCTCATATTACAATGGTCTTGACGAGGAGTGTCACAGTATTCTTCTGGGGTTTCTCACAAAAAGTACTTAGTTCCCCTGTAAACAAATCAGTAATTCTCTACCATGTTCTTTCTCTTCACGTTTAGCCTCCGGTGCGCGAGGGGCCAGTTACACGGAGTGCCAGCAGAGCTGCTTCCCTCCACTCTCTGTCGGACGCCTCCTCCGATTCCTTCAGTCACTCTCCGGGTGAGAGGCTTGTGCTACCAAACGTCCCTCAAGATTAACATTGGCTGCTGGGTGAAATAATTCAAATAGACCTTCCAGCACAGTTGCCTTTTATAAATTTTATATTAAAAGGTTCCATAAATTCCCTCGCAAGAACCAACAAGAAAAATGTGAAACCTCGTTTATAATTACAGAATCTGTTTCGAAAAGAGTAATATTTATAATTGACTTAAGCCAGCTGTCTATCTTTTACTTCATTGGTTTATATAATTTGTTTGTACTGCTTTACTGAGAATGCAGAGGAAATTCTTCGAAGGCTTTGTACCCTGCAGACACGTGACGCCTGCTTGTAAACATGAGTTCATTAATGGATCTGTCACTAATGCAGTGCACACAGTGAGAGGCATGGTGACATGGCTTACGCGCAACGCCAGCAAACGACTGAAAATAACCCCAGTGATGTTGAAGGGCTTTGCAGGTTTTCAAGGCCGTCATCCACTTTCTCCTTCCAGTTACTCATGTTCTGCTGTCTATTCACTCACCTTGAAGTATTTGTATTAATAGAATATTTTTGTTATTGTCCCCCCCCCCTCTTGCTGCAGAATCAGTCGACACCAAAATTAACTTAAACAACTTGATGATGATGTACAAGGAGCAGGGCAGCAGCCCTGACTCCAGTGAAGAGGAAGCGTCCAGCTTCTCCATGCTGCCCCATTTGGCCGACCTGGTCTCCTACAGTATTCAGAAGGTCATCGGGTTTGCCAAGATGATCCCAGGCTTTAGGTACATGTTCATTGACCCTAGCTAGCTAGCTATCCTGGCTAATCATGGTGTAGAGTCGCGAATCTGGCCGTGTGGCACAATCTCGCGGTGCACTGCGATTTTGTATGCATTACTGGGCGTAATAATCTGCTGACTAGTGACACTAGCTAGCCTGTCTAATCACAGTGCAGAACTGTGAGGCAGACAGACAGAGTGGAGCTTTTCCTGTGTCTGTAGAGTATGAGGACACATGTTTTTTTAAAATTCTAGTTTCATCTTCATGAGTGGCTGTCACTGCATGTATGCCTACATGTTCTTGTTCTGAGACAGTTCAGACTGTAAACACCAAGGAGCACCACATAAAATGAGGGTGAAAACAAAATACATACAAGACTGATTCTCGAGAATACCACACGGAGCGAACCTGACTCTCCAGGACAGATAGCCCAGACAGCGACCACCCAAACAAACGGACAACTCGAGTCGATCACTCGGCTCGTGAATGCTAATGTGAATCTAGCTTGTGTGAATGCATGCACAAGCCCCGTGGAGCATTTCGGGTCTTGCCAGTCATCGGCGCACTAGTATCTTGTTTTCCTTTTCCATTTGCGGAGCAAACACAAACGCTTCAACTGCCATGGAAAATGATTCAATACCTGTATATTGTGTTGAACATTATTAGGTTCTAGAAAACGGTGGATGCCTCAAACGAGCATTGCAATGTGCTACTTTGCACCGGATCAAGTTGCTTTACGAACAAACTCTTTGCACAAACCGCCTTTAGGTCCTAATAATAATATGACAGCCATGTACTTATACCCTTGGTAAGCAAGCCGCTAGTATTAGCCTTAAAAAAGATTTTTTTCCCCCCCAAAGGCAACGCAAATACCATCATTTACATTGCTGTGTTCCACCTAGTCCATTGCAGGGCACATTGGTTACACTCAGAACGCACGTCGCACCCCCGGCTCTGCTCTCCACGGTTCAGGAACCCTGTGCTTTGCTGGGCAAGGCTATCGAAGGTCCATCGGGCTTCTAAGCAGTCCGCGGCGAGCGGGCAGTGTGGGCGCCACCTGTTGGTGTACTAAATGGAGGAAAAGAAACTACAGGATAGTCTAGTAGCAGAAAGTCAAAAAAAAATAATGTAAACGACAGAGGGTTTTATCGTAGTCTAGCATGTTATTTAGGCAGCTTAATGAAGCCTTAACCATGCGTTCGCCTCCTGGTGGTTGGCGACTACTGGTTGAGAAAATGCTTCATATGCAGCAGAGCCCACATTTTAAATGTAAAAATCACTGACGATCAGGTTAATTTTGTTGTAGCAGCCAAAATCGTGATCACGGTTAAAATTTTATTAATTGTGCAGCCCTACTACCTATTATACCTTGTGCAATACATTTGTTTTGAGTTGTCAGAGAGACTTGTGCCTCCAGCGCCAGTCCAAAGTAATCACTAGTGACGTTTAACCACATTTTACCAATCAAACGGAACCACATGACTGCACAGTAACCACACAGAAGCAAAGTTTTGAAAGTGACTAATTTACATGAAACATGGCGGAAACAACAACATTCGACTCACAGTCAGAAGAGGCACAACACCCCTGGCCTTAGCATTCAATCTGTGTTTACCTTCGAGACTACGAAAAAGAACAGCATAATGGGAAAAAAAGGTTGGAAAAAAAAAAATCCAGATCCAGGCACTTCAATAGGATAACAGCCTTTATTTTTTTTAGGACTCAGACATTTAAAAAAGTGGGCCTTCATCAGGGTGTTGGTAACAAAGAATAAACAACACGTTTATTCAAGACCATTCCTTGTGGCTTAATTTGTTATTTAAATTTGTTTTATTTATTATTGTTTAAGTTAATGTGGTATTGTTTGGCAATATCTGAATTTGCACATTCCCATTTTAGATTTTTGTCTATTTGACGGTTCATGCTGTGGTTAAAAAAATAAATAATCTGAAGTTAGTCTCCAGTTACTCAGCACTTGAATAGTTTTTTTTCACTGAATATATACTTACTCTTTCTCAAATAATTATTTGGAGAACAACTTTTTACTTTTACTTGAGTCATATTATTCTAAAAGTAAAAGTACTCTCACTTGAATAAATTTTTTGGCTACTCTACCCACCTCTGAATACAATTAAAGTGAAACCACTGAAGTCCAATGACCCCAAAAGTGGAATAATATTGAATTTAAGCACAATTTTCTGCCTCTAGAGTCAAACTGTCATTAGCAGAAGCAATGGCATCATGTGAGATGTCAGATAATATTCTGAGACTATATCAGGTAGCATCTAATCGATGCATGTTCCTTTTTTGTGTGTGATGCCACAGAGGCATACAAGAATAACATTGATGGCAAAACAGAAAATTGTAATGAGAACCATTAAACCAAAAATTGACATTACAACTTTTCTGGCATTTGAGAAGTACAAAACTATGGACAATGAAATTAATGAAATATCAGTTATATACACATATATTTTGCACATTTTCTTATTTAATGAAAACAAATCTATTTTTATGTTGAATATAAAAGTACTTAAACCATACATTCTGACAAAGCAATTACAACCTTGAGCTTGTGAACTTCATGAATGAATGTGGTTAATGTGGTAGGCGCAGAATGGCAGCCACGCTTCCATCAGACTGCCCCAGTGCAGCTGTGGCTCCACAAGTACCGATAGTTTACCACCACTAAGGTATGAATGTGGCGTGAATGAATAATGTGTGCAATTGTAAAGTGTCTTTGAGTGCCTTGAAAATTGCTGTATAAGAGGTATGTATTATTATTATTATTGTAGTTGCACACACACACATTTTGATGATTGAAAAATATATTTAATCACCATTTTGTCCCACCTTCCATACTTTGCGTGTTGGCTGGAAGAAATTTCTCAGGGTCGCCCCAAAGTCGGGGCTAAAACGAGCCGAGGCCTGTATTTCCTGAAAGTTGTCATTGCCATTGGCTGCAAGTGATGGATGTGGTTGGATTACCTTCGGAATGTTTGTTCACCCATGCGTTTCTCGCTTAAGCCTGGACCTTCACTCAAGAGTTGAAGAATCCTCCTAGAACCACATTCTATTTCCATTCCTTTACACATTCTATAACCTTGCTCGAGGCATGGTTTTGTTTACGATGCTTGGAGCATCACATGAACTACCCATGTTTATTCCCTCTTGCACAATACACACCTTATGATACGTAACTGATACCAAGTGAGTCATTATGCAAGTAAATGGGGTTGGTTCAATGCAAAACACTACGCATATGTACAGTACATTTACTTTGGTAATGTAGTGAGTTACAACTGGTGCAGCTATTGTATAACTGCCTCATTTTTGCTGTGCACACTTAAAAGTTAGACCCAATTAAAACAAAAAAAGTACCTTGTAAAAGTAATAACAAAATAAATTTATCTGTACCCTGCGACTGACTGGCGACCAGTCCGGGGTGTAGTCCGCCTTTCGCCCAAAGTCAGTTGGGATAGGCTTTCAGCACCCAGGGATGCTGAACCGTATTATTGGTATAGAAAATGGATAAATGCATCTGAGAAATCATCCTCCTCTTTGGTGCATTCTTATAAGTAGAGTACCGTAATTTCTCGTGTGTAATGCGCACCCCCAAAGTTGACCTCAAAATTCTGGAAAACCCTTCTACCTATGTATAATGCATTTTTACTATGCATGATTTTGTTTCTACCCATATGATCAAAACATTATTATCTGTATTTTGAAATTCACAGCCCTACTTTTATTTAGTAAATAAGAAAACACACAGTTGTGCTCATGTTTGATTACCTAGGCAGAATTTGTAAGATGGGTACAATTCTTTGAAGAAAACATATAGGGCTAAGCGAAACACATTTCATTTTATTTTAATGGGATTCAAATTAAACTGTTATGCATTTCAGAAAAGCATTATTAAACAAAACATAAACATAAAGAAATTAACAATGGTTGTTGTTCAGTCATCAGTCGTACTGGGAAAAAACAACAACAATATTTTACAAATTCTGCCAGGCTATGTAAAGTTATGAGAACAACTGTACATATATGCAGTCATACGTACCCCTGTTATATTGGAATGAATGTATAGGCTACACACTTTTCATAACCTGTAGGTGGCGGCATATTAGAATGAAAGTGTACACCTTTCTCATAACCTCTAGGAGGCGGTGGCATATTAGAATGAAAGTGTACATCTTTCTCATAACCTCTAGGGGGCGGTGACATTGGAATGAAAGTGTACAGCTTTTTCATAACCTCTAGATGGCGGCATACATTTATAAAATGTGAAAGTTTTCTCTCTCTTTCATTTCCCCCTATACCTATGTATAATGCGCACTATTGAGTTTTGACAATTTTTTGGGGGGGAGGGAAATGTGCATTAGCCACGAGAAATTACGGTATGTATTAAAAAGGAATAGTTCCCATATACTGTGTGTGTGTGTTTATTTATATATATATATATATATATATATATATATATATATATATATAATATGGCGGCACGGTGGACGACTGGTTAGCACATCTGCCTCACAGTTCTGAGGGCCGGGGTTCAAATCCCGGCCCCGCCTGCGTGGAGTTTGCGTGTTCTCCCCGTGCCTGCGTGGGTTTTTCTCCGGGCACTCCGGTTTCCTCCCACATCCCAAAAACATGCATGGTAGGTAGATTGAAGATTCTAAATTGCCTGTAGGTGTGAATGTGAGTGCGAATGGTTGTTTGTTTCCGTGTACCCTGCGATTGGCTGGCGACCAGTTCTGGGTGTACCCTGCCTCTCACCCGAAGATAGCTGGGATAGGCTCCACCATGCCAGCGACCCTGGTGAGAATAAGCAGCACAGAAAATGGATGGAGATATATATATTGAAACATAATCATTAATATTTTTAAACATTCTAACACAGTATCAACCACAAATAGCAGTGTGGTTGCAGAATAGAAAACAAACACACCCAATCCCTGACATGAAAACAATTTTAGAACAACCATTCTAAGGTCTACAATCCTTAAAAATATATTTTTTTAAAAATAAAATTAAAAAAAATAAAATGTTTTGTGCTGCTATTCTTTTCTGCTATGGTGTTTGATTTGTGGACTATTTTTGTTTTTCCAATGTTTAAGTTGTAGCACACGTGCTTCTTGTTTTTCTCTGATTATACTTTTTTTCACATTAGGGTGATGTAAATTTGTTAGCATGTTTGTTGTCATACTTAATACAAAAACTAAAGTAATTCCAAAAGCCAGATCTGAAGGATGGTGTCGAAGCTTCGATTTCAGGTAAATTTTTTGCGTTAGACATGTTGCATAATCGAGTTTCGCATTCACTGGAGGTTCTGTCTCAGCAGCTTGGTCTGTATGAATGTGGGAGGGGCAGTTTCGTGGATCTGCACTACACAATGAGTAGTCGAGCGCTGATCCTCACCATCAGAAGTTGAAGAAGAAAATCTAAACTCGCGTATTGTTCCATACATTGGTCTTGGTTGAGTATGCCACTGAATTGAAGGTTTGATACCAATACATGTATTGTTGCCCCCCTTATAGATATATACTGTAGATATACAGTGGGAACAGAAAATAATCAGACCCCTTTAAAATTTTCACTCTTTGTTATACTGCAGCCATTTGCTAAAATAGTGTGTTCATTTTTTTCCTCATTAATGTACATACAGCACCCCATATTGGTTTATATGAGGTGCTGAATTGTTGAAATTTTTGCAGATTTATTAAATTGGAAAAACTGAAATATAACACAGCCATAGGTATTCAGACCGTTTGCTCAGTATTTAGTGGAAGCAAATAAAAAGGAAGAGGAAGTGATAAGAAAAGAAGAGGAAGTGATAAGAAAAGAAATCTGAGGCTTTGCGGCCATTTTTCAACTAAAACTAAAATTATAATCATGGAACTTTCCAACAGCAATTGTAATTTAATTACACATTTTCTGCCAGTAATTTAATGGATTACAATTACATAAATTTTGTAATTAAATTACGTAATTTCATTACATGTAATTAGTTACTCCCCAACACAACGTATGTATCATTCAACTAAAGTGTGACATCGTTTGAGCAATTATTTGTAATTTAGCTAAGTTTATAGATATTTACATTTTGAATCAAGTTTTGTTTCACGTTTAACAGCTGCATTTTGGCGTATGCTAACATATTAGCATTCTATTTTGCAGAGAGCTGACTGCGGAGGATCAGATCGCCTTGCTGAAGTCAAGTGCCATTGAGGTGATCATGCTACGCTCAAATCAGAGCTTCAACCTAGAAGACATGTCCTGGAGCTGCGGTGCGCCTGACTTTAAATACCAGATCAGTGATGTCACCAAAGGTCAGTCTAAATGCTGCCACATGTACATACTACGCCACGCTGCCTTTATTGGTCTTTGCCTGTTGGCTCATTTTAGTACATATGGGGCTGTCCTGAGAGCTTCAAGGAAGTGGTGGTGGCATATACAGAACATCCATAGACGCAGAATGCTAATCAATGTTTCAGCACAAGTAATAAAGCCCCTGCAGCAATGTCAGCATTAGAGCACATCTTCCCTGTGTGGAGTTTGTATCTTCTACCCATGCCTGCCTGGGTTTTCTCCGGGTACTCCGGTTTCCTCTGACATCCAAAAAACATGCATGGTAGGTTGATTGAAGACTCTATATTGCCCGTAGGTGTGAATGTGAGTGCAGATGAGTGTTTGTTAATATATGCCCTGTGATTGGCTGGCGACCAGTTCAGGGTGAACCCCGCCTCCCGCAGTTAGCTGTGATAGGGTCCCACATACTCGTGACTGAGGATAAGCGGTGTAGAAGATGGATGGATGGGTGGATGCCACAGCGGACATTAGTTAATTGAAAACATGGCTTCGCTTGAGAAGAGTTGTATATATAAGACAGTGACCTTTCACTAGGTTGTGCATTTTCAGGTGTCTCTCTCAAATGCCTGCTGAATCAACTGGGCCTTTTTATTTTATGGAGCTTTGTGCGCTTTTGTGGTCTGAAAACCTCTCAGAGTCTACAATAAATTCTCTCACATTGCCGTGGAGGTGCCAAATGTGAAGCAAGTTTGAAGCAGTCTGCTCACTTTGCATCGCCATCTGATACGTGTGCTACTTTAACAGGATGTAACATGACCACATGGAAATGACCAATGGTCTTATCTTATTTGTAATTATTTTTTTTTATCATCTTACCGCTAGTGACTTAAATAGATTCATGCATAGATTCAAAAATGAAAACAAAAAGGCTCCACTGCAAGAGGTGGAGGCAGGGGGCACAGTAACTCATTTGGTAGGGGGACATTGCACACGAATTTCCCCCCACCCCCCACATGACGCCGACACTCCCCTGCTGGCACGGCTTCAATTTACCTTCATCTGGGATCAGCCGAGGAATGTCACTTCTGACCAGCTCGCTGCGCAAAACATCCCTCCTGTCTGGACTAGGAGAGGCTGTGTCTGCGATACTGTTGTTCTAGTTGGCCTGAACAACATTCATTTTAGCGCCAGATTTTGAGTAAATGTGACTCTTACTGAATTTTAGAATGTTAACTGTAAACTTGTCAAGACAATGCCAAAGTAATACAATTACGAGAATAAAAGAAATAAGTTGTCGTATTGCGAAACTTAGCAATATTGAACAATTATCAACATTAGTTTTAAGAGACTAAATTACAGACCTAACCATTTACTACTTTAGTACACGTTTCAAAGAATGAAATGTTCCACACCATCATCAGTTTCATCAGTGTACGGAAACGAGATTGTTTAAACATATGTCTGCTCCTGCCAACTACTCACAGATTCTCTATAACATTATGGGTTTTATATTTACATATTATCATATGTTTACATAATCATCCATCCATCTTCTGTACCGATTATCCTCACTAGGGGCGTGCTGGAGCCTATCCCAGCCATCTTCGGGCGAGAGGCGGGGTACACACTGAACAGGTCGCCAGCCAATCACAGGGCACATAAACAACTGTTCGGACTCACATTCACACCTACAGGCAATTTAGTGTCTTCAATTAACCTACTGTGCATGTTTTTGGGATGTGGGAGGAAACTGGAGTTTCCACAGTGCCACTCTTACATAATCCTAACATGTAATATTATTTTTATAGGTGACATATTGTGTGTGTGACTGCTTTTGTGTTTGTGATGTAGCTGGCCACACTCTGGAGCTGCTGGAGCCGCTGGTTAAGTTCCAGGTGGGCCTCAAGAAGCTCAGCCTGCACGAGGAGGAACATGTACTGCTGATGGCCATCTGCTTGCTTTCTCCAGGTACTGCTTGCTGCTCACTGTTTTACGGGCGGTGGTGGGCGGGTGGGATGGACTACTGGGGGGGACACTGAAGCCTGGTCTTGGTGGCCTTGCTTCACTTTGTGACCTTCTGAGGCAAAAGAGCAGCAATAACATTTAAATACAGTGGGGGAAATATTAATTTGATTCCCTGCTGAATTTGTAAGTTTGTTCTCTTCACAGTAATGGACAGAATATCAGTCGAAATACATAAAAACACACAATTGTTGTGCATTCTTTTGAGTCATATAATTATTTGATCCCCTACAACTCAGCCAAAATCGCCTTTTTTTTATTCAACGGAGCCAGCTTCACCCTATAAAACATTTGTAGATGCAAATAACAGTCAAATGAATACGTTGCTATAGACTAGGCTTTACACGATCAGGATTTTTGGGACCGATCAGCGAGTTTAAAAAACGATAACCGATCACCGATCCGATCACAAGATAGAGCAATGTGTCTATTTAAATGACCTGTTCATTTACTGTAAATACTTGTGTACTTAATTGCTCAAAAAAAAATATTTACAATAAATAATGTATCTTTGTTCATCTATTTATGCCAGTGAGGCATAGTGACAGACAGAACAAACGAATGGTCTTCTATTAGATGGCAGGAAGTACATACAGTAATTAATGTATCCACTTTTTGTGACATTTTTGTTTGTTGGTGTTCCGTGAAATGTTTCAATTGTAAAATATGTTCCTTGGCTCCATAAAGGTTAGAAATTACTGTCGCTAATTGTGTCGGTCAGGTCAAACCAGCATAACAGTAATAATGGGTGCTAACTTACTGTAATTATTTTATTGTAATTAAATTACTTCACCCACACCGAAACTTTAGAGCATGATTCAAAAGAACGGCGGCATGTTTACGTACAACCGTTAGTTCTAGCACTAGCTTGCTAGGCTACATAACGTTTTTGCTGCCTTCTTGCGAGCCGCATCGTATTAAAAGTATGTGAACATACCTCAAGCAAGCCTTAAATTAACGTCCTCTCCTGTCCTGAGCACCGGTGACAACCAACACGCGTTTTTCCCCATTTTGTCCTTATAATACAGTCGGCGCGATCCACTCTTGTTGTCGTCGCCACGGTAACGAGTGTATCCGGTCGCATTTGAGTTGACAAGATAAAGCCCAATGATCATAAAACACTGGATGCGGTGGTATCGGAATACAAGATTTTATTGCAGTAGTCTTACATAGTGCAATCGTGAAAGAGCAAATTTGTCTTGTAGTATGATCAACGCATTATGTGTTGACTGTCTCAGACGTGCTGTCTGTCCCACTGTTTGTGTTTTTTAAATAACTTCATTGGCCGTCAGATATGTACAGTACTACGTCAAATGACACGCGACAAGGCTAAAAACAAACTAGCTTTTGGATTCAAATATACTGTGCAAGATGGCGACGCGGATTAAATGTATTTTGCGTAGCCGATCTATGACGTCATTGATCGGATCGGCGAATTATGACATTAAAGTCGATCAGCATAAAATGCTAATTATCGGCCGATACCGATCAGGCCGATTTAAAATCGGTTTGAAGTCTACTATAGACTTTCTTTATTATGTCGCTCCTCGCGCCCAAGCTCGGCAAAGTTTGAGGTCTGTGCGGGGAAGAGAAAGAGACGAGAAGCACAAAAGTCCACGTCTACGCGAATACTAAGGTTCCACAAATACTCGTCGTTTATTTACACTTCAAATGAACAAGCCCGGTGGTACATTGGCATGAGCCAGAGTAAAAACCACACTTTACATTGCGTCACGGATGAGTTGAATGCAAAAGAAAAAGGAGCAAAGGCAAAAAGTGTCTGTCGTCTGTCACGTGTGTGCATACCAATTAGCGGCCAGGAACATGGGGCGGCGACCTGTATAGAGGCGCTGTCCGATGATGTCACTTGTAGGCGACGCACATGAAAAGAAATACTGTACATTTCCCATGCATTTGTTACAGTACGCTCGCAATACAGAAAGCATGAGGGACACTGCCGGAAGCAGCTACTGAAATCAAAGGCGAAGTCACAATACATTACACAGCGGCCCTTTTGTCAGGAAAGCATGTGTTCAGGGAGAGAAAGCTGTAGCCTCAAGCTTTCGCTTACACTGTCGACAGTCACAGCAAGTGGGAAATATACTACAAATTAAGTCTGCAAAGCCACAAAGACCACAGAAGGGAACAGTTTGGCAGAACATTGCGCTGGCTGAGCAGTATCGTGCAAGAGTTCAAAGAGCACAGATTAGCAAATGGTATGCATTTAAACAACTGGCCTTCAAATACTTTACGTGTAAAAAAAAAAAAGTGTATCAAGTGTGAATTATTATTATTAATAAAAACAAACCTGTGCCAAACTGGATGCAATTGATGAGATGAGGAGTTACACTCACTCATAAACTACGCAGCTGCATTGACTCATCATTTTACATTTAATTAAGATACACACTGCTGAATTACAATGTACTGTACTGTAAATGTAATTTATTACGCAAAAAATCAAATGCACATGGCCTAGGGATCAGTTTGGACTCTGAATGGGACAATACTCAAAATAAAGTGACTGGATTTGGACTCGAATGCAAAAAAAGAAAGTGATTGCGACATCACTAGTAAGGATGGTTACAAAACCATCAGCAAAAGGCTTGGCGAGACAGTACCAACTTTTGGTGCCATTATTCCAAAGTAGATGCACAAAATGACCAACAATTGCCCTCAGTGTGAAGCTCCATGCAAGATCTTCCCTTGTAGTCTGACAATGATCATGAGAAAAGTAAGTTCAAAGCAGGAACTTAAACCTCCACACCCCTCCACACACACACACACACACACATTCAATGGTAAAAGATGATTGGAGATATGACTGTTTTGAGTTATGCGCGTGGTCACAGAACAAATTAAACTTGTATCTCAAGGCACCACTTTTCTGTACTTTAAAATTTTGGATGAAAACTTCTTTTGAAGATGTGTCATGCTTGAGGTTTCTTCAAGCATGCCAGTAGCTTGGTTTACATGTAGTCTTGTATTCCGATTAGAATCGGTTTAGAAGCCCAAACCGAATGAACAATCGGAATAAACAGGGTGAATCTGAATTGAATTTCATTCCGTTTCACAGGGGTTGAGTATTCATCCATCCATTTTCTGAGCCGCTTCTCCTCACTAGGGTCGCGGGCGTGCTGGAGCCTATCCCAGCTATCATCAGGCAGGAGGCGGGGTACACCCTGAACTGGTTGCCAGCCAATCGCAGGGCACATACAAACAAACAACCATTCGCACTCACGTTCACACCTACGGGCAATTTAGAGTTGTCAATTAACCGACCATGCATGTTTTTGGGATGTTGGCGTAATTCGGAGTGCCCGGAGAAAACCCACGCAGCCACGGGGAGAACGTGCAAACTCCACACAGGCGGGCCCGGGGATTGAACCCCAGTCCTCAGAACTGTGAGGCATACGCTCTAACCAGTCGGACAACGTGCGTCGGCCAAAGTCCTGTAAACAGTTCATTCAGAATAGTGGTGCTGCGTTCTGACTGCGCATGCTCTGTCTTGACGTAAATGTGCACTGACGTCGTAATTGAAAATATGGCGGCTTGCTACCAGAGCTGGTCTGCGAATGAGATCATTTTCAACTACTTGTAACTTGTTTTTATCAAGCTGTTATTTCAATAAAAGTGTCAAAACAATTGCAGCAACTGTGCTAAGTAGACTGACCTCCGTCTTGATAAATCACGTGATGTTTACATAGGTCTGCGCATGTCACACGTCTGTAAAACGCCTGTTCTGACTGATTGTAGTGGCCCATGTAAACACCAGATCCGAATACAGCGCGTCACATGTAAACAGTTGACCAGAGATCTTCAATCGGAATGACAAAAAAAGTGTGCATGTAAACCGGGCTAATGACCCAAAACATACTGCCAGGGCAACAAAGGAGCGGCTCAAGAAGAAGCATATTAAGGTCATGGAGTGACTTAGTATCTCGACTTCCAAACCTGTGGAAGGAGCTAAATGTTTGAGTTTACCAGTGGCAACCAGAAAACTCGAAGGATTTAGTGAGCAAATAAATTCAGCATGATTATCAAATTGTGATTATTTAAAACTTAAATGCAAAGGGTCTCATGTCTTCTCACGGTATTCAGAGCAGTATTATGGATACATTATATATGTCTAGTTATGCAAGCGAGCATATACAGTATAACTAACTGGAAGAACCTCATTAAAATTGTAAACGTGCTGCCTCCTGCTGATCTAAAATTAATAAAATTAATGCCAGTTGACAGTTGTTTCCATAATAAAACCAAACTGTAACAAAACATGATTTGTAACAGTCTATACACAAATAGGCATCCACAAATATTTCAAAACACCAACCCCACCCTTCCCCCCACAGACCGCCCAGGTGTGCAGGACCACGCACGGATCGAAGCCCTTCAAGACCGCCTGTCAGAAACCCTGCAGGCCTACATCCAACTCAACCACCACGGAGGAAGCCTTCTGTATGCCAAGATGATCCAGAAGCTAGCTGACCTGCGCAGCCTCAACGAGGAGCACTCCAAACAGTACCGCTCGCTCTCCTTCCAGCCCAAGCACAGCATGCAGCTCACCCCGCTGGTGCTGGAGGTGTTTGGCAGCGAGGTCTCCTAAGGGCAGATGACGCCCACGTGGGTATAAAGGAGGAAGGGAGTTGTTGAGGATCAGGTCCTGGACGTCAAGTGTGTGTGTGTCTCTTTAAAGAGTCTACATGGAGAGCAAGCAGGCGTTTAAGTGACAGTAAACAAGGGAACTACATTCAGTATAACTTAAGCTAAGCATACTTCTGCCTCTTTACAATGTTTTTGTTTATTTAAATCAACGCTGCTTCATATGCCTGGACATAACGTGTACGCAAACTGTACACACCAACAAACACACTCAGTTATTCATTTAGCCATTCCGTTGAGCTACCTCTTTTTTTTACTGGGGTTGTTTTATATTTCTATCACCTCTGTGGATGCTTTAGATACAGTACGGTCAACGTTTTATTTGATAAAATCAGTGCCTCTGCATTACTTCATAAGTTATTTTAATGGTCATCTGCTTCTCTCCAAGGCAGTATATGGTTATTTATACCAACATTTCATCTCTCACCAAAGGTGTTGGTCCTCTGCCGTCTCAGAAAACCGTCTTGCTGCTCTTTGGCATGCAGTCGCGTGACATGCTAAAGTTTTTTTTTTTTTTTCTGACTAGCCTCACAGCCCATGAAGGAAAACGGTCAGTATTTAGGCTTAGATTGCAGGGTGTAGTTTGTAATTTAGCAGATTGGATTTTGGTTTGCCTGGTTTTTGGAGGTGAGAATCAGCCACTAAATGTGTTAGCTATTATTTCTTCTTACTGCAAACTGTCAATCAAACCGAGCCAAGATTATGGCTTGTTGCTTTTTAGTTTGTTTTCCCTCAAGCTTCTAATGATTTAGTTTATTCCATGTAAATAGCTAATTGCTACCATGTGTATCCTAAGCACTGTTGTATCACCATTTACTCAAGTCTATATACTATATATCACAGATTTTAAAGGGCTAAATGCCAAATCTAACTGGAATAGTGAATTAAGGCTCAAGTAAGAGACCTGACTTGTTAATATATAGCTGCATACCATACTTGGAATTGGCATAGGAATGGATGTAATTGTTCCAGATGTTTTTTTATTTTTGACGTAACTTCATCTTTCTAAAACAATTCCAGTTGTTCCTCAAGATCAGTGGGCCTGGAGCTTTGCAACCCACTTCACACCTCCGCACATATCTCACCCTTTCGTTTCAGACTGGGAAGGGATTTTTCTAGAATGTTTGGGAGCTCCCTCTGGGGGGGGGGGTGTCTGTTGTCTTTGGTGGGCACCTCCTCCCTCAGGCCCTCCAGATGGCTTCTGCATGCTGTGCAGCCCCCTAGTGGCTGTATTGTCTAAAGACTAGATCTATATGACAGTAATATGTCAACTTTTAAAGGTGACCAGAGATGCTATTTCCAGAGTTTAGCCTGTACTTATTGGACACAAGTGGAAGTACATGTCCCGCTATTAATTATTCATAACATAATTTTGATCAAAGTTTTGAAGTTGGACCTATAAAAAAATTTATTCATATTAATAACATTAAGAAAGCTGGTTAAATATAGCAAGGCCCCAGTGACACAAGGAAACATGACTAATTTTAAGGGTTAAACGAGAATAGGGTTGTAATATTAAGATGTTAATGTAATGCGAGTAGGAAAAAATTAGAATTTGTTTTATATTACAAATGAATTAAAAGAAAAACTTCATTGTAATATTGAAGTTGCACATTTGAGAGAGAAAAAGGAAAGGTGGAATATTACAAGAATTAAGCCCTAATGTTTTAAGGAAATGCCTCATTAACCAGAATAAAATCGTAATATTAGGATTCCCACTGCCCGCAGATTAAAGTTATAATTTTACAAGAAAAAAAATCTTTATTTAACTTGTTTTTTGTTCCATGTAAAGAAAAATTACTTTGTACCAGTGTAAGGCAAATGTGGTGAAGAGTAAAGATATAAATATAAATGCAGGAGAATTCTAAAGGATATTTAAACTGATGTTTTAAAAAAAATATGCAATATAGAATATTGCCTCTGTGATTTTTGTTTTGATCAACTGATTAACTCTCACTTGTCATTAGTTTTGGAATGACCGAGTTTGATTAGTTTGATGAAACTAGGATCATTTGGCATTCAACACTGCCAAGGAGTTATTCATAGTAGTATTTGGTCAGTTGATGTACAGCCCCCTTCAAAAGTATTGGAACGGCAGGGTCAATTTATTTGTTTTTGTTGTATACTGAAGACATTACGGTTTCCGATCAAAAGATGTATATGAGACAAAAGTTCAGAATTCCAGCTTTTACAACCCTAATTCCAATGGACTTCATCGGGGTAAAAGTGGAAGGTCTTAGACTGACCAAGTCAATCACCGCACCTTAACCCAATAGAGCATGCATTTTACCTCCTGATGAGGAGACTGAAGGGAGAAACCCCCAGAAACAAACAAGAACTGAAAGAGGCTGCAGTAAAGGCCTGGAAAAGCATTTCAAATGAAGAATGCGACAGTCTAGTGAAATCAACGGTTCACAGGCTTGATGTAGTTATTGCAAGCAAGGGTTATGCCACCAAATATTAAATGTTATTCACTTTAAGTTAATTTAATAATGTCTGTTCCAATACTTTTGCTCACTTGAAAAGTGGGTGACTTCAAACAAAAGGTGCTCTGTCCTGTGTTCGAGATGTAAGTACCATGAAATAAAAGCAGGAATTCTGAACTTTCGTCTCATATCCATCTTTTGATCTGAGACCCAAATGTCTTCAGTATACAACAAAAACAAAGGACTTGACCTTGCCGTTCCAATACTTTTGGATAGGGCTGTATCTGACCAATTTCCAGTTGTTAAACCGTAAGCCTGCTGTCGTCAACGGAATGTTCTCTCGAGAAGTCCAGCGCAAAAGCTGTGATCATGTCATGAACCCCTTAAAGATTGAGTACTTAAGAGGCCGGCCTTTTATTTGATTGCTCTGAATGATGACTTCTGATTTGTTGGTCGATATGCTTTTGTCTACCCGTTTGGTAACAGTTGCTGATGTTTCTTTCCTAATGTGAACGTGCACTTCCTGTCAAGAAACTATAAAAATTAGTTATGTATAATTGTAAGAAGGTGTACATTAGATGATCGGATGTATTTAAAGATTTCAGCATGTAGCATGTATGTCTCAAATATTGGTGGACTGACGTCTGTCAAATGAGCGCATTAAGTCCCTTTCCTGTCAAGTGTTGATTATTTTCATGGCAGCCCACTCGGCCGCAGCGTCGCGTTCAAGCTATCTTACCAGAGCCGATTTGTTCTCAAACAGTTTTGACATCTGCAAAAGTAGTTTCTGTGGTTGGCTATGCAGGCTTCCTGTGCCAGATCTTATTATGCTTCCAATGACATCATCTCAAGGCGACTCTTGGATCCATCGTGCTGCTCCTTGTTCTTCATGTGAGAGCATCGTCGCTTTAAGCTGTGCAGCCTAAATTTACTCACCAGCAGGACCATTCTCTGTCACTGTGGCTTCAGTCTAACATCTACTATTGGTAACTTGTGCCAATCCAGCCAGATGGGGAACATAATACTAAATGTTTCCCTGTTGATGTAATGATGGTTTGGTTTTTCCTTCTAGAATTTCATTGAGAATTATCCAGTACAGTATGCAAACATACAAGGTATGTTCTTGTCCACAAACGTGAGGACTGAGCGTCTTTAGGCAGTACCACTCGTGTGTGTGTATCGTGTGTCAGGACAGGTAACGGGTGTATTGCTGTGCTTTTTTACTGAGCACCTTTTGAAGGTTTTCTACATATGTACTTCTCTATGTAGCTCTTGTTCTGGTGTTGTTCTGTTTTAATTTGAGATAGAAATGCAGTGTTGATTTTTACCAAGGGATATTAGGGTGACACTGAAAAGAAAAGAAAAGAAAGTACTATGAGAATAAAGTCACATTTTTATGCGAGGAAAGGTTTTGTTTTGAGGGGAAAAAAATATTTTATGAGAACAAAGTCTTACATGAAGAACTTATTACAAGCAAAATGTGACTGCGAAAATAGTTTTAATTTTAGTTCTTGTGTGTTTTCAGCAATTGTTCATGCTATTACCGATTGCAGGTGTCCAGAGAAAGGCAATAGCTCCTGGTTTCAGACTGTGGCTTGTAGGTTTTTGTGGGAGTTTTAATATTCACTTTATTCTCACAAGATTACGATTTCTCTTGAAAAATACTATTTTTTTCTCATTATATTATAGTTATTTTTCTTTTCGTGTTACGACTTTAATCACGTTACTTTGGGACTTTTTTCTTGCAATGTTACTATTGATTTTCTTTTCAGTGTGGCCGTAATATTTCTTTGTAGATTTGTGTATGTTTAATTCAAGTAGGGAATTTTGGGGAATGTGTAAGTGCCACAGCGAGACTTCCTGCCACACAAGAACAGGGTCAGAGTTCTTCGGTAAGGATTTCTGAACTGAACGGGAAAATTCTAGAGGATGAAAGTTATGTAGAAGTTGGCGTTCCTTACTACGACACATTGTACATATCATAGATCTGCTCATATCAACACAAGGTTTTCCTGTTTGTTTGTTTTTACCATAGAAAGCTGCTCCAAACCTTTTTAACATTGTGGTTGTTGTTGGAAAACTGGACCTTGTAAATCCTACTGCAATGGAGATCCACCACAGATGACATGCGTCCGTCTTAGTTGAGATTAGCGCTTTACTCAACACTGGCGACGTCACACAATACCTGAAATATACACATCATGGTACACTATCACCAGCAAGCTTTACAGTTCAATTTTTGCTCTTTTGAAAGTTTGTTTGTATGACTCTGTTGCCATTACAAATCCTGTCCATAAAGCCGTATTATTGCCGTCTCCTCGCCCAAATGTTCTCTTTTGAGTTTTCCTCCCCGCCTTTACGACAGGGATTGTAATGGATTCAACTTAATGTAGTTCTTAAGACGAAGTGTCCACAATGGATGTACACCATAGTCAACCTAATTAAAAAAAAAAAATTACAAAAATTACAAAAAAAAAAAAAAAAAACTACCTCTTTTAGCTCAATTTTTTTGCTTTAGCATTTGCTTTGGTTTTTACTTTTGTAATGTTTGTATTCATGTTGGTATTTATTGTTCTCTAATGAGTCATACTTCAATGATTACCTCAGTGATATCTCAGATTTTGGGAGAGTCCAGCTAATGAAGTTGTAGTTTTGTTTGTTTCTCATTGTACAGTTGTCTTCTCATACTAAGCATTGCCTTTGTTTTTCTCAACGCACAAAATACCAGGAGTGTTTTTATTAAATCTTGTGCCTGCACCAGTGGGGCTCACACTAGCTAGAAAGAGGCTCCACTCTTCTCTGCAACATTGACCTTGGCATGTATAGTATATGTAGAGTGGATAAAAAAAAGTCTACACACTCCTTTTAAAATAGCAGCTTTTATGAAATAAATAAAAAAAAAAAAAATGTTGTTTTAAAAAGAAATGTTACCACATTTAACCTGAACACTTAAGTAGGCCTGTATTTTTGTTTTGTTTTTTGTTGTTGCCCTGCGATTGGATTGCTACCAGTCCCGCGTGTACCTCGTCTCTTGCCCAAAGTCAGTTGGGATAGGCTCCAGCTCATGATCCTAATAAGGACGGGTGCTATAGAGAATGAACGGATTCATTTTTCTCATCAAAAGAAAACCGTGTGAAGAATATGGGAATTGTTGTCTCATCTAGGACATAGCCATGATTTGCCAGAAATCTCTGCAACACTTTCAATCTTTTCTTCTCCCTCTGGTCTTTTCATCAATTTAGTACAGATGTCCAGTTCTCCTAAAAATCACTGTTGTGCCATATTTTCTCAACTTGACAAATGACTGTCTTCACTGTGTTGCAATGACTATCTATTGCCATGGAAATTCTTGTCAGGAAAATCTTATAAGAACAGCTTTTAAAATGCTGGCAGCGGTGGGTGTGCACTGAGTCCTATTCAACACAAGTTTGAATGAGAATTGTCAGTTGTGTCACAAGACTGAAAACGAATGCAACCGTGTGATGTTGAAAGGATTTGCAAGCATTTCTGGCAAGTACTGGTGGTGTCCTTCATGTAACAATCAATGTACTGATTAGTTTTTTCCCAATTACATAGTACAGGGTTCACGTTGAAAGCTGGGGGGGGGGGGGAATAAAAATCACATCACAAAAAAAATTGTATTTTGGCAGGGTGTGTAGACTTTTTAAAGCCAATGTAGTTTGTAAGGGCAAACTCAGGAGTGGCCCTTTTGTGGAGGTGATGTAGCTTGTCAGAGAAGTATCCGGAGGGATTCTAACGGCTGATGGAGCAGTCAGAAGGTGTCTTAGCTCCTCTTGGTACTATATGCATTGTTTAAGCTCGATAGTTTCCCTCCCTCCTCTTTCTTATCAAATCTTCTATTAAGTCGACTCTCTCACCTGCTTCATTCCCGGCCCCTGTTAGGTTCGACAAGGGGAATTAGGAGAAGCGACATCTTCAGTACACAGTACATGCAATGCTGTTTTTTGTTTGTTTGTTTTTTGTTTTTTTTGTTTTTTTAAAACCTTTAAGCATTACCAAGTTAGCAACACTACATAATGCGGGCCTGGTCCAAAGTGTCGTCCCCCTCATCCCCCACTGTCCCCCCCCAAATAGAAACTTAAGTGGTACTCATTGGAGAGAGATCACTTTTTGTACTCATGTCAAACTGCTTCAAGTGAACACTGAATGAAATGATAAGAGTTTCTATAAACAGAGGAACATTGTTGCCATGGCGACTACCCTGACCTGTGTGGCATATGACCTTTTTACTGCAGGGACCCCATGTTCCCCAGCTTCATGTGTGACTGGGAGAGATTCTGACTTAATGACATTGTACTTAAGAATTTGTCACAGAATTCTAATCTTGCATTGTGAAGCCAAATTATGCCACATTCAATTAAAATGCCTAAACCAACAAAAGCACTTAATGTAATCTTATATAATGCACGTGTACTGATTGAATCTATTTGCCACAAGCGGCCTAAGGTATAGGTCACGTTTGGCCCTAGTTAGAAAAGTTTAAATCACCTGCATTTTGTTGTAATTGCAATTGTATCATGTCTCTTTTTTCCCCTCAAAGATATCTTTTCTATTATAAATTGGTGTTTATGTAATATTATTTTGTCTGATGTTTTGCAAATCAAAAATAAACACTTGTACAGTGCAGTCCGCTTCTGTGTGAAATCTTTGAAGGAATGTCCACTACACTAGTGTTTCCCAACCTTTATTGAGCCAAAGCACATATTTTACATGAGAAAAATCTCACAGCACACCACCAAACAAAATGTATATACAGTATGCAGTATTGAAATCCATCCATCCATTTTCTGAGCCGCTTCTCCGCACTTGGGTCGCGGGCCTGCTGGAGCCCATCCCAGCTATCATCGGGCAGGAGGCGGGGTACACCCTGAACTGGTTGCCAGCCAATCGCAGGGCACATACAAACAAACAACCATTCACACTCACATTCACACCTACAGGCAATTTAGAGTCTCCAATTAATGCATGTTTTTGGGGATGTGGGAGGAAACCGGAGTGCCCGGAGAAAACCCACGCAGGCACGGGGGAGAACATGCAAGCTCCACACAGGCGGGGCCGGGGATTGAACCCGGGTCCTCAGAACTGTGAGGCTCACGCTCTAACCAGTCGGCCGCCGGTTGTACAAATACGCTTTATTTTATTTACAATGAATTCAGTCACACGTTTAATTAGATCAATGGATAAAAAAATGAATATATTTTGATGAACCAGTTTCAGAGAAACAACGGCTAAATTAATAATAATAATAATACAGGACTCTTGATAATGTAAATGCTCGGTGGGGCGTGTGTAGCTTTGCCCACTCCCAGGATAAGCAGTCAAGAAAATGGATTGATGGACGGATGGGTTTAAATTTGTCTGACTGGCTTGAAAATGTGCATTTTACCAGTTAGCCACTGGAGGGCAGTGTCTCTCTTCCAATGAGTCAAACAACCCATCACTGACCTGATGACCTCTGATAGGCCGGACAGGAGCAGTTAGCATCAGTTAGGCGGTCGCGGACAGCGTGACCACAAAGTTGTGGTGACACATACAAACACACACAATGATGGCTAGTATCAAGACACATCTGACATGTGTGCAATATGCCGGATGAGATTTGAGCTCATCTCGATTGCACATCTCTCTGGCAGGCCGTGTAAAGAGTGAGATTGCACGTGGAGTCGTGTACAGGGGGAACAAATAAAAGGTTATCAGAGAAATCCAGTCCTAGCTCGACAGTTAATTGTCACGCCTGGTGCGGAGCTGAGGCGCTTGTTTTGCCTGCTGATAAGCTTGCGCTCCTGCGGTCTGCTCAAACCGTTGCATCTGCGCATGAGGTTAGGTGAAGGAAAACAGAGGCTCTGGTTGCAGCGACATCCCCTAGGTGAGCACGTTTTGGCAGCCGTGTGTCTCAGCAAAGCGAGAAACAGTACACCCAACGCTTTGACGCGGGATGGATTCCTAAGAGCACGCTCTCGTCCATATGTAATAAGAATCATCCACTAACGGCTATCTCAGGTATTTTCCAGGTATTCTAACGTCAGCCAGTGTCCAAGGATGGTGGGCATCAGATCTTCAGGTCAACCAAGTCTGACATCTTGTGGAACCTCTCAAGTCAAATGTCTGCGTTTGTCCAAAATTTCGTCGAAAAATTGCCCTCTAAAGTCGCACGAAGTTTACATGTGTACAAAAAGTCCACAACAATAATAAAAGAAAAAGAACAATGACACTTCACTTCACCACAAGTCTTCAGTTCAGTGAACATCTAAAAGATTAAGTGTGATTTCGCTTTGACCTTTCTCTGAGGTCACCACTGTACGAGTGATAGCAAAGAGGAAAAATGTGACAACCAACGTGAGTGACCCTTGTGTTTTGTTGTCGATCGAATTGACCCATTTGAAAATTAGAAACAGAAATTATAATAAGAATTAAACTCATTTTCCCTTTTCTTAAAGTAAATATACTTTGCATTATGTTCGTATATTTGTATTTGTATATCTACAATTGGCTGGCAACCAGTCCAGAATGTACCCTGCACTTCCCCAAAGTCAGCTGGAATAGACTCCAGCTCACCCGCGACCCTAGTGAGTCTAAGCAGTCTAGAAGATGGATTGATGAATTTTCTGATGGTCAAATGTAGAGCGAGTCAAATAGACCCATGAATGTTGTTGGTAAGAAACAAACACAACAGAAGTGTTCAAGCAGACCTACTCCCCCTCCCCCCACCACAATTGAAACAGTACTCATGTGTCACTGACATGCTTTTGTCAAAATACCCAAGGCTGTAGAATTACTTAGCCTCTTTTGAAGGGGCGATCCAGTCTCATAAAAATGAGCTACTGCACCTGACTGCAACTGCAACAGTATACAGTTTGACACGCTTCCGTGGCAACATAAGCTGAATTTCTACAACACTATCCTATGCTAACATACTAGCAGTTATAATTACAGTCATTATTTGTATGAAAACAAAAATGCATTTAGGCCATAAATATAAAACAATCCGATGGAAAACATGCGGTGGTAAATAAGTGTGCCTTTTTGTGCGCATGAGGATGTATTTCTACGCAACTGCGCACACTAGTTCATTGAGCGTCATTCATAGCCTCTAAATTTTGCATGTCACCCAGACTCACCCCTCATTATTCTTGGGGACTTTAACGAAGCTAAACTCAACCACGAACTCCCTAAACACAAGCAGCACATCGACTGTCCTCCCAGGGAAAATAACATTTTAGCCCACTGCTATACTACGCCAAATAACGCATACCGTGCCATACCTCGCGCAGCGCTGGGCTCCTCTGATCACTGCTTAATTCACTTAATACCAACACGCAGGCAAAAACTTTAATGCATGAAGCCTTCGGTAAAAACAGTGAAGAAGTGGACTAACAAAGCAAAGATAGAACTTCAAAGCTGTCTGGACTGCACGGACTGGAGTGTCTTTAAAAATCCAGCGAGCAGCCTGGATGAATATACGGACACTGTGACATCCTAGTCTGTTTTTGACATACTTGGCAAATAAAGATGACTCTGATTCTGATTATGATTCAGTTTTCCAGATTTTTGGGGCATGGCTAAAACAGCGCCCAGTGACGCACTTGGGCGAGTGGCATGAGTCGCCTCTCCTCCACTATATAAGAACTTGAGCACCTTCGTTTACATCAGTGGCTATCTGGTGCAATTGAAGTTGACTAGTTATTATTTCTAGGCCCATTACTACCACTACAGCGTGCCGTTAGCTAGCTAGCTATGTCTACACCCCGAAAATGCATCTTCCCTAGATGCCACAATTTACAGAACAGCTCGGTGTAGGTATTTAAATACCAAAGCAAGGAGGTGACACAGTGGACAAGCACGCCGCCCATTCGCCGGCCGAGAAGAGTCCTGGAAGCCTGTTAGCTCAAGACCTAGCTGGTGGCTAGCGCCTTCCATTAAAGCGTGGACGGCTCTAAGCGGATTTATTTTTGCGGCTCAAGTATGTAAGGACGTTTAGGCATAAGAAAGCTGCTGACTGAAGTAGCATCCATTTCTCAGTGGGGCGTGGTTTCATGCATTTGCCGCACATGCCCACAGCATTTCAGAGAGGAGTGTAAGAGGGGGATACAATGTGTAGTAAATAGGACAGGACGGGACAGGACAGCGGGCCGCATTAGAAAATGGAACAGGCTGGATGTGGCCATACTTTATCCACCCGTGGTTTGTGTGGTTTACAATACAATGCTGAGAAGACGCATGCTACTGACAAATTTTAACCGCACAAGATGTGGAATGAACTGAGGATGCACTTCAGTGGGACCGAAGTGTTCTCTCAGCCTCTGGGGTCACTCAAGGACACTTTCTTGGATGACTTGGTTGGATTTTTGGGCAAGGCTGACTTTTCTTGGGTACACGCACACACGCGCGCACACACACACACACACACACACGCACAGACACACTGTTAGTCTTGGTGAAAATAAGAATAAGGTTTCTCTTATTTCTGTTAGCGGAGGTTTCAATAGCATTGTGTGTCTCAGCCCAACACACTAGTCTCTGTGAGAACTATAAATGTGAGTGTGTTTCATTTTATAAGCCCAGTTTGAGATATGACTTGGATATGGCACATACCCACTTGCAGTTGTTGCTTTCCAGTAATAACAAGCTTATGTGTGTGAGAGGGAGATAGTCAAGAGTCTCATTTCAAACTAAACAGCCAAACATGAAAAGATAATGTGCAAAAAAAAAAAAAAAAGAAAGGGAAACAAAACAGTTTGGGTCACATTAGAAATGTAGAGCACACATTGACCTTTTTCCTTGCGGCATGTCCATTGATTGTGCGTCCGTTCAAATTGGAAGTTGGATGCCCATTTTATGCAAGTCATCCAAATGTCATTAGGGCTAAAGCATCCATGTGATTTTGGTACAGAATGTGAGGAACGTATGATCGTCCTCTCCGGCCCTCTACGAGGACACCACTTTCTCACGATGCTCATAATGCATCCATAGAGTGCCGGGACGGGGAAAATAATGCATGCATCATCATAATCACAATGGCGATCTTCTTTTGTGGAGTTTTTCATGTTCTCCCCATGCTTATGTGGGTTTTCTATAGGTATCTGGGCATCCTCCCGCATTTCAAAACCAGTACAGTGTTCACCTATCGTGGAATCAATGAATTTATTTTTATTTTTATTTTTTCCCATATTCATATTGTGAATAATTCGCCACATCGCGGGATTTTGAGTGTTAGTGTTTCGAGTATTTGTTTGTGGTAAAATTAACGTTTCCTAGCCCAAAACATTAAAACTGTGTTTAAAAAAAAAAAAAAAACATATTTAAAGAATAAAATGTACACAGTGTACAGCACTACTGGGCATTACTGTATGTTTAAGAGTGTCAAAGGTGTTTTAGAGTAGAGAAAGATTTTATAAGAGTATGGTAGAGTTTAATAGGAGTGTAGGGAAGCTTGAGGAACTGAAGAACTGAAGAGTGATTCGTTCGTTAAACTTATCGTTCATGATCCGTTAAAAATGAGTAATTCGTTCGTTAAACTTCTTTGTTTGTGATCCGCTAAGGACTACTAGTACTAGTACAATGAGTGATTCGTTTGCGCAAGGAATGACGTACTACGCAGAAAATGCTGCATTTGCCATAGTGCAAGATAAGGAAATGAAGCCAAGCTTTTTGTCTCTGTTTGTATGTTCATTAATAAATATTCGCAATGTACAGTCTGTTTTTGGGTTTTTTCCCATGCAAACACATTTACAGATACCAAATACTTCACACTGCTGTATTTAAAAACTGACAAAGCGCTGTCCATGAAATCATGTATTTTTTATTTATTTATTCAGCTAAGGTATTTGCAATGCCAACCTGGCTGCAGACAGCAAAGTAAAACAAAGCAAAATAGAAGCAAATACATATACAAACTGTGCAATGTGATATAGTAACAAGTTCAATATTACATTAAATCATAGCACATGGTGAATAAAAGGTCCAGAAAAGGCATGTGAGCATGTTTTTGGGATGTGGGAGGGAACCGGAGTACCCGGAGAAACCCCACGCAGGCACGGGGAGAACATGCAAACTCCACACAGGCGGGGCCGGGGATTGAACCCCGGTCCTCAGAACTGTGAGGCAGACGCTCTAACCACTTGTCCACCATGCCGCCTATTTGAAATTTATATTAAGATATAAGATAAGACACTAACTTGAAAGCTTGAAAGCATTTTTTAAGATCCAGTAGGTGTCATTATTGAGCAACATCAGCCTTATTTGCTTAAGCTACCCTCAAGTAATAAGTGGATGGAAACACAAACCACATGGGCCACATGAACCTTTTGCTACCAGGAACTCAGGAAGATCCTGGGATGGTTTGTGGAAAAGCCCCTTATATGTACCCTGCAATTGAGTGGCTACCATTCCTCTCGCGAGAAGTCAACTGGGATAGGCTCCCGCTTACACATGACCCAAATGAGGACAATCGCTAAAGAACATGGACGCATCACTACAATGCATCGGTAATATTTAATTGATACTCAACTTTCTGGCGTTATTACTTAAAACTTAAAAGTTATTGCGACAACAATTTGCGTCCTGACATTTCAGTGAAAGAAAATGCTCATTTTTAAACATATGATGTGTAACATTCATTTATGGATGTTGGAACACAGTGCTGTTGTTGTATGTGTCAGTTAAGATAACTTTGATAACGCAGTGTATAGTACTGTGTGTACTGTGCTCTACTGAATTCAAATTCGCAATCGTAATATACGAGGCTGAACTAAATAAGAGTACAATTTTGAATCAGACCAGGTGGGCAAGCATCTGTTACATCTTACCTCGACTATTGTAACGTGCTGCTTTCTGGTCTTCCCATGTCTAGTATTAAAGCCTGCAGTTGGTACAAAACACTGCAGCAAGACTTGACGAGGAGGAGAAAGTTCGATCATATTACCCCCATTCTGGCAAACTTGCATTGGCTCCCGGTCCACTTGAGATGCGATTTTAAGGTCCTGTTGCTTACTCATAAATATTACACGGGTTAGCGCCCTCCTATCTCGCTGACTTACAGTATTTGTACCGTATGTTCCGCCATGACACCTACGGTCGCAAAACGTTGCTCTTTTGGTGACACAGAGCGCCAGAAAGAAGTCTACAGGCTCTCGAGTGTTTTCTATTTGGGCTCCAGTACTCTGGAATGCCCTACCTGCAGCTATTAGAGCTGCTACCTCAGTAGAAATGTTTAAATACCGAAGTAAGACTTACAGTATTTCTACTCATTGGCATTTAGTTAAAGGACATGTCGTCCTGTTTTACTGCCGCTTGTCCTATCTCCTCCCCCCTTGTTTCCTGCTCGGAGAGAGGGCTAAGTGATGTTGACCGAATCTGAGGCTGTTGCTGTTTGGGTTCTGCACAGACCAACTGGGACAATATCTAAGGTGAACCACTTCCCCCGGTGTCATTGCCATAGAGGATTCTGCTCCAACGGACCGGGCCACGTCCTGAGGCACGACCACTTGCTGTTTGTTGGTAGCCGAATTACTGAGTTTCTTTGAAATGGACGAAAGGACGGCATTGTAAGTAGGAGATAGGTGGTGTTGTAAGCCCCCTCCTCTGTTAAGTGATGGTTTTCCGCCGTTGTGTATATGGCCTCTCTGACCCCTTTCAAACCATCTGTCTTCCCTGTCCAGAATATACACATTTTTGTCCAACAAAGAGTGCTGTTTCTCTTGGAGGTGCAGGTAGACAACTGAGTCTTGACCTGAGGAGTTTGTCCGTCTGTGTTGCGCCATGCGTGTGCTCAGTGGTTGCTTGGTTTTCCCAAAGTATGTATCTGTACATTCCTCACTGCACTTGACCGAATACATCAGATTGCTTTTCTGTCCGTGTGATGTCCGGTCTTAGGGGTGTACCAGCCTTTGTCTCAGGGTCTTACCGGGTTTGAAGTGTACCAGAACGTTGTGTTGGTTGAAAATCCTTCTGAGCTTCTCAGACAGACCTGATACATACGGAATGACAACATTGTTGCGTCTGTCACTCTATTCTTTCTCATGCACCTTGCTCCTGTCCCTTCTGGAATTGGATGCACTTTTCACAAATGACCAGCTGGGGTAATCACAGGTTTGGAGGGCCTCCCTCTTGTGTCTGCCCTCTTTCTCTTTGGCATGTGACTGGTTGGAACGTTATCAGCTCTGTGTTGTAGGATACGGATAACGCCCAGTTTGTTTTTCAGAGGATAGTGTAAGTCAAAAGGTTAAGTATTGGTCAGTGTGTGTGGGTTTTCTGCAAACCCCAAAGCCCCTGTCGTCCCCAATGTGGACTTCACAGTCCAAAAAAGGCAACTCATTGTCTTTGACATCCTCAAGTGTGAACTTGATGTTATTGTCCACTGAGTTAATGCGCTTGGTGAAGGCTTGCACTTCTTGGCTTTTGATTTTAGCCCATGTGTCATCCACATATCTGTACCAATGACTTGGAGTTGTTCCCTTAAAGGAGTTCAGAACTCACATGTCCACGTCCTCCATGTACAGGTTTGCTACGATGAGGGATACTGGGGAGCCTATAGCACAGCCATGTTTTTGTCTGTAAAATGTTCCCATGAATTGAGAATTCGTGGCGTGAAGACAGAGTTCCAGCAAGTGGCATATCTGTTTGGGGTTAAGTGTGGACCTGTCTTGGAGGTTTTGATCAAGCAGTAGCCGTTGCCTCACAGTTTCCAATGCATCCTGGGTTGGAATGCACACGAACAAAGAGGTGACATCGAATGAAACCATAGTTTCATTTTCATCCAGCTTTAAGTCTTTGATCTTATCAACAAAGTCCATTGAGTTTTGGACGTGGCGTGTAGTATTGCCAACCAAGTGTGTACATTCTGGACAGGGAAGACAGAAGGTTTGATAGAGGGGTGAGAGAGGCCAGGGGTGGGGAAAAAACATCACTTAACAGAGGAGGGGGCTTACGACATCACCTATCTCCTGTGCAGGTGTGAGTGGCCAATTCTACTTTTTCCCAGTGGTCCACTTTTGTCCTGTTTGGCCTCGTACCTCTGTGTGGCAGGCCTAGGACCTTTTATGGATCCGTGGGCACCTTGTATTAAGTACACCAGCAGCAACACTGGGGACAGTGAGTTGCCTTTTGACGCTTGCCAAAGCACAAGTACTCTTGGTGGAAAAATGCAAATGGAATAATAACAACCTGGAATGAAATAATTATAACAATACTACTTTTCTCACATGTGGCTTTTTTTATTTCCTCTTCTTTCCTAATTTGGACATTGTTCTCGTACTGTCCCTTCTCATTTTCTGGGTAAAACGAAAATGGCTTTGTAGCTTTCTTTGTGTGCGTCTGTGCGTGCATACATGCATGCGTTGCGAGTGTTTGAGGAAGTGTTCTCCTCGGTAAATAATGGCTGCATTAACAGCTAAGAAACATTTCCCTTGCCCTAAATTTATACCACACATGTACACGCACACCAAACATCACAGTGTATTTACTCACTTTCGAGACGCTTCAGTCATGTGGGTTCTATAATTGCCCAGATGACATTATAGTTACTATAGGGTTTGGGGTAGAACTTTTCCAAGGTGTTCCCATGCGACACAGTTTGAACTCAGATTGTTGTTTTCATACTATTCATGGAATATATTGAAGTATTTTAGCAGCTGTCTGGCTTCAATGTGGATGAAAGCGTATAATAAACTCAAGTTTTACTGCACATTGTTCCAGTTTGAAGTGTGTGCGTGTGTATCTGTGTGTGTGTGTGTGCGTGCATGTGTGTGTGTTTGTGTGTGAGGAAAATAGTAACACACTGGAACAAAAATGTTGAGTTTTTCTTTAAATGGCCAATGAATGGATCCACCCTGATCAGAAACGCTTGGAATGTCTTGCTAAATCTGCCACATAACGACAAAGACAATCCAAAGGATCTTGCTGAGAGGTCTCATTGGGTTTCTCTCACATTATGAGTAGAGTAAATAGATGAATGGAAACAACAACCTCATACCTGACCATCTTCTCAGTATTGTCTGTTTTTACAGTGAATTCATGTATGATGAGAGCCAGCACTCCACATATGAGTTTTACTTCAGTGAGAGAAGTGAACAGTGCAGTAAAATTGTCTTATGACTGTTTCTGTAGAGTGTGAATCATCCTATGCTGCTCTTCTATCTAAAAATCACAATTCTCAATAACAGCGACATCATCATAGTAAAAAAGAACAAATAAAAAAAGAATCTTTATTAAAGATGATTATTGAAACTATATTATATTCCAGTGGTGGGCTGTACATTTTTTAGCTGGTCTTCAGTGAGGACTTACCTGACTTCATCCACCTTTGAATAACATAAGTATCACGTCACAATTATCGTAACCATCAATACTATACAAAAACACAATATAACAGCAGCAACCTTGCCATGTACATTATATGGAGATGTTCGGAACCAATATGTATAAAATAACATAACAAACAAAATAAAACATTTAACGATGATACATCACACTCAGTTTTATTCTGACCAAACAATCAGAGGACGGAACAATGCTGACATCATTAAGGACCAGCTCACTGACCTCGGGAGAGAGCAAGCAAGCAAATTTATTTATATAGCGCATTTCATACACAAGGTAACTCAATGTGCTTTACATGATTAAAGGAATTTAAAAACAAAGGGAAAAAAAGCTTGTAAACATTTAAGACAAAGGGAAAAATAAAAATACAATGAAAACAGTGTACAGTGCAAGACATATCATTTAAAATGCTCTAAAAAGCATGAGAAAAAAGAAGAGTTTTGAACCTGGACTTAAAAACATGCACACTCGGGGCTGACGTCACTTCTGTTGGCAACTAATTCATCATTTAGTAATTCTGTTGCTCATGTTGTACCGAGGAGCCAGGCATGTCACAGTAAATAACATTTCTGGTTCAATGGTTATCGTTCCACTCTTCCTCTTCAATCACTGTTTCTCGCAAAAAAGCTAAAGATTTGAAAGCTTTTGGCATTTTCCGCCCCGAGAAAGTTGGTGTTGAATACAGGAATAATGTATGATTTGATGTCCCCACATAGCCCAGTGACTTTTTCAATTCACTGGGTATGGAACTAAAAAGTTGAAAGCCCCGGTGGTACTGATGCCTTTGAGCAAGGTCCTGTTCTGCCGCAGTTAATGTCTCATCACTGCTACCAAGTGTGAAACCACAAAAGGCGACCGCTATTGTTTTCATATCCATATGATTGATTGGTTTGTGAGAACTTAATTTCACTTTTTTGTGTTTAGTTTTAATGACAAACATACAAAAATAAAACTTCTCTTTTCTACGTTTGAATGATGGAACAGTTCCTTCACCCACAAGTTAACCCCTTACTTCACCCTCTGTGTAACACCATTTCTGATTTGTGTTATTATGGAGTTAGGTTTGTTGTTTGTCTACTGGTTTTAATGGAATCATTGCTATCATTGCTCAGCGAACCCGACTGTCAAACTCCTGAAGTTTGCAGATGACACCACTGTCATCGGCCTCATCGAGGACGGTGACGAGTCTGCATATCGACAGGAAGCGGAGCGGCTGGAGCTGTGATGCGGCCGACACAACCTGGAGCTGAACACGCTCAAGACGGTAGAGATGATCGTGGACTTCAGGAGGCATCCTTCGCCACAGCTGCCCCTCATTTTGTCCAGCTGCCTTGTGTCAACCGTCGAGACCTTCCTGGGAATTACAATCTCTCAGGACCTGAAGTGGGTGACCAACATCAACTCTGTCCTCAAAAAGGCCCAGCAGAGGATGTACTTCCTGCGGCTTCTGAGAAAGCACGGCCTGCCACCGCAGCTGCTGAGACAGTTCTACACAGCGGTCATCGAAACAGTCCTGTGTTCTTCCATCACAGTCTGGTTTGGTGCTGCTACAAAAAAGGACAAACTCCGACTGCAACGGACAATCAAAACTGCTGAAAGGATTGTCGGTCCATTGAGGACTTGCACACTGCCAGAACTAAGACAAGGGCGTGCAAAATCCTCTCAGACCCTCCGCACCTCGGTCACCAGCTCTTCCAGCTCCTTCCCTCAGGTAGGCTCTACCGATCAATGCAAACTAGAACTAGTAGACATTCCAACAGCTTCTTCCCTCTTGCGATCAACTTCTTAAACACCTAACCTATAATTCCATTACAACAAGCTGGCAATTTTTTGACTCGAGTTCGTTGTCACATTTCTGTGGGGCCAATTATGTATTACTCGTGCACTTACTGTAGTTGTCTCGCCATGCTGCACTATTTGCATATACTGGCCACTCATTCCAGAGAAGCATCTGCTCCATTTGCACACTGATTGAGGAGTATCTGTAACATTTGCACAACCAACATTGTCCCAGATGATCGCACTACTCGTCACTTCAAACCGCATACACTCCTTGAAGTCTCGGCGCCCTTTGCACAATGGTCATTGCACCGGACTTTGCAATATTAGTCATTCAAACTGCTCTAAGTGCTAGAGGACTCTGCATCTTTTTGCACAATTGTTTTTTGTCAATGTCTTTATGTCTCCAAAGTGTTCTGTAAATTGACTGTCTGTTGTACTAGAGCGGCTCCAACTACCGGAGACAAATTCCTTGTGTGTTTTGGACATACTTGGCAAATAAAGATGATTCTGATTCTGATCTATTGGCTTGTTATTGTACGTGCGCCAAGCGCTGCAGAAAATGCTGCTCACCATGATGTGATTGCCTAAAAACACAACTATGGCACTCCACCTGTTTAGTACTTTTGTTAACAGTTCAACATTTGGAGGTGTATATAGAGTACATACAGTGAATATACTGTAAGTTTCAAATGTGCGTGTGTGTGTGTGTGTATGTGTTTGTCAGACCACCCGTACCGTCTGTCTTGTAACCATAATAGCTGAGCATGTTCTTGTACACTTAACACCAAACCCTGCCCATTGGTTTCCATTTTTCAGTTCACAGTCAGTTTTAAATATCGTGTGAAAGTAGTTTTGCATGTCAACGTCCTAGACTGATTGTCATTAACTCACAGTTATTGAGATCCAAAAGTAAAGACAAACGCTTTGTGTGTGCTGGAATGAAACATGGAGTTTACTGGTGCCGCCACTTTACAATCCTAATCCTTAATAGCTGAAAGATTAACCGTTGAGTTGAGTGATGCTGGAGTGTCTTCTTTTCCACGTCAATATAAAACAATGGTGCAGCTAATATTATGAATAAAATAAATGGAACCTCCGAGATCAAACACAATCCATTCCGCGAGGGTTTTGAACCTTCGCTTTGTTCGTATTTACAATTATTCCCCACTCCCTGATGTTAAATACATCTAAAAACACCCCCCCCAAAAAAGAGGAACAAGAGGATTGACATACAAAGTACTCATAGACAAAGCAATGTACTGAAATTATGGCACAATGTGACATCTTGTGTCTTATCTGCATTCTGTCTTCGGTGCATAAAGGCCACAAGGGGAACCGCATACCTCAAAAGGAGGTCGACAGGTGTCCCAATGCCTCCAGGTGGAGACACGAACACCAAAACACGACTACCTTGACAATATGTGACACCATGTAGACACACATACAGGGAGCCATACATACGCATACTGTATATATAGTGTGTCACATTCACTGCCAGACAGTGAATGTGACACACTGCCTGGGAGCATATACTCCATGCACCACAACACACATCCACCCACCAACATTACATTTTTACCCAAAATTATCTACTTTGCACTACTCACTCAAGAAAAAAAATAATAACACGGCAATCCTCCATATGAAATTTGTACTTTGGTTTGGCCACAATTGGGCTAATTTGTCATTTTGCTAATTTATAGCAATTTTGCCCGAGTTTGATTACAGCACATGTGCATGTGTGTGTGTCTGTGTGATCTCAGTCCAACACAAGATGTTCAACGTGCAGGAAACCACAGAGCTCCACACACACACTCACACACACACACGCACACCTACACACGCACACACACACACCTACACAACCACACACGCACACACACTTGTCAAATGTTGCGAGATAGTATGTGTGATATTCAACCACAAAGAGAGTGGGTTTTCAGCTGTAAAGTAGGAGGGGATTTCACAAGAAGTGGGCCTCAGTGCATTGTATCAAATTCAGGTGTGTGTTGATCATGGATTGCCAGCATTTCTCGATTTAACTGAATTATTGATGTCAATTAAATCATTTTCATCCCATTTAACTTGATCAATGTAACGCTTGTACCCACAGTGGTTTGCAAAGGGGGGGTGGGGGGGATGGGGGGGGGGGGGGGGTGTTCGAGGGTGCAGTGGCCCCAGACATCAACCTGTTTGTGTGTGTGTGGAGGGTGGGGGGGTAGTTTCATCCGACCAGGTTTTGGCGGGCATCAACAGCTCCCTCTACATTTTCCCAGGCAAGGGTTGTGGACCATCCACCCTCCACACACACGTACAGTGGAACCTCGATAAAACAGATCCCGGTAAAAGGGATTTCTGATCAAACAGACCGTCGGGACTGAACAATGTGTCCAAAATAGTTTCTCTTATTTCCAGAATTGGTCATTGTTGTTTACTGCCGCTGTGGCACAATGTAGGCAGATAATGGAACCGATGTATTTCCGGGTCACAGATGTACAATATGACTAGATCCAACCATAAGACTTGCCTCCCGTGCCTTAATGGTGGCCATGTTGAATGTGGCACATTTCCAGTGCATGCATTTGACGTGGCGGCCATGGTGATGACGATTCCATCTATTGTGCATAGAATACGAAACAAGTCTCTGGAGTGGTTTAGATCCTATCTGGCAAACAGAACTATGTGTTTTAGCCTTGGTAGTTTTGAGTCCCGCTCGGTTCCGCTGTCCTACAGAGTTCCATAGGGTCCAATTTTGGGGCCACTCCTCTTTTCCTTATATTTGCGGCTTTTAGGTTCTATCCTGAGAAAGCATGGGTTTTCAAATCACTGTTACGCTGACGACAGTCAGATTTATGTCCCTCTGAAAAAGAAAGATGCTTTCTCAGTAAAATGACTCCTATTATGTCTCAAAGACATTCAATCCTGGATGGCCTTGAACTTTTTAAACATTTTAACGAAAAGAAAACTTGAGTGACAGTGTTTGGTCCAAGTTGCTGTTGTAAATCTTCACTTGGGCCCTTTGACACAATATGCAAAGGCAACAGTCTCCAAACTGGGTTTGGATTGGCAAATAGACGCAATAGTCAAATCCAGCTTCTTACACATTAGGCAGCTGGCAATGGTAAAACCTTTCCTTGCACAAGAGCACTTAGAAACATTAATCCATGCCTTTATTACATCTCAGATGGATTACTGTAATGCACTTTATTTTGGTGTTAGCCTGTCCTCCCTTAAACGTCTTCGGTTGGCTCAAAATGCTGCTGCTTGCCTCCTAACTGGAGTACGTAACAGGGAGCATATAACACAAAATTGTAATCCCAAAACGGTTATTGTTAAACATTACTATTTTTTTTAAATCCTGTATTTTACTTACCGTATTTTCACGAACATAAGGCACACTTAAAAGTCTTAAATCTTCTCCAAAATAGACGGGGCGCCTTATAATGCGGCGCGCCTTATGTGTGCACCAAGTTCCAACATCTATAAATGTTGTTGTGTGATGAGCGCTCCGCTTGACTTCTTTTTTTTTACTTTTTTTTGACCGCTTGACTGACTGGGAGCATTTCCTGCCGACACGCTGCTTATACGAAGGAAAAACGGACGTGGCTGAGGACAGCATGCGGACGTAAAGGGGGAAGGGTGTGTGAAGGAGGATGCTAAAGCCACGTCCCCAGTAGGTATATAGCGCCAGGGTGTGCATTGTGCAAAACAACATCGGTTTGGCTAAGGACCCCCGAAAATGGCACCTACGAAGAGACACGCTTCGCACAGTTTAAACTGCAAGCTATCAGTTACGCGGAGGAACATAGGAACGAAGGAGCCGCGAGAGAATTCAAGATCAACAAATCCATGGTTCGCAAGTGGAGGAAGCGGGATAAAACGAGCTTCGCCAAGTCAAGAAGACGAAGCTGAGTTTCCGTGGAAAAAAAAGAAAAACAAAACACGGAAACAAGGCGAGGTGGCCTGAGTTGGAAGACCAACTCGAGCAATGGATTAATGAGCAAAGAACAGCCGGGAGATGCGTCTCAAGTCACCGTTCGACTGAATGCAATAACTCTGCCATGTTCAGCAAGTGAGGAAGCTTGCCATCATTCCGGAAGGCTTGACTAAGGAACTCCAACCGCTTGACATCTGTGCAAACAGGGCGTTCAAAGTGAAGTTGCGAGTGGCGTGGGAGCCATGGATGACAGATGGCGAACACAGTTTTACTAACTAGACTAGGAGGCAGCGCCGGGCGAGTTACGTCACACTTTGTGAATGGATTGTGGATGCTTGGGCTAACGTGTCTGCTTGCACTGTTGTTCGAGCTTTCGTAAAAGAGAACTTGCCCAGTTGTTCATTTCAGATACAGAACATGAGGACTTTGATGGATTTGTGGATGAGGATTGATCAAAACATAACGTGAGTACATTGTTAAATACTTCAATAAAGTCTAACCAAACTCAGTTTTGCTCCCGCTGCCTTTTTAAAAACATTGTTTTAGCGTGCAAGCATGCTACCGTATGTTTTAAGATAGCGTATGTTTTACCATGCCTGCGCCCAATAATACGGTGCGTCTTATGTATGTGTTAAATACAGAAATAGACCCCGTAACTGAGACTGCGCCTTTTAATACGGTGCGCCCTATGGTCGTAAAAATACGTATCAACTGGTCATTGAGATCATTACCTTCCCTCACTTATTGGCTGTGAGAATTACAACACATGGCGCTACTGCCATGTTGTTTTATAATGAGGCATGTAGTGCCTACTTGAGTTCCTCAAATAATGGCGGAAAAGGCTGTTATTTGAAAAAGGCCTATATGCGTACAAATGCTCGTGACGCGCTGATCTATGATGATTTGGTCCACAGAGAAATTTTACTTTCTAACTACTTCACATTAGCAATTTCTACTCCTATGTCATTTGAATTTTAGTTTCGTCATGTTCACATTTAGATTGACATACTGTACATCATAGCTGCCCAAACGGCTGAAGCAGACAAGAGTGGTTGCACTTTGTTCTACTGTATAAGCTTGCTGATGTGTAAATTGATCATTTTATCAAGTTGTTTGTTTTTATCTAAAGAATAAACACATTCCAAAAACATGTATTTTGTGTTCATTGAAGACTAAATTGCCTTTAGGTGTGAATGTAAGTGTGAATGTTTGTTTGTCTATACGTTCCATACCATTAGTTGGCAACCTGTCCTGGGTGCACTCCACCTTCTGCCCAGGGTCAGCTGGGATAGGCTCCACCACACCCCTGTCCCTAATGAGGATCAGTTACTCGCTGTCCTCCTGATATGTCATCACACTATTTACGGAAATTATGCAGCTGAAATACTGAATTGCCATCAGCTTCACATCCATGGTGCAAACACTAACCAAATCAGGGTGTCTCATACGTCACCGCGTGAACCAAATCAAACTGAAAAGGGGAAGTGTCTATTTTGTCTATTTTTTTTAGGCGGACGACACAGCCAGCAACTAACTGTGACGTCGATACATTAGACGCCATTATTTAAGAAAATTCAGTATTTCTTAAGTTCCTGTAAAGCAAAAAAAAATAAAAATTGTCTTCTAAATTTGACACACCACAAATAAGAGTGTTGTTAACAACCCTGCCAAATTTTAATCATAAAGAAATTGCCAAGTAGCGAGGCTTTAAAAGTTTAAAAAAATGTGCCCTCACACGCCCTCACACTGTGGGCGTGTCTGGTGAAAACACGCCCAGGTCAACTGTCAATCAAACACAACTACTATGACCTGAAAAATGTTTGCTACATCGTCTAGCAGCTTTCTTATGCCTGCACATCCCCACCCAGCAGAGCCAGAATCCAATTCTGAGTCAGAAGACACTGACCCACCTGAGAATCAACCTCATTCCTCTTAGTCTGCAGCAGAATGGTCTTTTTTTTTTTTTTTACCACCTTAAATTATAGTTAGCATTATGTATTAGTCTAGCATAATCTAACAATTTAAAGCAGGACTATCAACAAACATGGCATACATATTTTATCAACTTATCAGATAATTTTCTCGAGTCCTTATATCGTGGGGGAGGTCGCTCAACTACATTAATGGGCAGCTGTGTGCAGGGCGCATACAAACACAATTTAACAGTGTACTGTATATCTCCAGAATTCAGTACTACAAAGTTCTCGTTTTTTTCATCTTTCCAGCAATTATCTTTGAAACATGTATTATGTATTTAGAAACAACTATGAATTTACAGCGTTCAGAAAACCAATATGGTTCTCTATCAACTATAATACTATATACTTACACAGCCCATTAAATACTAAGTAGCAAAGCATGCAACAAATAAAAATATCTATTTTATTTTGTCTTCACCAAAACCAAAGAATCAGGAATCTCGTCACCTAGGCGACCTTATCGTATTTTCATTGCATCACTAGTTTAAGACTCCGTCTGAGTTCCCAAGACTGTTTGACCATAGAGAGCCCACTTAATAAGAGACTCAACCACCACAAGCAGATCGGTTCTCCAACAACAGCTGAGCCAAACATCTGTCGGGCCTCCACCGACCTAGCCAGAACGTTCTGGGCTTGATTTAATACATGTAATACATTTCTAGAAAAGTTCTCTGAACTATCCCCCCCCAACCCCCCCCCATCTCTCTTCAGCTGTACTTCTTCTGTGAATGAACTGACCCCCGCCCCTCCACTTGCTGTTTTCCCACTATACAGCTGTTCTCTTGCCTCATATTGCCCATCGTTTGCTTCTTCAGTGTTGTCAGGGGCCCATTACTCTCCTTCCTGCTTAGTGTATATGTGTGTGAGAGAAAGAAAGGGCCGATGTAATAATGTAAGAAGCCAGAGCCTGAAGGACAGCGTACAGCTGCATGGCAGGTCGCCATCTCCCCAAAAAACACATTCTCCCCCAGCTGTCTCTCGCCAATTACCCGTTCATTCAGGCCCTCCCATCACCACCTTCCTACTTTTGCTATTTTTAGCTTGAGAGAGGAAAAGGAGAGACGGAGGCCCGCCGCCCCCGCATCACATCATGCCTTTATATTTTCTCCCTTCCTCCCTCTGTGTCGCACTCGTCAGACTTCCCTACTTGATCCGCCCCACCTTTTTGGCCACTGGTGCAGGTAATATACTTGGGAATGCTAAACAAAGGAAAAGTGCGACACAAAAACAGGCATGGCCTGACAAACAACAAAGCAATTAGGCAGTGTTTGGTCTGGCTGGAATAAGCATGACCTTTCAGGAAACTCTCCCTTCCTGTAAGAGAGGTAGGCTAGCCATTCAGCCTGATTGGAGTCTCACATTCTTAAAAGTGTGTGACCGCGTCTCTTCGAGAGGTCACCAAGAAATACATGCAAAAGATCAATGCTTTGTTTTAAGGACGGGGTATTTAAAAGGGGGCACAAATAAATAGTCTATTTTCATTTGACACCATAAGGCTGGTCTCACATTCAGTTAGCGCAAGTGTGTCACCTTCACCTTGACTCTGACACTTGTCATACAGCCATTTTCTATACTGCTTAGCCTGATCAGGCCTGCAGGGGAGGTGGAGCTTCTCACACTGGACTTCGGGAGAAAGGTGGGCGACACGATTGGACTGGTTGAAGTAGATTCTGAATGGGGCATTGATTCGGAATCGTGACAGCTGCATGACAGTTAACTTTGTAAACCAAACGAAAACACTTGCTTGCGGTACAATTTGCATATGAACACATCCATTTTACCCAGCTACAGTGGTGTGAAAAAAGTATTTGCCCCCTTCTCAAATTCTTATTTAGTTTCCCCACTTTGACGTTTAAGATAATCAAACAAATGTAAATGTCAGACCAAGATCATCCATCCATCCATCCATCCATCCATCCATTTTCTGAGCCGCTTCTCCTCACTAGGGTCGCGGGCGTGCTGGAGCCTATCCCAGCTGTCATCGGGCAGGAGGCGGGGTACACCCTGAACTGGTTGCCAGCCAATCGCAGGGCACATACAAACAAACAACCATTCGCACTCACAGTCACACCTACGGGCAATTTTAGAGTCTCCAATTAATGCATGTTTTTGGGATGTGGGAGGAAACCGGAGTGCCCGGAGAAAACCCACGCAGGCACGGGGAGAACATGCAAACTCCACACAGGCGGGGCCGGGGATTGAACCCCGCTCCTCAGAACTGTGAGGCTGACGCTCTAACCAGTCATCCACCGTGCCGCCCAAGATAATCCAAGTAAACATAAAATGCAGTTTTTAAAGGTGATTTTATTTGTTAAGGAAATAAAACTATTCAAAGCTACCTTGTCCTGTGAAAAAAGGTAATGGTGCCCAAAACCTAAGAACTGTAGCAACAACTGAAATCAAGCTTTTTCTACAACTGGCAATTAATCTTTCACATCTCTATGGAGATATTTTGGCCCACTCTTCCTTGCAGAATTGTTTGAATTCAGCAACACTGGGGGGGTTTTGAGCATGAACAGCCTTTTTAAGGTCATGCCACAGGATTTCTATTGGATTAAAGTCCGGACTTTGACTAGGCCACTCCAAAGCCATTTCGAAGTTGACTTGCAGGTGTGTTTTGGATCATTGTCCTGCTACAGAGCCCAAGTGCGCTTCAGCTTGAGGTGACGAACTGATGGCTGAACATTCTCCTTCAGGATTTTCTGGTAAAGAGCAGATTCCATGGTTCCTTCTATCACAGCGAGTCATCCAGGTCCTGAAGGAACAAGCAGCCCCAGGCAATCATAATACCCACACCATGTTTGACTGTTGGTATGATGTTCTTTTTCTGAAATTCTGTTACATTTCTGCCAGATATAACAAGACCCTGTCCAGACTGAGAGATAGCAATGACTTTATTTCTCATTTGTTCTTAAATTTCTTTGAATCGTGGCATTTTGCTGCATCTTTTTGAGATCTTTTGGCCGACTTAATTTTGTCAGAAAGGTTCTATTTTGGTGATTTCTTGATTGAACAGGTCTGGAGGTTATCAGGCTTGGGTGTGGTCAGTGAAAATGAACTCAGCTTTTAAATGTGTTTTTATCAGCCACAGTTGATAATTTAACAAGTGGCTCAATTACTTTTTCACACAGGGGCATGTAGCTTTGCTTCCACCCCCCTTAATCACCATTTTAAAACAACATTTTATGTTTACTTGGGTTATCATTGTCTGATATTTTACTTTTTTTGATGACCTTAAAAATTAAACCTACAGCAAAGTTCTTACACAGAGGTCCTCTGCTGCCTCCAAGACTCATTACTGAAAACAAAAACAATATCTGACAGGACATTTTGGTATCTCCTTCTTTAAAGCCATTTAGCAGTTAACAGCCTGTACTTTTGTCTCCTCTTGAACTTTAAGGTCTTGATTCAGCTCCATGTTTCCACATTGCATGTTTCCAGATGATGCGGACCACATTGTATTCTTCAAGGACTTCTAAGCTGCTTGTTGCCAACGTTGATGTCTTTCTCTGGTTTGTTTTCTTGTCCGTCCTGTGCTCCAAATGTTATTTGTGTCAAAGCAACCCTCCTTTAGATTTTGACGAATTGACAGGATTGTTTCTTGACACACAAGCTCACATTGTGGCAAAGTGGAGATTCTGAAAAATCCCTATACTTAAACATCCCAAAATAAGTGTCACGATGTCGTAGTCGATTCATCCGCTAAATATACTTTGCTGAATAAACAGATGAATCTTGCATTTTTTGTGCCCAACACAGTCTCTTCAAAAAGAGTGTTTGAGGAGAAAGTGAGACCAAGAAAATCCCTCTCAGTCTTCCTGAATACAAAGGTCCTTGACCCCCAAACATGAGTTTCCTTTGGTTAGTGTGTGTTCCCAAAGGATGAAGTTACATTTGAACCACAAGGCTGATCCATGGCAGCTAGTGTAGTGGCAGACCACACAGCAGCTGAGGTCAGGGGGGTTGCTGACCTTCTCAGCCACAATTCTCTTCAACAGACAGGAGACGCACACACTCCCTTAAAAAAAAAAGATCAACAGATTAATTCAACAAATATGGCTGATGTGCCAGTGACTTGTGTGGGTGCTGAAAATCTTGTGGTAGGTCATATGGAAACTTGTGCTTCATTGGGAAACATACCAATTATGCTTTGTGCGTCAAACATCAAAAGAAAATTGAGAGTCTAATTCAAAGAATCAATTTTCCTCTTTATTTCCATGCAGAACAATTTAAAGCTCAAACTAGGGGTGGAAGATTAATCAGTTCTTTCAAGTTTGTTTGTCAGGAATTTTTGTTTTTTATCAATTTCTTGGGCGAATTCCGTAGTTCAAAGCGCCTCTCCGCAGACGTATACTGCTTACACTAACAACATGGATGCGAACAGAGAGCAGCTAGTTTATGAAAGCACGGTCAGTTGCCAACTTGGTGATTGGGTCGCTATATTTAGTGACTCTTCCAACCCCTCAAGCAACTATTTCACATACAGCGAATAACGAGTTTAGTTCTCGCTAAGACATCATTAGCAGAATCGTTTACACAAGGTGCTCATTCATAGTTTACCATTATACGTTATTTATTGACATGTTCGAAGTTTTTAAACCGAGGTCTGTGCTTCCAAGCCACAAATAATTTTGCCGAGGTCGCCTTGCCTCACCTGTACAGCTTTACGTGAGAGAGACATCACTTTTTGACAACAGATATAAAGACCAGTCGAGCCATTTATTTCACATTAAACTGTTGACAGTCGAACATTAAAAATGTCTTTCTTTCTTTCTTTCTTTTTCCCCTGGAGGAAACTTATTTTTCACATTATCTGTAAAGAAAATGTTAAATGTTTATTTAGAAGAAAATATTTATTTCTTGTATGTCCTGGAAGTAGGGTTGGGCATCGTTTGAATTTGAGGGATTCCGCTCCAGATTCCGGTTCCTCATTTCGATTACGGTTCCAAGCGATTCTTGATTCCGATTCTTTTAGTGGGCTGTGTCAAAAAAAGTTTGCACGGTTTAAATAATGGATGTCCAAATTATGAACATCCATTTTCTTAGCAGCCCACAGCATGAAGTCAAATGAACATTTGACTTGGGCTTCTTTATAACCAGTATCAATATCAAACTTGTGAACCATGTTTGAAGACTAAAATAAATGTTAAAAACCATCAGTACAACAGTGCAACCCACCATTTAACTTGTTAGATGCCTAAATGTTGGCATAGAGTATTTTATTGTTTCACACTTACCCAGTTGACTTCAGTGAAGTCCCGCGCGGTGTAGGGTCAGGCTCGGAGCAGGAAGGAGCACGGCAGACTTCTAAACATCTTGAAAGCCTCCTTTGCACAATATAATCTTGCACTGAGGCGACTGGTCATTTATTTTAGCATAGTTATGACACACTTTTGTTCGCTTCCGCCATTGGGCACAAACACGTCTTTGTGTTCGTTCTTCTTCGTTGGTTTTCGGCACTTTCGGCGGACTGTAGGCATCAAAACTGGGAACGGAAATGTTTTAATTTGAACGATTCTGGGAGAACCGGAACGTTAGTCCCTGTTCCAATCGGTTCTCGATTCTCGATGACCAACCCTACTTGGAAGTTGGGTTAATGCTCATGAAAAAGCTACTTTCAAACCTTATTTGCTATCAGGAAAAATAACGCAAATCCCTCATTTTGAATAATGTCTTCTTTTTTTTTTTTTTTTTTTTTTTATAAAAGCAAACACAACCTTTTCTATTAGCAAAGGGGGAAAAAGCTGTTAAAATCAGAATCAGACTTTTATGGGGGGGGGAAAATTAAAATCTGAGATTTAATTTGAAGGTCATATCATCCAGCCCTGAGTCAAACTGATTCTGAACACCTTCAAGAAAAAAAATTCTAATAATCAAGTTCAGTCATTTTACCGAAGCATGGAGCAGTCAGTGCCACTGATGATAGTTCTGTTTTTCATTTTATCTGGTAATTTAAGTTTTACTTACAACATTAATGTTGGCTAACTGATTTGTTAACAGTGTGACTTTGAAAGCATGAAAGGCATCTCTAAACATACTTTGTGTGTGTGTGCGTGTGTTTTCCGTGCGTTTGTGTGTTCGCGTGTGTGTGTGTGCGCGCGTGCGTCTGCATGCGTGCGTAAGCGTGTGTGTGTGTGTGTGTGCATGCACCATGAAAACACAACTTTGCAAATAATCTAATGAATAATAAACCCTCTTTCTTAACACATACAGTATGTCAGACTGTGAGAAAACTTTTCCAACTTTAGCCTAATCATTATTTCACATTTTGGGGATCAATTCGTTTCAAAGATATATGCAACCAATTAAATATTTCAAGTAATTGTTCGAGCCAAATGGAAACAGATCCATTGGAGGTTTTCATACATGAAAATACAATCAAATTATGATTAAAAATAATAATATGCGGGGGCTGGCTGAATCCCCAGCCATTATGTTTTCTCCCTTGTTCATTTCCCTGAGGCTGAAATGCACTTGCCAGGAATAAATATGTGGCTTTGTGCAAGTAATCATGTTGACTACACAGTACTAAGTAACAGCTGACTTATAAACGTTGGTCTTGTAAAGTCTCTATTCAGTAAATTTATCTGTTTCTAGTATCCACCATGAATAATATTGTATAATATAATTCAACATGTGAAATAAAATACTAAAGCAATGCCAGCCAGGTGTACTGTATAGGCAGCGTGTGACCTTTTTAAACACTATGGACATTACAACCAACCACCACTGCTTTCAATAGCCTGGGCACAGCTGTTCAGGCTATATGTTCCAAGACTGGTGTCACAAGGTATATTTCAAACCCAAACTACAAACTTCAATGTGGGCAAGCCTATCAACCAGCATGTCTGCAAAGAGATCCCGCGGTGTTGGCTTTGTTCAGTGCGTGAGAGGATGTGAGAGCTGTAGCAGGACAACCCGTGGCTGCTTCACCATGTCAAGGCTCCTTGCTCACAATACCCTCAGTCTCCGACAGTTCCGCGCCATGAAGAATATCTCCGCGCTGGAGCAACCTCCCGAACCACCAGACTTGGCTCCGTGTGATTTTGTTTCCTCTTTGCCAAGCTCAAGGGGGTCATCAAGGGCACGAAGACGTGGACAACATCACGATGGCTGTGAAGATGGAGCTGCGGAGGACCCTGGAAGCATCCTTCCAGGAAAGTGCCTCAAGACCGTTAACATAATAGGCTGTTTTTCTCCCGATTCTGCCCCTATCCGACCAAACACATCAAACGCCAGATTATCCTATGTCTGATAAGATTATCCTATAAAATTCAGGGCCGACAAGCTTCTCCTCATGTGTATGAGGAACACCGACTTCTCCTGAGTCATAAGTCACTCAAAATCACCCCTCTCGTGTAGCAGAGAGGCGAGTTTGGATAAACTTTAAAACTTTTCGAATATTTGAAACCTTTTTTTTATTATTATTTCTTTACAATAATGTTGTACTGTGTTGTTTTTTTCTTAGCCCGTGAACAAAAAAGTACAAAACAATTTTGTACTGGACTGTTTTTTTAGGCCACGAAAAAAGTGCTTCAATTTAACGGACAATCAGATTTAACAACCTCAAACTCCTTATTAGTCCATTAAATCGAGGTTCCACTGTATATCTTTTGTGACAACAGTCTTGGAACCTTTCTGACACACCTCGTATTTATTCATGTGTAGTTTTATTCCGCCCGGTAATTGGCTAGCGTCCATTTCAGTGAGCTTGAAGTCAGCTGGGATAGGCTTAAGCACACCTGCGACCCTTATGTGGGCAAGTGGTATAGAAATTGGATGAATGTTAAAATTGCTACTTTCATTCAAGTGCATACATGGGCACCACTGTAAGGGGCAGATAAGTGATGATGATTATAAGGGCCCATGACTGACAGGGGCCATAGAAATGAGTATTTTCATTTTGCAGCATTGATGTGCTGCAGTCTAAAGTGATACTTTTTTCATGGGGCCTCAAATCCATGACAACATCCTGAGTGCGTATACAGTACAGTAAGTTTGGTCGTGTCGATCCAGGTGCAGTACCGTCATCATAAACAAAGCTGCTGCCTATTCTGGCTGGTTTTGTTCACATTCACCCATGCATATACTGGATTTCCATAGTGTAGTACAGTGTAGTATTTTTTTATTGTTCAATTATATATAGTCAATCCACCGCTGATAGTATTGTTGGTGTTTATTTCATTCTCAACTGCTTACGTATAGAGCATTCATCAATGCATGGAATTGTTTTTGCTACATTGAAAGCAGCTGACGTTTCGCTGATTTTTTTGGTCTCTTCTGTATACATAGTTTCTACTGTATTTATTCCTGTAGAGTTTGACATACAATTCAGTCTCATTGTCTGCTGTTGTAAATAAGTACAGTGATAGTGGATTTTTGGTTCTTTGTAGTCTTCTTATTTATGATATTATTTTTTGTTTACAATATATTCCTATACTGAAGATGATTTCATTTGGCTAATTTGGATATATATATAACTGTAAACACTAAACTCAGGTAATGCTCAGCCCTGTTATAGTTCCATCCTCTGTGCTTTGTGAGTACTAAATGAACACTTCCTGCTATTGTCTGTCAGACACAAGCACAATCTGTTACTCTCTGGAACACACACACACACACACGCACACACAACAGAAACACACGACCTCTGTAGCTTCTGGCACAGGGGCGGCACTAACAAGTTACGGGAGGTTGATACGTCAGAACAACTGTGTCTGTGAAAAAGTGAGCTGAAGGGAGTGATTAGGCGAGAGAGCGTGAAAGAAGAGAGACGAGCTCGTTGCGCTCACATGAAGGGAAGCGCGAGACATTTCAGAGCCAGTTGTGGCAAGCGGTTGAGTCAGTGCGCTTCAGCACCACTCCCGTCAAAGCGGGATCTGCCTTCTCACACAACCTCTCAGACGGCTGCCACTCTGATTGACTTGACTTGGGGAACAACAAAGCTGGTAGGAAATATCACACAATTGATAAATGTTTTTCGTTTTTTTTAAACAAGCAAATATGATTGGAATCGAGAGTAGGAATCAGTGGCCAGTGTATCGCTAGTGTCAATCATTTATGTTCTGTAATCTGATGAGTGCAGGTTCTGGTTGTTTTGTTGATGTGAAAAAGTTTGTGAATGAGTCTTTATCAGAGAACAATGCTCAATAATCACGTTTGTATGTATTAAAAGTAGGAGTAACATTGCAGTCCGAAAAGAAAATATTTTTTATATTGGTTGTATTTGTTTGGTTTTGGAAGTGTTGTCCCTTAGGACGGGGAAGGGGAGAAAATTGGAAACAGACCCACCCACCCCGGAGAGTGTCCACTCAGATCTTTGCTAAAAATGAGAACCAGAACGTTAATGTGAAGCAGTGCTGCAGGAGACAGACATATAGAGATCAAAACATGGAGGCTGTATAGTTATAGGCCGGAAAGAGGCTGGGAGTACGGAAGTAGTTGTCTCAACACCAGATACCGCTTCTTTCAAGCATGGAGTATTAAAAACAGGATTGAGTTGTCCTGCGTATTGTTTTTCCAGATGAATATACATCGGTGACGGAAGCCCTCCCCCTGCCTTATAAATCACATCTCCCCCATGTAACATACTAAGAATAACTGATCATAGTTCTGCGGTGAGGCATCACCACCATGGAGCAGTGGAACTCGACCAAATGACTAAAACAGTATTATAATAATAACAGCTATAAAAACATGAACAGTTTTAGCTACATAATGTTTAACGCTTTCTGTGCAGTGTATGCAAATCCAGGTGCATTTAAATGCCTCAGCATGAGTTGTAGACATTTCTCTAAATGAGATTTGGGATGGGTATTTGATTACATATCCTTAATCCACTAATTCCACTGTGACTTAATTGATGATTTTTTTTTTGGTAAAAAATAATATGAATAATTGGATGGGATAGCCCAGCAGTGAGTGTGCTGAACTCCTGTTTCCGTGCCGGTGTTGTATTTTCAGAGGAGGCCTGCATGGACGTAGCCCATCTTCCCATCGCTGATATCATGTTGTTCTTCTTTAGACTGTAAGCGGGGTGTGACTGAATCAACAGCACCACTGCTGGCATATTTTTGCCTCAATTCCTCACAAGGGACATAATTCCAGACAGAAGAAAGAGTGAAAAAGGTCTCCAATATTGCTCTGCTGTCATATTGTTTATACATGTTCATTTTTGTACTGCACTAGATTTGTAAAGAAATGATGGGAGAAAAAAGTGTCTTAGCGGAACTTCATCAATAATGCGACTGAATGGTCTGTATTTGTGTAATTCAAATAAACCATCAAACTTTTATCTTGTTCGCAAAGGTCAAGGGGCAGCATGTTGAGCAACCAGACAGCTGGAAGTGGCCCTTGGGGCATCACCTCTGACTCATACCAGTATTTTGTTGAAGGGCACATTAACGCCAGAGGAAGGGCAAAGAGGGACACAGAAGTGTGTTTTAGTTCTAAAGTTGTACACTTTTTGACCTATGTTGACCAAATGGTAATACGTTATTTTTTAGTGGGTTGTGTTTGGTTGCAAAGACTAGAATTCAATTGGTACAATCTACTCTAAAGATGGTGGACCAAGTGCTTTACCTATGTAAAGTATGTATGTATATAATAGCACTCTCAGTCCTGCCGTCACGTGACCCCTGTAAAACAATGTTTTTAAAAAAAGCAAAGATTGAAGGATTTTGGGTGAGTGTTCTGTCTGACACCAACAATTCCCAATACTGTGTCTGTAGCAAAAAAAAAAAGATGATGCGACTTATTCGAGTACCACCCCCTGGTGGGAAAAAAGTTTCTTTGCAGGAATCTGATCTCATTTGAATGTGGCTGCCAAGGGAGGTCTAATTGCACAGGGAAAGACTGTCAGAAGGATTTTGTCATGTGGAAGCCGTCGAACGAAATATTTGTGGATCTTTTTTTCTATCTGGTGAAGGAAACTTGGACATATCATAAATATAATGTCAAAAATATAATTGTACCTTTTCCACACTCATCTGTGTTTACACAATCATCCAAGCCTCAATGTGGATAATAAGATGGTACAGTTCTGTATATATTTCCGGCATATGATTTCCCTCCATCATATTTGCACTGTGGCGCTTTGACTGCAAATGCTGTTTCAGATTTAATCAAGATTCATGAGATTTTACAAAACACTCAGCTAGCTCGCCATCAAATGTTTGTTCAGTTCGACATTTTAGTCATTTAGAGGCTACAGTGCAGACTGTTTCAAAGAGGGACATACAATTGTGAACGAAGACTTTCAAACTGAATGCATTATAAGGGACTCTTTCCATCCATCGTCAAAGTCGGTTTCCAGAGAAACAAGACGAGCACCGAGTGCTATCTCCCCCCTCTGTGGCTTGACTTTGTTTTGCCGTTGGGAGTGGAAAGGCTTTCGAGGCTACCCACCACTGTGAGCAGCCTCTGCTGCCTTCTTGCTTCAACATTACCATCCAGTCGTTCAACTGCGCTTAGTTTCCTAAACCCGTCCGTGGTTGTCCTTTAGTTTTTTCACCTCCACTCTACGAGTGAAAACCTTTATTAATAAATATGACTGCCTCGTTTACATGTGTGACTATATCACACATTTTCCACACAAACATATATGTTACACAACACAAAGCATCCATCTACTGTTTATTTTAAGCGTGTGACTGTGATTTATGGAGGCATGCTTAATTGTTCCATGTCTTAGTAGCCACTTTTTAGACACTCACTCTTCTTCTATCACGCTTCCTGGCAATCTGCCCGTCAAGCGCTGCTCTCTCCATCAACGTATTGCCTGACTGCATTCCTCCCATTCCTACTGGCTTCCTGTGACTCGAAGAGGAGTAAGCCCTACTGGCCACAAAACTCCACCTTGAACTCCTACCCATCTACTCCATACCGTACGCCTATTTTCTCCTCGTCACTTTTAAACTAATCTTGGAGATTTATTGGAAACTCAGCCTATTTGAATGCTTTAAAATGATTGTGAAACAAATATTGGGGCACGCCTATGTATTTGGAGACGGTCCATTCATGCAATTGTGACAAGAACATTATCTAATTTCTCACCATAAAATGAATGTGTATTTGTCTTTACCTTAAATCTTTTACGATGTCAAAATGACTGCTGTAAAACATGCAATTAAAACACAGTAAAGTTAATGGTGGCTCGAGACTTGAGCAAAGTATAGTACTCAAGGCATGTAATGATTTTAATTTCAGGCTAAGACACAGAATCTCTTAACACTGATACATACTTTCTGCAGCAAATCCATTTTCTAGTTCATACGTCTAAATAGTGGCCTGACGTGCATGGGCCTTATTACGCTAGCAACATTGTTGATTTAAAGTGCCATAACGAGGGTAAAAAAAACAACAACAACTATATGTTGAGAGGAGCATATTGTAATCAAAACTTTTAAAGTTTTAAACACATGTAAATGAGGCAGTCAAAAATTTTTTTTAAAGCTTCTTCAAAAACTGGCCCAAAGTATTACCAAAAGAATTGCCTTGAGGTCATATTATGATTCACTTTTACCTTTCGCATGAAGCAACTGTTTCATACCCACTGGACGGCAAAAGATAACGCTCAGTGTCAAACGGTTATCGTTCAGTTCGGAAGAAGTACCATGAAATTCAATTTATTTGAACATATCCCCAATTATTCGACCTCATGACTGGAAGGATGAGCTGTTAGCGGTGATGTTTTCTAACTCAAGCCATCATTTTCCCCTTAAACAATTGAACTGCACAATGGTAAACCTTATGATGTTAAGGGTCAGTCTGGGTCAAATGAAATAAAACACTGGCCCAGTTCACTGTCGTCCACCGTCTGCTGGTTACAGTGATGTGAATGGAAGGCGGAGATGGAGATGTTGCATTCAACAATATGGGAGATGTCAGCTTAGTTGAAATTCAGAACAAATGTGTGCACCGTACAGGTACACAACATACTGCAGCAATGCATATGAGTAGGCATCATTACTTCAATATTTAGTCTGTCTCAATAAGCGTCTGATCTGCTACTGTCCAATTGGTGTGTACATTACATTTTAATTAACAGTATTGTAGCTGTACATTAAGGTATCTGGAGTTGAATACACTTGAGGTTAAGTACTATAATATTATATATTTCCTCAAAGGAAGAACTCCGCTTTAAAAGATGACTTACCTCTATTAATCAGTTGGTGCAACGTTCACTTAAAGTGTGAATCACATCAACTGATTTTTGATATTTTCACCCATTTTTCAAATGTGAGAAGCCCCACACACCAAAGATAAAATGTGTGTCCTTACTGCTCTTATTGTGGGTGGTGTAATTGAAATGGCATACACACCGCACACAAAACCATTACTTTGGGAATTCTAGTTGGTTACAATTACAATTTACCCTGTTGAAAATGTAATAGTAGTATAACTGTTTCAATTACTTTTTCAAAGTAATACAACTAATTACATTTGATGACATTTTGATTACTTTTTAAAATTTTGGATGAGGCAGCACGGTGGACGACTGATGAGCACATCGGCCTCACGGTTCCGAGAACCCGGGTTTAAATCCGGCCTCGCCTGTGTGGAGTTTGCATGTTCTTCCCCTCTCCCGTGTGGGTTTTCTCCGGGCACTCCGGCTTCCTCCCGCATCCCAAAAACATCCACGGAAGGTTAAGTGAAGACTCTAAATTGTCCGTAGGTGAATGTGAGCGCCAATGGTTGTTTGTTTCTATGTGCCCTGCGATTGGCTGGCAACCAGTTCAGTGTGTACCCAGCCTCTCGCCCGGAATCAGCTGGGACAGGCCCCGGCGCGCCCGTGACCGTAGTGGGGAGAAGCGGTTTGGAAGATCAATGAATTAATTTTGAATTCATGTATCATCAGGACCCTGAGATGTTTCCTCTAAAAAAAAAGTAGATTAAAATCGTAAATCATTATTTTGGAATTAACAACAATTTGTTCTTTCCACAAATAATAAACTATAATAATAAATTTTTTTTGTTGCATTCTATGTGTACAGCATTTGAAAAACCACCATACCATACCATGTTGACCTATTGACAAATGTGCACAATTTAGACAATATTGCTTCATATGACAACCCAGAAGTGAACATTCCATAAAAATGTCCAAAACTATAAAGATGAAACTTTTTTGTTCAAAAGTGTAACTATGAGTCTAACCTTCTCAAAAATCTCAGATAAACTAACAGATTGAACCACAAGGTGGCGCTTTGAGGTAATATTTGGAAAAGAATGTCATGTTTGAGACTGACAGAATGGCACATGACCAAAGAGAGCCAATCACACGCGTCAGCTTTAGAAGGAGGAAGTGATTTGAAAAAAAGTCTGAGCGTTTGCAATTATTTTTCAAATGTAACTACAGCTGTAATCGTAGAAATTTCCAAAAGCAGCTTTAATTTAAACGCAATTACACCTTCTCTCCCAGTAATGTCATGGATCACAAACGCATACGTTTTGTAATTAAATTATGTAATCTAGTTACATGTAATTAGTGCATCACTGACATAGCACATAACAATATCTGCACTGACAATTGTGAGTCTCTTCAACCAATCCAGATTTCTGTAATAGTACCAAGAAGAACTCAGTGTGTACCACACAAATATACATTTGCAATCGTAATGATCAAACTGCAGTTTTGCAGTTGAGTAACTAAATGCCACTAATTGAGAAATCCGTTCATTATGTACTGGCTGGAAATGTCATGAGGTACACCCAATGTAATGACATCATTATTGGAGCACAAACATTTGCCAAGTAGGTGTGCATTGTGCAGTTAATTATTCTCAAAGACGTTTCTAATACATTGGCAACCTCATTTGGCTACTTGGCAGGGATAAGATATTCTTAAAAAAATAAAAAATGAAAAACCTACAACTTTGTTCAGTTCATTCAACGTGTTCAGACTTTGCGTGCTACTTAACCAGGAGGAAAAACATACACCCACGCAATTCGAGCATCCCTTAGACTGCCACTGCAACAGATGGAACCCTCCCACCACTAGTATCACACTCAAGATGAGACTGGTTGCGAGTGTTTATGAACACTTTTCAGTGACGGAGGACTTTTTTTTTTTTTTTTTTAATTAACAATTAAAGACATTTAGTTAGGTTGCCGAAACAACACCAGCAAACCTGCGACAAACCTGTTTAGTCAGTCAGTGAGCAACGACCAGCATATTCAGCGACAAGGATGGATAACAAAGTTATTTCCTTTTTTTTTCTTTTGTGTGACATGATATGCTTACATTAAATATGCCTGTCCGCCGAGTGCAAAAGTGGCTGTGCCTCGATTCTTTTGAACTTAGCTTCACAAAGGTAGGTGATGTTTTTTTTTTTCTTCTCTTTTTTATAACATCGAAGCTTTCTGGGAAAATATTGTAGGGGTTTTGAATGTCACATGAACTCTGTCCTCCCTCAATGAACTCACTAATATAACAATGTTGCATACAACAATGTAACTAGAGTATGAACTCTGTATGTAATTTGTCCTGCTTAATGAGAATTTTGATATGACATAAATCCTTGCTGTAATTCCATTCTTCTTTGATAGATAGATAGATAGATAGATAGATAGATAGATAGATAGATAGATAGATAGATAGATAGATAGGTAAATAGATAGATAGATAGATAGATAGATAGATAGATAGATAGATAGATAGATAGATAGATAGATAGATAGATAGATAGATAGATAGATAGATAGATAGATAGATAGATAGATAGATAGATAGATAGATAGATAGATATTACTTACTATAATGTGAATGCGAGGTGACAAAAATCACAAATACTGTGAATGTGACTTTTTCCCCCCCCCTTGCTGGTCATATTTCTACCCATAATAAAATTGGAATGCTTTCTGCTAGGCAACAGATGTTTGGTTGTGTGATCTCAGAAGTTAAAGGCAGCTGTGTCGAATGTGTTTACATTATTATGACAAATGCTTTCACGTGTCACAACCTATAAGCCTCTTAAAATGAAAATAGGCAGATATGTATAGTATTCATACACGTTAACGTGCATGAGGAAATACACACCCACTTAGCAACAGTTTATGGAATATTGTTATGTTGTGTCCCTCTTTGGATTGATGAGGTCATAGTTTGGGTGCTATTACAGGGCTTCGGGTTACATTAGTTTTGTGTTGTCCTCATCCGAGGATTTGACACCATTGTCTGCTTTCTGTTGCCTCTCAAGTTTCTCAGCTCATGTGTTCCTCTGATTAAGTCTCATTAAAAGAAGATATAATTAGTCCTTTGAATGGCTTGATACAGTATCTGCCTGTGTGTGTGTGAAAGGCTGGAAAGGAATAATAATGAGTCTTTTCTTATTCAGCACGAAGGGTGACACTTTATCCGAGGTGTTGTCCATTTAACTTTACAAGTTGTGATAGCCTCAAGGGTCGGTTCGGGGAAAAGGCCTCATGTGGCTCATGCAGAATGTATGTGTTTTTACGCCGTAACAGTTTTTCTGTGCAACAGGGGAATTTGATATACTTCCTCTGTGGTAGTTTGTATTGCGATGAATATTTATTTAAAGTGCAGTCGGACAGAACGAGATTTGAGAGGGGCCTGACAGAGAGAAAACAGAGAACAATAGCAGAAATAAAACCATAGATGACAATTTAACATTACATGGGATTCTATCTATATTATGTGGACTGAGAAGCAAGGACGGACCGCACAGGACGATCACTGTACTCTGTTTTGCTTCCACTGCACAGTACCAAGAGGATTGACTCAATTGTACTCGCTATCTGCCCGGTAACACAAGGCTAGTACCTGGTTAGTATGCGTTCTAAGCTTGCTGAGCCGATACGGCGGTATATGAGCAGGCTGCTCATTGGTCAAGCAGATTTGTCATTGTCTTTGACGGCATTATAACATTTTTGAAAACACATGATTAACAATGACAAAAAGAAACACATGTGCTGAAGTTAGTTTACAATGTGTCTGTGCTAAATATCTTTGGAGGCTGTAATATTTTACTTCTTTTCTTTCTCCTCCACAGTTGTTGGTTGTTAGTGTGTCTTGTTCACTGTTGGTCGTCTTGATGTGTTCAAAGCAACATGGTTTTTGCAGTTTCTGTTTTGAAGTGGCAAACTAACCAACTGCCTCCAAAGTTGGAAGCACAGAGTTGTCCCGCGTCTTAATAAGGATTAATGATTCCGGGGAAATAAGGCGGCAGCACGGTGGATGAGTGATCAGCACACCTACCTCCAAATTCCGAGGTTGCGAGCTTGAATCCGGGGCTTCCTGTGTGGAGTTTGTATGTTCTCCACGTGCACAAGTGGGTTTTCGCTGGCTACTTGGCTTCCTCCCACATTCCAAAAAACAAGCTTTCTAAGTTGACCGGAGACTCGAAATGATTCTTAGCTGTAAATGTGAATGTGAATGGCTATTTGTCTATATGTACCCTGTGATTGATCGGCAACCAGTCCAGGATGTGCCCCACCTCTCGACCAAAGTCAGCCTAGGGATGATAAAAGGTATAGAAAATGGATGGGTGGAGGGGAAACATCATTATCTTCCTATACTGTCTTTCAGTTAAAGTTGATTTAAAAAGAAATAATTTGTTCTTTACAATTTTCATTATTCAGGTACAGTATACGTATTTTCATGCCTGTCCGAGCTTTTTCACACTTGCATTTCGTTATATTTATGTATACACTGTATTCTGTAAAATTCTGCAATTGGCTGGCGACCAGTTCAGGGTTCAGTTCACCCGAAGATAGCCGGGGCAGGCTTCGGGTCGCCCGCGAGGATTAGCGGTACGAAAATGAATGGATGGATGGATTGGTACTGTAAAATTCGATAATTCCTGTCATCCTACAAGCCACTCAAGCGGAACTAATAAGTGGCAGATGCTGCAACTCCTCAGCAATGCCCTCGCGGCTCTATTGCTGTAACAAATTGTTCCCCCCCCCCCCTCCCCCCACTTTACATGCTGCCTTCAAAAATTTTGTTTTATTTTCACCACCACAGGATGTGATAAATCTCTTAATTTAGTCATTACAAGAAGGGATTGGACTGTTGGGGTTACTTATTAGTTCTTATCGGGAATTATTTGAAAATTTCTTATTCAAAAAATGTACTCGATTTCCTGACTGATTTTGAATGCTATTTGACATAAAATGGGTAAGGAAGGGTAGCGTCAGGCGTGTTTCTTGTCACTGTTCTACCAGGGACAACTTTCAGACAATCTTATTCAGTTGAATAAGATTTCTGCAGATCTATACCGAAACGAAATGCACAACTTCTCTGACTTATCACCTAACAGAGTGCTGATTGGCCTTGCCATCCTTACAATATTACATTACATTGTCAACTGTTCTAAATGTATTTGTCCACTGATTTGGTATATGCTTGGTTAAGTCATTTGTAAGTGAATAGTCGTTGCAAGGTAACGTTTTCCTGGGAAAGAACCTTTACAAGTCTCCAGTGTTTGCCAACGTAAGCCGCAACAGCGTGCTGACAATAAGCGCAGTGTTCTGAACAGGCCACAGCCCTAGATCACGTTTCCTGTTCCTGATTTAAGATCAACTCATATGACTGCGAGACACTCATCAAAACACAGAAATAGGACTACTTGTCTATTGTGTGTGGGAAACAAGATGGGAAGAATGCGCAGTAACGCAATTCAAACAAGGTAGGCAGCGTTTTTAAAACTGCAAAAATGCTGGAATAGTGCCAGCAACCAGGTAACCTTGTGTAAAAACCGATACACTTGAAACACATTTTTGTCTCGGCGTCAAACTTCTGAAAGTCAATGGGTTCATTGACACTACGATGTAGTAACTTCTCAAATTTTCATTTGCACTTTTGAAAAACGTCACCTACAGTTGACAGCGTAGTCAAACTCAAAACACTTTGTGACTCCGACAGATGCAGTAGGGCTGTAAATGTACACTTTGCTGGAGAACGGTCATCAACGCAAACACTACTACAGCGTTATTAGCCGCCATGATTGTTTTGGTTTTGACATACATGAGCTTGCACAGTCTAACCTTTCAATTTATAAAACGTCTGTGTAAGACTGGTCGTCCAGTGTTTGTGTTTTCAGGTTCTAAAAATGCTCTTGTCATGTAAACCAATGGCCCACATGACCGTTTTCATCCATTTTCGGTGAAAAACAGTCTTGTTTAAACAGGCCCTTAGTTTTCCCATCCGCCGAGGATGACCTTTGTAGAAATAAGGATACACTTTTAACAATCGGCAGTCTGTCTGTGTCGTGAAAAATCTATTTGAACCATACTGAAGAGCATGCTGGCTTGTGTCCATGCTACTTCCTAGTGAGCTGACACAACCTTACCTTGATTCTTTTGCATGGCCTCAGGGACACCATATCAAGAGACTTGTGACTCAAGTTAGTTGAAGAAGGAGAGAAATCTATTCCAACAAGGGTCAAACTTTTATGAGATAACTAAAATGGCAATTGGTTTAAAGCAGCATTTCATTAACCTATAAACATGCACTGAACAAAAATATAAATGGAACACTTTTGTTTTTGCTCCCATTTTTCATGAGCTGAACTCAAAGATCCAAGACTTATTCTATGTACTGTACACAAAAGGCCTATTTATCTCAAATATTGCTCACAAATCGGTCTAATCGGTTTCTGTTAGTGAGCACTTTTCCCTTGCTGAGCTAATCCAAACACCTCACAAGTCTGGCATATCAAGTTACTAATTCGACCGCATGACCCTCCGCACCCCGGTCACCAGCTCTTCCAGTTCCTTCCCTCAGGTAGGCGCTACCAATCAACGCAAACTAGAACTAGTAGACATTCCAACAGCTTCTTCCCTCTTGCGATCAACTTCTTAAACACCTGACCTACAATTCCATTACAACATGCTGGCAATTTTTTGACTTGAGTTCGTTGTCACATTTCTGTGGGGCCAATTATGTATTACTCGAGCACTCACTGTAGTTGTCTCGCCATGCTGCACTATTTGCATATACTGGCCACTCATGCCAGAGGAGCATCTGCTCCAATTGCACACTGATTGAGGAGTATCTGTAACATTTGCACAACCGACATTGTCCCAGATGATCGCGCTACTCGTCACTTTAAACCGCATACACTCCTTGAAGTCTCAGCACCCTTTGCACAATGGTCATTGCATCCGGACTATTGCAATATTAGTCATTCGAACTGCTCTAAGTGCTAGAGGACTCTGCATCTTTTTGCACAATTGTTTTTTTGTCAACGTCTTTATGTCTCCAAAGTGTTCAGTAAATTGACTGTCTGTTGTACTAGAGCGGCTCCAACTACCGGAGACAAATTCCTTGTGTGTTTTGGACATTATTGGCAATTAAAGATGATTCTGATTCTGATTCTGATTCTGATGAGTATTGCACAGGTGTTCCTTGGGCTGTCCACAATGAAAGGCCACTCGAAAATGTGCAGTTTTACTGTATTGGGAGGTAAGGGGGTCAGGAAACCAGTCCGCGTTTGCCTTATGCAGTGCCACACATCTCCTTCGCATAGAGTTGATCCGGTTATTGACTGTGGCCTGTGGAATGTTGATCCACAGCTCTTCAATATGGGGAGAAATTTGTCTCTAAATTGTTTACACAATTATACCCACGATTTACACGTGTTTTTCAAATCCACATGTATCCGTGATTTACACGTTTTTTAATGTTGTGTGTGCATTTATCATGACTTATCGTTTGTAAATATTCAATTCTGCTTGCGAATTCTTGAAGGTGTGTTTGTGGCTCAGCGGGCACGCGCATTTATTTTTGAGACAAACGTAACGCAGTTTTAAAGATATTCACACAGACACATAAATTGAGAATATTCAAACGTGTGGGATGGCCCGTCCCTCCATCCTCTAAGCGGCAGTGTTGCTATCTCTCACTGCTGCTGTTGCTTGCTGTACACACACAACATAAAAAATAAATAAATAGCGGATATATTTGTGGATCTGAAAAGCGTGTAAATCGCGGATATATATCTCCCCGTACTTCCATGGTGCTAGATGGTTGACACACCAATGGGCAGGATCTCGTCACGGCGTCTCTGTGCATGCAAAATGTCATCAGTAAAATGCACCTGTGTTCTTTGTACATAACATATGCTTGCCCATAATGTAACCCCACCACCACAATGGACCACTTGATCCACAATGGTGACATCAGCACACCGCTCAGCTACACTACGTCATACATGCTGTCTAATATCGACCCTGTACAGTGAAAGAGTGCCAGACGCCATTGAATGTGAGCATCAGCCAACTCAAGTCAGTTACGATGACGAACTGTAGTCAGGTTGTGATGACGAGCATGCAGATGAGCTTGATTGAGACAGTTTCTGACAGTATGCAAACCATTTGTTGCAGCAGCTGTCCAGGTGAAAGGTCTCAGACGTTCCTAACGGTGACGATGCTTTATCTGGAGGTTCTGGGCTGGTGTGGTGATCTGTGGCCGTAAGGGTGATTGGATGCACTGCCAAATTCCCTGAAACGCGTTTGGAGACGGTTTATGGTGGAGAAATGAACATTCAATTCATGGGCAACAGCTCCAGTGGGCATTCGTGCAGTCAGCACGCCAATTGTACACTCACTCGAAACATCTGTGGTATCATGCTGTGTAATTAAACTGCACATTATAAAGTGACCTTTTATTATGCCACACCTGGAGTAAATGTCTCGGCAAACGAGAAGTGCTCACTAAAACCGATTTAGACAGATTTGTAAACAATATTTGAGGGAAATAGGCTGTTCGTGCACAAACGGTAGAAAGTCTTAGACAATTCATTGTTCGTTTATCTATCCTCCGTGTCAACACTAATAATCTCAAAACGTTTTTGTTTCATAACTCTGGGTAAAACGCACACAAATACAAACATTTGTGTCGGCAGTTGCTTTTAATGCACTTGATGCCAAACGCTCATAACAACAAATGCACTGTGCGCTGCTATTAATACGTCACCACACACACTTGCATGATTGCACTCTGTAACATGTGCACAACAACAGGTGATACTAAATATAAAATGCATGTCCTGAAACATGCGCTGAGCAATATAGGGCTCCTTGCAAAGGAAACAAACGGCTTCTATTAGGGGCACTATTAATACACAGACACACACCATTGCTGATGCCCATGGACAAGCACCTTCAACTGTTGCACGCTCCGATCCTACATATGCAAACACAAAGACCTGCTGTGTACAGGCAAAAGAAGCAACTGCAAGCTATTAATATCTTGGCCGGCATAAGGTGGACACACACACGCACACACACATACAAGAACACACACATATGGATGCACGCATTTGGAGATTGATATTCCAGCTGCTCAGAAGCAGAGGGACAGAATGTCCCTAACAGCTGTGCATTCCTCTCAACGTAAGAATAGGGGGGAGGACGGGAAACTGAGGGATAGGTGGCAAGTAGGAGGAACTGCTCAAAGTGGGCATTATTGTGACATACGTTCACTTGCACAAGCCAATAAGATCCAATTTAAGAGCTGTATTCATTCGGAAATATGATGATTATTATTGTGGCTGTAGCTTTGTAGAAGTGTTCTGCAGAATACAAACAGCTGTTTCAAATATGATTACCTCATTTTGATACATATACTTCATAGTTTGATGACTTTGATTAAGATCTTTTAGTGGCGCTCGTGAGAATATGCATGACGTCACTGACGGTGCAGTGGTACATTCCCCTGACGTCCGTGCACGCCTCGGGGGTTCACTTTCCACTCGGTGTTGACGTGAATACTTGTCAGTCTCTATATGTGCCCTGTGATTGGCTGACAACCAATTTAGGGTGTCGTCTGCCTTTCACCCGATGTCAGCTGGGATAGGCTCCAGTTCCCTGCGACCCTGAACAGTATAAGTGGTTTGGAAAATGGATGGCTGGATAGAATGTGCAGGTGTACCCAATGATGTGGATGTAAGTGGGTGTGAGTGTGTTGGGTGATTGGCTGCATTGATCTGTCACCATACTAGTATATCCCTCCTTTATTTTCACTGCAATGTTGCTCATCAAAGCAGGTCGAAACCTCAAGTCTGATGCAGTGCAGACTGTACGCACACAAATAGTAACTCTCACTTAGCCGAAAGCGTGACTTACCTACTGAACTCCATCCAATAACAAAGCGGCATTCGCTTCAACCCAACCATAAACAAAGCCAAATTTACAGGCCGCAGTGTGGATGTAACTACAGCTGAGAGACATCTGCGCTCTCAAGCTGCCGCAATGTGCCGATAAATCTATTCAACCAAAATAGCAGCTTCTGTTCGCTTAAATGAACCAAGAGGATGTTATGGTGCAGACTAACTTTAGATACAGGAAGTGCACAACTGTCTGTGTGTGTGAGTGTGCATGGCGTGCAGAAAGCCCAAAGAAAGAGGATGGATGGTTGTGAAACAAATATGCCATTACAGAAACCAGAAGTTTGTCTCCTGTTTATTTTTAGCACAACAATGCTCAAAATGAGAAGGGAGAGAAAAACGTCTACAGTTCTGGCTATTTATAAAACACTTAAAGGTTTTATCATGGCAAAAAAAGCGTATTCTGTTTCACGCTTATTATTTGAACTCGAGTTTGCAGCGGTTTAAAACGGCAGCACACTAAACTGATAGGTTTTGGAGTAAATGGGAGTGTTTCAAGAATACTGAGAACCTCTCCAACGCAAAGTCCAGCAACAGCGCATACACATGCTGCATTGTTCAATTAATCCCTTGTTGACTCTCAGTCAAAAGCAGATTGTGCAGGTGCACCTGTGCACTCCAGCAGTGTGAGACCAGGCTGATGACCGGCAGGAGGAGATGGCATCTGGCTATAGTGGTTGTGTATGCTTTTTCCACAAGCTACTCAAGCAACTGACTGCGTGTTAAGGCCTTTTCACACTGACACCCTCCACTGTCCCATTAAAATACTTCATTGTAACGCTGCCAATATTTTGTGTTCCTTCCTTCTCACTGGTAAGACCTCAATCATCTAATACACCACAGAACATCAAACAAGAGTCAATAAAAAGAAGCTTGGCATAGGCAGTGAAGATTTTGACACATACTTGGCTGTGCCGATCACCCCACGAATCCATGTTCCTTAGGAAAGCAGCGTCATTCAAATAGAAAACTAGGGCTTTCCAGTGGTAATCAAAGTATTGCCAAAAAGCGGTGTTACAACAAAAAAGCTATCATTAAATGCTAATTTGAAAGGGAAACTATTTACCTCTACATGACCCCCTGTGGCATGATTTTCAATTGAAGATGAAAGAGAAATCCACGGGACGTAACATTTCTTAACAGCATACATGCGTGCATGTTCTTGTTGTTTTTTTTACACTTACCGTCGATCTGCTCCCCCACCCTCGCTAATGACGTTTTTGTTCTATGAATACATTAGGCAGCACATGCAGGTTGACGGATGAGTATTGGCTTCTTTTTGTTGTTAAGATTACAGTGCATGATTTTCGTTCAGTTGTTCTTTTTATCCATCAATTTTCTACCACTTATCCTGCTCAGCGAGCGAGAGGTGTGCTACAACTTCAACTGGTTGCCATTCGGTTGTAAAGACAAACAACCATTTGCATTCACACCTATGGGCAATTACACCATGATACAATGGCAATTGCAACCATCAGGGAGGCAGTGATTCTTTAACCTCACGCACATATTTTTGGAATGGGGGAGGAAGCCGAAGTACCAGGAGAACATCCACAGATGCACGGGAAAAACATGCAAACTCCACACAGAAAGGCCAGAGGAGAGAAACAAACCGGAGTTGTTTTCAATTTGAGGTGAGATGTGCTAACCACGTTCTTTTTATTATTGATTGTACTCCTCACAGATTCAAATAAGACAAATGAATCCCCCACAACTTTGCTCACTTCACACTAATGTTGCTAATGTGGATGCAGTGCATGCAGGGCTTTTAATCACAAAAGCAGACGTGAAACCATTATGCGTAAATGCATCACTCTAGCTTGTACTGTAAATCCTCATAGTCTTATGAACTCCTTATATTATTCTGCTGTGTGTTAGTCTCAACTTGACCTGCTGGGGTGTAACGGCGTGGGAGGGACATTTGCAAGGCCAAAACACCCTCACCGAGATGATTATTTGACTGTGAGTCAGTGTGACTGTTGGGAACTGGGCCCAAATCGAGTTGCATGTGACCATGAAACTAATAATGCTTATGAGGAGAGACTTTTACTGGAAACTTTGCAGGTTTGCTTTGTACTGTTCTGCGTTGGTAGTGTAGTGGTTCACAGAGCTGACTTGCATGTCACAGTAGTGGCATTAATTCCCATTCATCGGTGCCCTGCGATTGGCTGGAGGTCTGTCGAGGGCGTAGTCGACCTTGGGATATAGATTCTTTGTTTTTCTTTTTGTGTTGTTTGGCATTGATGATTTACTTTTGGAGAACATCTTTTTGTGAATCTTTGCACTGTTGAGCAATCTTGTCGGTTGCCGTCATATGCAGGCGTAAAGGCTCAGTAAATTTCCTGAAGTTTCTTCCATGTAACTCAGCTTCCTATAGCTGATGTCATGTTGTTACATCTCCCTTTAAACACAAATGGTTGCAGGCAAGCGGTACACTTGATTTTGCCACAATTGCTTTAAGGCTCATTTAATCAATTCTGCACGATCAACTTATTTCTTAATGATTACGTTATCAATTATTATGCTCATTTTTGATGGAATCAGTGAAAAAAGATGTATACATTCCATTTCTCAATCATGTGTCATCACCTTTGCATCTGTCTGTCCTTTTAGACACTGAAGTTTGGTTCATTTGTCACGTGCGCTAAATTTGTACTTTTTGCTTTTTTTTAAGTTCACCGTGGGAGAAAGAAAACAGAATAATGAAATTGATCTGAGTTTTGTTTTAACCATTTGTCATCTTATGTCAAGTGCAATCAACAAATTATCCTAAAAATAAACCAAATTGTATTCAACCTTCTTAATCTTTTGATGCTATAATTCTGCATGTCCTGTTTGGCCATTAGTAAAAATGAATGTCTTCCTCTAACGCTACTTGTACTTGTTCTACCTGTAGTGGATGCCATCACCAAAGGTCTTTCACTACCCAAAAGTGGGGAGCAGTCCATGGACCTAAGTGTCTCCCAGAGGCTGGTTCATCCAGGCAGAGATTCGGCTATGCTGGCTCCCCACCGTCCCTTATTCCTGGGACCCTTTACCTCTCAGCACTGCTCCCAGTTTTCATACCAACATTTGCAGGTATGTATGAAAAACGTGCCATTGAGTATTTGCAAATGCATTTGCTTATTTGCAAATTCAATTGATTTGACACCGCTGCCACATTAGTTTTTGATGTACTGCTCGTTGGTGCTGTATTCTTTGTGCATTTGCATATTTGGTTTCATCATCATTTTCTTTTTTTTTTTCAGTATAACACTGAACAAAGGCAAAGAGAGATGGAGGCTGAGAAACAAGAAGAGCTACAACAGTTAATACGAAAGAGTAAAAATGAACAAAGTGAGTGTGTCATGTACAATATTTATTCAGTGTTGTATACTATTCTTGTAAGATTGCTTACATTTTCTTTATATGAGTCATAGATCACTATGTTTCAATAAAAAGGGGATTTCCAGATGTCCTGTAACCATTTTGCTCTCAGATTCCAAGGAAATTGCGTTTATACAGAAACTTACATCAAACCGGCCAGATTGTTTCAGGAAATACATCAAGCTGCACCCCATACAGGAAATGGGGAGTAGCCTTGAGGACAGCTTTGGATGTTGCCATTCATAAATGATACTGCTTGCGTCATTCTGCTTGCGTCAAGAAAATGTTCCTTGTTTTCTCAATTTCAGTTGATTAGTGGAGTAGTGGGGTGTCATTGTATTACACATGATAGCCGGGAAAGTCTCCAGCACGCCCGCGACCCTAGTGAGCAGAAGCGGTTCAGAAAATGGATGGATGGATTTCCTCCCAGTAATGAAATGGATTACAATTACCTGTACATAAATTTTGGAATTAAATTATCTAATCTGGTGACATACTGTATACTTGATCACTACCCAACACAGTCCGCGGTTCAAGCGCCACACGTACATACAGACCCCAGGCACTGGCAACCCAGGCTTTGATACTACTCGTGAAATGTACAGTAGATGCTGCTCATCCCGACTTCTTGCTGATGTGGTGATGATGTTGACCTGCAGGTGCTGTAGCCAGTCCACTGGTGAGGCAGAAACTCAGACAGCACATCATTATGAAGAGCCAGCCCACCCATGACAGGGTCACCCCCAAACACAGCAGTCCTGCACCAGGATACGGGTAAGTCAAAACAAACTCAAAACAGAGTCCCATTACTGCATATTTGTTGAACTGCATTTGTCTTGGTTACCAAGGCACCCACTTCCAGACATGTCCCCAAAGTCTCAGCCGTCACCCAGTGACATCCAGTGTAAAGAACTGCGGCGAACAGGTGACCTATTGCTCCTGTCTTGTTTCCACCATTAGGTGAAAAAAAATGGTAATGCTCCATTTGAACTGTCTTTGTATTTCATCAACCACAACAAGAGAATGAAAACGTGAACAGGAGTGTACTGTACGTTAGGATAAAGACGAGTCATGATATATCAGGCCTGCAGGGACAGAAAGAGAAAGAAGGTGAGCAAAAACTTCCAAGTCATAAAAACAACAGTGACAGTGAGACACAAAAACCAAAACAGTTACATAACATTGACTTAGGTATGTGTAAAATGAACTGTGTGAGAGTACAGAGCAGGTTTCTCTCACAGTCGGAAGACTGGTTTGATCGTCTTCACACCTCTGAAAGCGCACTAAGCACTACTACTTTAATGGGATTATTGATTTGCTTGATTCCGAAATCTTGATCCCGTGCTGGTTTTGGTTCATGGCCTCGAGACAATACAAGTTCTGCCTTGTATCTTTCCTGAAGCAGATCCTGGGTGATTGTTTTTTTTGGTGGGTGGTGGGGTTTGGATTCCGAGCAAAATAAACATTTTACTCTATTAACACTGGTTTAGATATTTGCTTCGTCGCTCTCTGGTAGATTCTCAAAATATAACATTGTAGTTAAAACCTTTACTTTATAGTGTGTACAGTCATGCTGAGGTACTTTGCACGTCTTTCATTGCTGTTTCTGTAGTCTGCAATTCATGGGCTAAATATATTCACGTGTGTGTCGTGCTGTGCGCGTGCTTCCTTGCGTGTTTATTTCAGGTTTTTTTTTTGTTGTTGCTTTTTTTTTTTGTTTGCATGCAGTGTCTGAGCCAACATTGAAGTGGAAGTTAAAGAAGCTCATCAGCACAAGACCAAACCCGTTGCAGAGGAAGAGGAGTGCCCCTCCTGCCGTCAAGCACAGGACAGAAACGCGAGGTAGAGTATCTGCATTGAGCTGCACTATTTTTTTCCAAATATACAGCACAATAGATTTTTGTGTTTTATTCATCCGTCCATTTTCTATACCGCTTATCCTGTTCAGTGTCACGTGAAGCAGGAGCCTATCCCAGTTGTTTGAGTTCATGCATGCATTCTGTCTCGCAGACTCTTCTCCCAGCAGCACCCCAGCATCAGATTGCAGCTCTCCTAACGACAGCCTCCATTCAGACAATGGAGCCCTCCCACTTTCTCATGAGGTATCTAGATAGTTGTAAATGATCTAACTCTGGGACCTGTATGAGTTCTAATGTTTGGATCGTGCGGTGTGTTTATGTGTTAAAAAAAAACATCAGCTTCCGGGGTGACTTTCTTTTCTTCAATGCATGCTTACCATTATTTTATGAACAAAAATGCTTGCCTTTGTTTTATGAATAAACAGCGACAGAAAATGCCTTTACAAGAATGTGTGTACATGATACAAAGCAGTCCCTGCTGGTATTTCCTGTTGCTTGACAGCCAGTGTTACAGAGTGTCTATTGCAGGGCTGTCAAACTCATTTCAGTTTGCGGGCCACATGCGCCCCGTCTCAAGTGAGCGGGACCAGAATGTTTTGGGTTTAATAAGTTATAAATAACAACTTTCCCAAAATGCTCCCATTGTTTCGCTCCAAATAAGTATAAATACTTTCAAAAAATATTCACATTTATCAATTATTATCTTGCTGCAAACGTTGTTGCAAATCATATGAGCAATCTGAAACTCTTAACCAAACGATTGCAATTTCAACAGTATGAAGAATCATTTTTTCCATTTACGCATGTGCAACTTATAGATCCAAATGGATTCCTATATAATATGCAACATCTATAAAACAACAAACAATTCCAATATTCAGTGTCATAAAATATTTCTACAAGAAGTATTCATTTTAGCAGAACTGTAGTGCAAAGGTGGCACAGCCTTTTATATGAAGTAGGCTTACTTTGCTTCTGAAAGTTGGCATCTTTTAGCCGTTCCAAGTGCATCAATCAATATCAGGTGTCAAATCCTGAGGAGCAGCCAATTCCAGAATGTCATGTCAAGGGGTTAGTGGTCATTTAAGTGGTCGTCAGTGTGACCTTTAGTGGACACAATTAGCAGCAATTAGTTACTTGTATTCAAAAATTCCTGTGAATGTGTTCTCTATCCCCACGGGCCAGATCGGACCACCTGACAGACGTTTGACGGACGTCTGACACACATGGTCTATTGGATGCCAGATTATTTACAGTTAGTTTCAGGGTCACACCGTCCCAGTTTAATGATCACTCATCGTCTAATTTAGATGCTATACATCTACTTTCCATTTGTTCTTTGCTCGTTGCAGGGATTATGTACGTGTACGTATACTTGGAGCGACACTAAAATTACGTGTGGCATGAATGTACTTTGTGACTGTTGAAAACGAATACGATTCTTTTGTGATCTTTGGTAAGGTACTTTGTAATCAATACGTCCATCTGCTTCAGGCACAAAGGCTTTTGCTGAAGGATGGTCGATTGGCCAATTTCACGCTGCCCACCAGCCCAACTGCCAGGCCCAACATCACTGCAGGACTTCCTGCACAGGTGAGTCACTCTTTCAGTGTGACCGTAGATTGTATTAAAGGAGTGGAAAATGCTCAAATATGGTCATATCTCAATGGGCCGAACCCAAATCACAGTATATTAGGGTTAGTACTCCTCTCGATGTTCCTTTTACAGACCGAGCATTCAAGGCGCTCACGGCCTGTTCCCGCAATTGATCCAGTGTGTGCTATCCGTGTTGAATACTGTGACCAATTTCATCCATTGAGAAGCATACTATATGTTAAGAATGTGTTCATAAAAATAACAGTGAGCATCTAAATGTGATGAGTCTACTCATGCTCATTTGGTCTCGTATTAATTATGACCTTGACATACTGGATATATCCTCCCACTTCTGATCCTCTTGTCTATCCAGGTTGACATGCGAGTAGCCAGGACTGCGGTCGTATCCGCTCTGCCTCAAGTCTACTTACCTCCCGACGGAGGTTTTCCAGCCCAGGCTCACGGCCTGCAGCCTGTACTTATACTGGAACCACACACTGGGCTTGTACACTCGCAACTCATCTCCTGTGAGTAATAAATGACTTCAATAGTTTTTCCTATATAGCTGTCAATGTTTGTCAAACTGCATCTATAGCATACATTATGTCTGGCTTGCACACATAAGAACACACGCAAATCCTCGGAACAATCTTGATTTGTTATTTGAAAAAAAATGAGAATGGAAAACAATGTTCCTTGTTAGCTATTCTTCGTGAACACGATGAGCAATGTTTATAGATTTGAAAAATACATATATTTCATGTCAGCTATTTGTCTGCTACTTATATCTGCAACGAGAATATTAAATGCTGTAATTTGTTTCTTGTCGCCTGCGTTTTTAAAACTGTTATTTTAAAAAAAGGCTCCTCCTACTGGCCATTTTGTGTCAATGCAGCTTAAATACAGAAGAGACACTGTAATACTTCCTCAGTACAGTTAAGTGGTTTTTTTTTTTTTTTTAAATGTTTTTATTTCATGCCAATTCTATGCACGTAAACTATTCATGGTTTCATTTTAATTGAAACTGATTTCTGTCTTACATTCTGTGCATTTTCCTTGTTTGCTGATTTTCTTTCTTTCTTTCTTTTTCTGCCCCTCCTCCTATTGTATTCTCTTTTTGTTCGCAGATCAAGGTTTGAGCCCTCCTCTTCTGCAACAGCGACCTCACCTGGCCTCCCCAACAAGAAGAGAAGGCCTCACCACCTTTTCGTCCCACAAACCCTTGGAGCGAACACGCTCTGAACCTCCGCCCTACAGCCACTCGCCCCTTCCTCTGCATGCCAGCCTGCACTGTCACACTCAGCACCAGCTGCCTCAGCAGTGCCACAGGAGTGGGTCGGATAGGTTTAAGTTGAATTCCCTCCTGCGCAAGGTGAGCGGTGTTGGTTGCAGACACGTGCATGTTTCACACAAAGTAGTTCTAGATTAGTTACGTACAGGTGAGTTGCAATATTATGATCTGTCACAATGTAAACTTGCTAAGTGTATAGCTCGCCATATTCAGTGAAAATCCTCATCTGACACAGATCCCGTCAGAGGACATGGACCTGGAGGATATTGGATCCGAGTCTGGATCCATGTGCGGCTCTGAACCGGGCTCGGTTTGCGAGGACAGCTATCGCAGGAGACAAAGTTCTGCCAGCACAGACTCCGTTTATGACACTGAGTCCACTACCTCCTCACGGGAAAGCCTGATTGAGACCTCGCATTCCGTCAGTCAGGTAAAATTGACACTTGGTCGTATGATGCGGAACATTGTTGTGTGCATACTGTACCTCATTGGGATGTGAACCTCCGGGATAGGGTTGCCATAGGTAAGAAGAGATTGATGAGATTAATATATTGACCTGATGCTTGAAATGCTTTAGTTTGAGCAACAAGCAATATGTTCACTGCCCCAAAAAGAGTCAGAAGCTTTGAAATCCAAAGTTGTATTTTATAATTAAAAACATTAATATACTATTTATCATTTTAAAAAATACTATCGATCAATCAAAATCAATTGATGACTGAAATGCGACGATAATGATCGACATCTTTCACGACTGTTAAACCAAATTAACCTTCTCGAACATTTTCTTTTAACATAAGGGGGCGCTATATCTTTAAAAACGGCTGTCAACCCGCTGACAATTGTCAAGCGTAGTTATGGGATACATGAGAGGGAATTTTGATTTGGTAGTTTCTTTCACATGTCCTCCAGTTCTGTTCTCATATTCTTCATGCTTTACGTGGGAAACACAGAGGCAGTTGGTCCATCGAGCAGGATTCCACATGGACTCGCCTAATGCGCCTGTCCTGATGTGGCCTCACCAACCTTTGGTCCGAACGCAGTCCTCCCCTGCCTCGACCTCCCTGCCTCCCCTTCAGAATGCATCCTCAACTATCCCTGTTCCTCTGTCCAGTCCTACTGCAGATGTCAAGCTCCGCTTCACCACTGGTGAGTCGCACAGAAGGAAAGCAGAAAAAAACGATATCTTTTTTTCTTCCTAGGCATGTCATAATTTCCTCTCGATTCAAAAATATAGTTGATTACATTGATCACAAAATACAATCGCTTCAAAAATGTACTTGAACCCTGAACAGTTCTTCGGCACCATAATTTAATGTTTTAAAATTGACCATTGACAGATTCAACACCCTCTAAAACAGTTATTTGTTCCCAACTAAAAACGATTCAACTCTTGAATGGTGGTTTTGTTTCAAGGTTGTTATGTTAAGGCTAACATTTTGCTGCCAAAGCTCTGACAATCAAGCCACCCCACACCAAGTTCATCTCGTCTGTGCCATGTTTATTGTCCTCTGACTTGCACATGTACATTGAAGTGGCTTTGGCTCAGAACTGGTGTGGGTTTGTGGTAAATCGGAAGGTAGAACCACTCACCATGCTGACATTCTGGAAATCCAACCCCGGGAGTCTAGCAGCTAAGACTGGCATTTATTTGGGTTTTATGACACCACTGTAACTGCGCCAAATAGAACACGATCAGACAGGAGAGACTTTGGATGAAATCAGGACAAAATTAAATTGTCTGCTCCCTTTTACTCACAAGTGACAACTTGTGTATTTTGACATAAAGTGTAATTCGATTGAGAGTCAAAAGTGGTGCTGACACAGGATTTGGCCACCAACTGCTTCTCAAAATGGGTTAAATGCAGAGAAGAATTTACGCTGTACATTGTATATGTAACAAAGGAAGTGTTCAACCAATCCATTTTTGTGTAGGTGTCGTTTACGATACGCAGATGCAAAAGCACCAGTGCACCTGTGGCGACAACAGCTGCCACCCCGAGCATCCTGGGAGAATCCAGAGCATTTGGTCCCGACTTCACGAACGAGGCCTGCGGAGCCATTGTGAGGTGTGAAACTAAATGGACGCACACCTACGCTTGATTGGCGTTGCAGAATTCTAACATGTTATTCTCGTGCTCTTTTGAGATCTGATGAATGCGAATGCCACAGCAAGATTCACATCACTTTCATTGTCTTCAAAGCCGTGTCCAGCGTCATGTTTCATTGCCATTTTCATTTGCCATCTGCATGTACTATATATGTGTGTGTGTGTGTGTTTTTAGCATATCCGAAGTAGGAAGGCCACTTTAGAAGAGCTGCAGTCAGTCCATTCAGAAAAACACGTGCTTCGGTACGGCACCAACCCTCTGCACCGCCTCAAGCTAGACAACCCCAAGTTGGCTCGTAAGTGTTACTGACATTAACTGACATTATTAACATAAACAATAATTCAAATAAGAATAATAACATCATTAATGAATCCGAGTCATTTCTTCCTGCAGGAATCTTGACTCAACGTATATTTGTTATGTTACCGTGTGGAGGAGTAGGGGTGAGTGCAACTGCCTGCGTATATGTCTCACATCTTTCAAACCCCATTTAGGAATCTTATCACATCTTTAACTGCATCACAGCAAACTAGATATTACATGCACCATTACACAGTTAAGCCAATGGACCTTCAAATAGTGCAGTTTAAGAAAATGGACAAGGGGAAAAAACAAGGTGGTGTAGTGGGTGGGAGGGGAAAATAATGTGTATGGAAGCAACAGAGATGGAAAAAATGATCTTGTGTCAAATATATTTCTTTAAAGTAAAGATGCTCCTGAATAAAATGTCTGTGGAACAGTCAACGTAAGTGAAAGTGAGGAGAGGGGAGGAGAGGAGAGGAGAGGAGAGGAGAGGAGAGGAGAGGAGAGGAGAGGAGAGGAGAGGAGAGGAGAGGAGAGGGGGCTGGGTGTCAGTTGATAAGATGACTGATCTGCCTGGATTTCCGGTCCATGACTTTGCTTGCGGAGTTATTGGAACAAGATGGCAAAGTCTGTGGTAAAAGAAATTCCTCTGATTTCATTGTTCCACTGTGGGACGCTGCCAGACGTGACTTCAAAATAAGTCATATAGAAACACAAGTGTGGCTGAATGCTGACTTGAATCCATTTTGGTTCTAGATTTTTTAACAACTATTTCAATACATAAACATACATTTCAATACGTACTGTATATTTAGTTCTGTATGTGTAATGTTCTTTTCACCGTTGTCTTAATTTGTTATTTTGCTGACAGGTTGATAACGACACAGTCTGGAACGAGCTTCACACGGCAGCGGCTTCTCGTATTGCGGCCGGCTGTGTCATCGACCTGGCACTGAAGGTGGCACAAGGAGAGCTGAAGGTGCGTCTTTATTGCAGAAGGAATTGTCAACGTTGACATTTGTGCAGGGATTTCAAAGCTGGGTGTCATCTTAAAATAACACAGCTTTAAGCAAGGACACTCAGAAGAGAGCAGACATCCGCCAAGTCTGAACACCTACAGTAAGTTGTAAAGGTGGCAATAATGTAATTGCAGTGTCAACAATAAATAAAACATTGAAAAAGAAATCTTAGATCTGACATCTAAATCCACACCCTACTTGACCAATTTTCCCTCTTGGCTCATTATCAAGTAATTGGTCATAATATTCTCTTGGATCTCAGATTTCTGCCTCATCCTTTGGCTACGGTTTAGTAAATTCTCCTTCAGCCACATGTAGAACAGCTTACTGAAAAGTATTTGTATACATATGTCATTATTTGACAAGTTCAGTAATGTTGGTTCACTTGGTTGTTTTCATTTCATTTCAGTTACAAATTATTGCATTTATAAACCTTTTTGTCAACTACACAGGCAATGTTTTAAGTGTTAATTAACACTTTAATGTTCCTACTATTCATACAAGTCCAAGAATTGGACCACAGTACCTGCATAATTAAATGAAAGAATTAAAAAAACAGCTTAACCTAATTGCTCTTTATAGGTATTGCTGGAATTAATAAGTGCGAAACTACACACACAAAACACATTTGGTGTTACTTAACTTTTTACTATGAAGCTGAGCGAGTAGTCTCATGAGATTTGCCAACATTTCTACTTATAGATACTTCGTAATCCAAATTTGTTTTCCCGCTGAGTACAGTATGACGTTGGATGCATTTGTTCCAAGGTAAACACATAGTATTTGTTTTCATGGATTCATTGGTCAGTCTTTGTCTTAAATGATCTCCACGAGCACCACCAGTTGTAAATACACAGATGTGAATCTTTTCAGAGTGATGTTTGGCACATAACAGTCAGCAAGGTGTTGAGTTTGTCTTCTTCTCCTCTTTCAGAATGGATTTGCAGTGGTGAGGCCGCCCGGGCACCATGCCACACACTCCTCCCCTCTGTAAGTGCATTAAGACGAGTTTCTGCTCTGCAACAATTTTCAATGCATTTATTACATATTAGCCGCACTCCTGACTCGACGTTTAAGACCGGCCTGTGTGCGGTTGGGTGTGCGCTCTATGGGTGGGCGTGGATCTGTGACAGTCTTTGATTGGAAGCATTTAGCCATGCGACCACATTCAGCTGGGACTGTTTGCGTGTGTCCTGAGCAGTGCATGTCACCAGTTATTTATGGGAGGATATACTTTTCTTTATGAGGAGACTGTATATACGATATATTTCCTTCCTATACACAAACACACTCACACAGTTTACGACCACTGCTGACTCTAACATTCCTCCATTGTTTTCCACATATGACCATTTTTCCCCACTATAGTGAGGAGGGAAGTGCTGCGCCACATTCTGTGCTCATTCCTCATCACATCCTGTCAAAAATACTCTGTAAATCTTTTGGCTTGAGCGGTGAATTTTATGATAAGCTTGTGTTTCACTTTGTCACATAGTCTGTGACCTCTGCATTTTTTACTGTTTCAAGATTTTTGACACGGCGTGACATTCTCATATAAAAACACATTTCCCTCATCACACAAAACGCATTCATTCTGAAAATATTTACATGTTAGCGTGTCAAAGGCGGTCCGTGCTGTGACTGTCCCAACCTGTGCTCAATAAGCACCACATGACTTGTTTCAGAGGTCCCCACACTCCATATGGTGGTTGTTTGATATTAATATGCTGTTGGTATCCTGACAAACACATATGGCCTTCCTGTTTGTCCACAGGGGTTTTTGTTTCTTCAATTCAGTGGCCATCACTGCCAAGCAACTACAACAGAAACTCAATGTTGGCAAAATCCTAATTGTGGACTGGGTGAGGAGCCACAGCATGACCAGGGTCACTCACTGATTCCCTCATGGGCAGGGAGAAGCACATGTACACATTTGTTGTCATTGGTACAAGAGCACTGCAGTCTTTTACAGTTGTGAATACACTCAAGCAAATACTAGATGTCCTGTGTGTGTTGCTGGAGTACACACATTTTTTTCATTAGCTTGCAATATCGGACATTCATTCAAATTTGACATAAAAGTCCATTTAAAATACATCTGAAACCTGAAATACACGCGAGTCTTCAGTTTGTTGATTTTAACTTCTTCTGTCACCATCAATGTCCAGGATGTTCACCATGGCAATGGCACCCAGGAAGCCTTCTACAATGACCCAAGTGTCCTGTATATCTCGCTACATCGCTACGATAACGGCAACTTCTTCCCTGGTGGTGGGCATCCTAACGAGGTAGATAGTGACACAGTAGTCCTTCACAAATAGCTGGCTTTTTCTCTGCTTTTTGCTCATTTGTTGCTGTTCGCTTAGTACACTGGCATTGCTGCCCATATAATTCTGTTTTCTGGTAGCCACATCAGCTAAAAAGCTGTGTGAAAGTGCACAACAAGTTCTGTCTGAAACACACAGGTAAATAAATGCTGGTTGTATTGTTTACTCCTCTGATGTGCCAATTTTTAGGAAACCCAGTGTGAAAGGGGCTACTGTTTCAATTCGATGCAAAAACTGGCACTTAAAGATAGAACTATCTAGTTTCCCATTGCCTCACACTTCTGAGGTTCAGGTTCCAAACCTTGTGTCCTTGACTGGCCTTCCGGTATGGAGTTTGCATGTTGTCCCGGTTCATTTCGTGGGTTTTTTTTTCTGGATATTCCTGGCGACCAGTCCAAGGTGTACCCCGCCACTCACCCAAAGTCAGCTCAGATATGTAGGCTCCTGATCACCCACAATACTAATGAGGATAAGTGCAACAGAAAATGGATGGATGGATAGATGGACAGGTGGATGTGTCCCATTGGGATACTGAGGCTCAATTGGTATTCATTGAACACATATTAGATATGTTACGTGCTTAACATAGGTCACTGTCATTTGGTTCTCATTTTGTGTAACAATCCTTCAGTTCTCAACACGGGCCAAACAAGTTCCCATTTGTTGATAAGGGCTGATGAAACTAAAAGATGTCCAGTGGAATTAAATTGTGGTCATCTGCAACCTTGCATTCCTCGTTGAGTCCTTGGTTAAAATAAGCATGTGTTCAAGGTGAGGGCTATGATTAGGTAAGCAGTAGTTGTCATTATGGTCCACAGCAAGTCCTTCATAAATCACTGTAATCTTGTGTAATGCACCGCCTGAGTGACACAAGTAAAAGCATTCATAGCAACCACCCGTGAGAAGCCCCTGTACTTAAAACTCAGATTCACTGAGAAATAATTGTTGATGGTACACGAATGCAGCTGCTTACAGAGCTCATGATTCCGCCTGATGTGAGATTAGAAAGAAGGAGCTATCCAGATATATTCCACTATTCAGGTTAAAGTAATTGGAAGTGTACTTCTGCTGCCGTGACCCGTATTGCCATTGTCTGTGTCATTACTCTTGGTGTGTATGACACAGACTTTTTTTCTTCTCCGGTGTTCACGTTTGAGCAGATTAGAGTAGAACGTCCTGAAAAGATGTGTACACAGGCCTATTTTCATACAAGAGATGAAGCTGCCTATGAAATCTGCCTGTGTGCCATTCTACACTGTCTCAATGTACCCATGATAGAATTCACAACAACCATTCAATCCCACACATTCTTTCCTCTTTTGCTCCCATCTTCCCTCCCCCAATAATGAGGGTAAATGGTCAATGTTTTCCCATAAATTCCCCTGATGAGGATGGTACATAAAACACTCGGTTGACTTGGATGTGGTTTCGCCTTAAGTGGCCCTTCAACCTCTGTTTAGCTGTGCGGTAAACCACTGGAGTCTCACTGTCCCCCCGTGTAGGTATATAACTCTCCATGGGGTAAGGTTGTGATGTCATAGTCATAACGCAGACTGCTGTGTACCACACAGTAACCAGCGAAGTCCTAATCTATTCCAGCAACGCTTTCAACATGAAAGGAAGACACAACATAAGAGAGCACAAGATACTTGGAGCAATAGTAGGAATTGTGTGACTGTGTGGGTGCGCGCACACGCGCATGCGAGTGCATTACCAGTTGGCACAGGGTGGAAGGCCTCATGTGTTTTGTGTTTGCCCTGTGAACATCCCGTCCTCTGAGAGAAGAATGGAGTCAGGCGCTCTGCAATGCTCATCAGCATTCTTTTCTTGCTCTCACAGCCATACACATGCACACACATTACCACACCTTGTTGCCAAGACCGTGTCAATCAGCCTCCACACGCTCCCTTCAAACTGACACATTGACTGATGGCGAAGGGCTGTGAGGAGGGCTAAATGGCTGTTAGCAGGACTACAAAGAGAACGAGGAATCCTTAGACCTTCTTTCCAAGACTGGGCCTCAGTTTCCCTAAATATGTGAGGTCAAAGGACCTCCCTTAGTTCTACCTGACTGTAATGTTGGCGAATATAGCAAAATAAAAACTATCGTGCACCTTTAAAATGAGCATTTTGAACATTTGCTCTCACTGTGCTCTTCCAGGTTGGTGCGGGGGCGGGCGAGGGTTTCAACGTGAACATTGGATGGACAGGCGGTTTGAAACCTCCCATGGGTGATGCCGAGTATCTGGCTGCATTCAGGTAAAAATAACTATTGTCGCCGTCAATTCTTTACCCAAGTCTCAGGAATACAGCTTATCTTTTTCTTTTTCACCCACACACACATAATAGTTCTATCATCTTAAAAGTTAAATCGTCTTTTACACAACATGCATGCTTTTGAAAAATATAATCTAGTGTCTGTGTGTGAAAATGGATAGATGGATGGATGAATTGAATTTGAAGTTGCACACCCACAGATTAGAATAGAATTTCAGTCATACACTAACAGTGCCCAGCCCACTTGATCTTATGTAACATATTTGTTGCATATATATATTATACAAATAAAATAATAAAATTAAAAAATATATTTAATGGCCACGAAAACACACTTTTCAAGTCTTTTGTGATCATTTAACCAAAAGAAGTTAGTACAAACAGATTTTGTTTTATAAAAAGCACATATCTGACATGATTTTATTTTCAGTTTCCCCTAGATTGGAGAAACATAATTGTTCTGTAAGAAAAACTCTTCCTGTTTCATAACATATAATGCAACTCTGAATCATGGCTATTTTTTATTATACTGTACCCAACTTTATATATAAAAAAAAAAGAATCTCGACCGCAAGCGTTTTTGCTGAAGGTACAGTTTACTCTGCATGCCCTGACTCTATTTCTGAAAAATATAACAAGAGTTATTGATACCAATAAAGATTGTACACAAAATTTTAAATAACATACACTTTCTAAATAACCATACTTTACAATAGTTGCACTTTATTCCTGAAGTGACAACTCACTGGAGAGCTCTCCACCTGGTGATAGTGTTGGTCAGGGCCAAGTTCAGCTGCCTTGGAGAGGAATCATTTAAGATTTTATGTAATTTCATTATTTTAGTCACTAACCAAAGCTTGTTGCAAATGAGTGGACCTCCGCATAATCAATATTTCTGCAAATTGAGACCCATACTTTCAACTCATGCAACAGAACTAAAATATGCCATGCTTGTTACAGCAAAACTTTTTAATAATATGACTCTACCAAAGGATGTGGAGAGCAAACTATATTTACAATGGTTACAATTTACCTTTTAACAAGTTACTATACTACAGTATAATTTGATGAAGCTTTAGGCATTGACGGCCATATTACCTCTCCTTCCTTGATTAAACCAATTGACAAAAAAGTTTTTTACTTTGGGATGTCACTCATCTTACATTTTCTTTGATTTATTGCATTTTTCCTGTAATAAATTTGTTTGTTCAGCTCAATACTGTGATATGTTTCCACTCGTGGCTCACACCCAGATGATGAAACCCTATTTCAGATCAACGTCCCGCTCACTCAGTGGGTGGGCCCCTCGTCAAAGGAAAAATGCTAATGAGGTTACCCGTAATGGTGAAAAAATAAAATAAAAGCCATAGGCCCGGTATGCCGGCTTTGAAACACTAAGTCCAGTGTTTACTAGAGTTTAGAATGGTAATTAAGGAACAACTGGTTCTTTCCGGAGCAGCCGTTTGGTTTTGGTTTTTTACCCAGTATCGGGAAATGAGAAGCGTTTTCATGTGTAAAACTTCCTTTGCTCACCACAATCTTTACAGTATTCGCAGTGTCGTGTGATTCTGTGGGGGCTGTTCTGTCGGTGGCTGTACCTGAACCTCAGGGGAAGTTTACACGACAGCATTATCAGCTGTCTGGCCGATTCTTTACATGAAAATGTTTTGGAGACTAAAACGCTGAAAATCAAGAACGTGTATGCAATAAATCCCCGTTCATCGCAGGAATACGTTCCAGACCCAACCGGAACGAAAAGAGAAACCATATTAACCTTTCTTTTTTTTTTGATATTGTACCCCTCCTACATGCTTTAAACACATTGAAATGCATATCAATACCCAAAAATTACAAGTAGAAAATGTACAGAATATACTGTACGTATTAAGTGTTAAGTGTGTGCCTTTAAGAGGCGGAGCCTGGTAGGGTGGCGTATGATATGACGAGCTGGAGGGAGGTTGGCCGGTTGGTCTCAAGCTGTTTCTGCATGTGAGAGTCTGGCCGACAGCAGCTCCTGCGTGAGTTATGGCTCGGGAACGCCACTGAGAGCACCAGTGGCTGGACAACGGGGTCTGTCTGTCTGTCTGTCTGTCTGTCTATCTATCTATCTATCTATCTATCTATCTATCTATCTATCTATCTATCTATCTATCTATCTACTGTACATCAAATTGTGCTTGAACAGCATCATAATTACAGCCACTATATAACATTTTTAAGGCTACGTTCACTCTGCAGGGCATGATGCCCAATTCGGATGTTTTGTTCAATTCGATCTTTTTATGTAGCCATTCACATTACAACCCAAAAAATGCAACTTGTACTGTTGACGGAATGCGTCTGTGACGTCACATGCATGTGAACAACTAGGAGGCGGCATCTTTACGAGAGTAAATGTGGCTCCTTGTGGAGGTCTCGTCATTGACGCATTTGTGGCAATTTCAAGGATTTTGTGCCACCGGAGCCAACATTATTTTATATTGATCAGTTGTAAAGCATCTTCTTTTCGCCCGTAACTGTTTTCTGCTCCTTTGTCTGCCGTTTGCTTTTGTCGCGTGTCTGTTTTGTCGAACAATTGTGACGTTGGTCGCCTTTGATAGGTCAGATGAGTGCGCCGTGAGCAAACATATCCGATTTATATCCACATATGAAAGAGGCCTGGGTTGGATAATGAAAACAAAAAAACGGAATTTTACTCTTCACATTGATATGTAAAAAATCAAATACAAAAAAAAAAAAGGTAATTGACCTGCAGTGTGAACATAGCCTAATTAAGACAAGAAGTGAGCAAGATTAAACATCCTTCGCTAACTTCAAAGAGTAACGCACACTGAATTGCATTAGAGTATAATGTCTCACTGCATTTGTTCTCATTAGATGATTGGTACACTGAAAGGCATAACACGCTAAATGGATACAATTTAATGCATCATAAGTTCCTGTTTATTCTGTCGGTGCGCTGCCAGTTTGCATAGTTTAATTTGAATCCATTGTTTGGATGACAGGGTGTTCCGGACTCTCCTCGGGATGGAGGGAAAAGCCAGCCAGACTCGGTCGCGGGTGATGTGTGTCTGTTTTTGGCTGCCTGTAAGTGACAGGCTTGTGGTTTCCAGTGGTTTTGAGACTCAAGTACAATCAAATTAAAGCTGAGGTGCGTTGAGTTGAGGTGTCATGATGTTTTGTGTATGTTTGGAGGATCACGACGGTGGTCCATATTTAAGGTCATTCTACTGGCCAGTAGCGCCGTGTGTTCATCTCTCGCTGGCTACTGACGCATCCCAAAGTGTGGAGGAGAGGAGAATACAGAGGAGGAGAGAGGGAGTGGGGGGTGCAATTGTTAGAGAATCCAAAGGCGGCGTAATTAGGCCCAATGGATCCCAGATGGGTGGCTGTCAGTGACGTGAGAAGAGGGACGAGCTCCTAATAGGAACCAGACGCACACAAACGCCTTTGAACTACCGCCGAAAGAGAGAGAATCAAACACAGCATGGGCCGTGTGAGCGCTTTGGCAGCCAAGTGAGGGAAGGAAGTAGGAACCAAGGAAAGTGTTCTCCCTGGAGAGCACAGGGTGTCTCATTTCTACCTGTTTGTGTCACAGGCCTTCCCTCGCACGTTGTTTTCCCTTGTACTATTTTTGCACATGTTCACACCTGGAAACTGCTGCTCTTACCACCAGTCCTTTCACACAAACACTACACCCGTCAAATTTCTATCATTTATCTCTTTTTCAATTGACATAGTTTGCAGTGACGTGTCAGTTTCTTTACTTTGTCATGTACAGTGAAATCTCAAAGGTCAGACACTATTAGATCTGGGGCGCTGGTCAAGAGCAGAATTTTTTTCCGGTATTGAATACATATACTCCCTTGGGAAATGATGGAAATAGAAATAATATGTTCCAGTGCTAAACATTTAAAACTTTTTATCCAAATGTAGAAGGTAACCACGAGTAGTTTTAGTTAAAACACTCTTTAAGTTTGACGTAGCAGAGCAAAATAAATATCCCGCAGCATGTCTTATTTTCGAACAAGTGGTGAGCATGTGTGCCTTGCGGTGTTGAGGTTATGGATTTGAATCTCGGCTCCGGTATTCCTGTGTGGAGTTTGCATGTTATCCCTGCGCTTGCGTAGGTTTTCTCTGGGTGCTCCTGCTTCCTCCCACATTCCAAAAACATGCATGTTAGGTTCACTGAATACTCTAAAGCAGTCATTCTCAAAGTGCGGTACTCGTGGTGTGCGGGCACCCCTTTCGTGGCAAGTGAAGAATCACAGAATTAAATGTTCAAACTGTGCATTATGTTAGAATGCCTTGAACTTTTTTAAAAATCCAATACAGTTCATTTGTTAAGTACAGTTCAGTTGAATTTAACTTCATTTAAATCATTAAGTACAGTTTTTTTTAATATTGTTTTCCCATATTTAAGTGCAGTGTTCATGTTCAAACTGCATAATGCTATGGAGACTTACAACAATAAACTCATATATTCATAATATATTATAAGTATTTAAGAACAAAATCACTGTCTCGTATTTGATGAAGACCTAGGCCTACTCCACTATGGAATTTTAATTTTGATCATGATGGTGGTACTTGGAGAGCCAAATAATTGTAGGTGGTACTTGGTGTAAGACGATAGAGAACCACCGCTCTGAAGTGTCCATAATTGTAAATGCTTGTTTGTCTACATCGCAGGTGTCAAACTCAGGGCCCGGGGGCCAGATCTGGCCCGCCACATCATTTTAGGTGGCCCGCAAAAGAGAATCATGTGCGTCGACTTCCATGATTCTTGCTAAAATCTCTATCGAAATTTTAAATTGTCATATTTAATAAATAATCATGTTGAGATATTGCAAACATTATTTTTTTTTGGTTACCAAACCCCTTTTATGGTAACTTTAACAGCAGTTGAGCAAATATTAGCCTCGACCTCTGATTTCAAAACTAGTTATCCATCATTTTGTTGTGTGTAATAATATGATGAGGTGATCAAACATGTTTTTGGTTTCACATTCATAACGGCCCTCTGAGGGAAACCGTAACGACAATGTGGCCCACGACAAAAATGAGTTTCACACAATGAGTTTCACACCCCTGGTCTACATGGCGACCAGTCCAGGGTGTACCCTCGCCCAAAGCCAGCTGGGATCACCCGCGACCCTAATCAGGACAAGCGTTGTAGAAAATGGATGGATGGAACTGTTACACAAATGTAAAAAGAAGTTAACCACTACTGGTAAAAACAAAATGAAACATTTTAATGAGACATAGCTATAGCTAGCTAACTATTGGGTTATCCCCAAGGGTGGGCAAAGCATGGCCCCGTTCTTTAATCCGGCACACCAAGCATTTACATTATCAATAGTCCTGCAGTATTTGTTGCTTCAATTTGGCAAAATATTTTTCCAGAAAACTGGTTAATTAAATTATATTTAGTTGAGCACAAAAGTTTTACTTGAGCACAAAAGTATGCCCACCCCTAGGCTATCCAGTTGACTCCACTGCTTCCATAGCAAACTGTCTGGCTAGTTATTTAGCACCTAGTGTTAAGCTACGTTGACACCATTTTACTACCGCTGACTAGGTTTCTCTCTCCTGTGGTAAATGTTTTGACATTTTAAAGATCTCGCCGGGCATCCACTGAAATCATAGCCTGTCACGTTTGTCCATCCCACTCCGGGTTGTCTCATTACCTGTTTTGTCCACGGAAAGTGTAAACGTAGCTTTAGAATACAATGCTTGCTCTTGCTTTCAAGCTTTCTTTTTATCTCGTGGTTGCAAATATCCATGTTTTATCCTTAGAAAGCCTTGACAGAATGTGAAAAACGTGTTGGACCTTGATGAAGAGAACCCCGTCAGAATGTGGCGGATCGGTAGGGAACTTACTGGTGTCCGTTGTAGAGCACGGGACCCACCGTAGTGTGTCTTGGAGCCTCTGGGGCTATCATGGGTATTGTGAGAAGACTTCTCAAAACCTAACAAAACTACTGTATAATATAGAGTCAAAAATGTCCAAAATTCCACGGCGCACTACGTCTCGGTTCAACAGGGCTGCCATACTGTAGCTGCCAGAAACATAGTGTAAATGTAGCTTTAGCACCTAATGTTAGCCTCCATGTCTTCACGATGTGAGTTCATAGTCCAAATTCTATGACCTTAAAGGAGCTCAGAATTTGGGGTTCCATTGTAACTCCAAACGGACCCCTGAGCTTAGTGAAGGTACATATGAAGTCATCACGTTTACATTTGCCTGTGGTGCTCCTCAGAGCCGTGGTGATGCCCATCGCCCACCAGTTCTCCCCAGACATGGTGCTGGTTTCGGCGGGATTTGATGCAGTCGAAGGCCATTCGCCACCAATGGGTGGCTACAAGGTCACAGCCAAGTGTAAGACTCAGTTGGCCGTGCATTCACAGAGAGAAGCACAGACTTGATCTGGATGAAACTTTGTGTATGCGTGTCCTACCAGGTTTTGGGTTCCTTACTCGACAGCTGATGTCACTAGCCGGGGGTCGTGTGGTTCTGGCTCTGGAGGGGGGACAAGACCTCAAGGCCATCTGTGATGCCTCTGAAGCCTGCGTCAGCGCCTTGCTGGGAATGGAGGTGAGCCGTGTGTGTGTATGTGTGTGTGTCTACGTGTATGTGTGTTTCTCTTTGTGCATGCATCATGTTACCAATGCCTCTTTGTTGGACCCCAGGTGGAGCCTTTGTCCCAGTCCGTGTTGGACCAAAAGCCTTGCGATAATGCCATGCAGTCACTACTGAGTGTCATCCAGGTTCAAGGTGAGCAAAAATGACATAAACACAGCACAGGTGGTAGCATCAATAGGGGAGCATACATACGCCCCTTCGCTTTTTGGGATATAAATGGACCTAGACTAGCATTATCCATTTGCCTTATGTGCTTCAAAAAAACTTCCCAAAGTCACATCAAACATGTTAATGCACTTTCAAAATCAGCAAGTCTACTCTGACAAATCATGTTAATAAATTATAATAATAATAATAATAATAATAACAACAATATTAATACTACTAATAATAATAGATGAGACTCATACAATACAACACTTCATGATACTCAAAGTTGCTTTACAGAAAATAAATCAATAAATAAATGCATGACTAGGAATAGATAAGAACAGATGAGGAGGTGGGGGAGGTAAACGGTGAAAGCGGTATTGAAATATAATAGTGTTATAAATCATTTAATACAATAAATGTTATTATAACTATATGCATATGTGCATATAAATATATATAATGCTGGGCCAGTGGTGAGTATGGAGTTCATTACCATGACGACTGGGGTTGAAGCGAAGGGAGTGTGGAAAAAAGTAAGTGCCTGTAAAAAAAAATAAAAGCCTGGGCAGCACAGTGGAGGACTGGTTAGCGCATCTGCCTCACAGTTCTGAGGACTGGGGTTCAAGTCCCGGCCCCGCTTGTGTGGAGTTTGCCTGTTCTCCCCCGTCCCTTTCTCCCACATCCCAAAAACATGCGTGGTAGGTTGGTTGAAGACTCTCAATTGCCCGTAGGTGTGAATGTGAGTGCAAATGGTTGTTTGTTTCTATGTGCCCTGCGATTGGCTGGCAGCAGTTCAGGGTGTACCCTGCCTTTCGCCCCAAGATAGCTGGGATAGGCTCCACCACGCCCGTAACCCGAGTGAGGATAAGCGGTACAGAAAATAGATGGATGAAATAAAACCCCTTTCACTCGTGGAGGCAGCACTTCATACATTACACTATGCGAATGGTCGTCACATGGACATATAACCAAACCCAAAGACCCCCTGCCACCATGTCCACTTCACTGAGCAATCAAGTATGCGCCAATTATCAGAAACTAATGCTAATCTGGGTGGCACGGGGGACGACTGGTTAGAGCGTCAGCCTCACAGTTCTGAGGACCTGGGTTCAATCCCCGGTCCCGCCTGTGTGGAGTTTGCATGTTCTCCCCGTGCCTGCGTGGGTTTTCTCCGGGCACTCCGGTTTCCTCCCACATCCCAAAAACATGCATTAATTGGAGACTCTAAATTGCCCGTAGGTGTGAATGTGAGTGCAAATGGTTGTCTGTTTGTATGTGCCCTGCGATCGGCTAGCAACCAGTTCAGGGTGTACCCCGCCTCCTGCCCGATGACAGCTGGGATAGGCTCCAGCACGCCCGCGACCCTAGTGAGGAGAAGCGGCTCAGAAAATGGATGGATGGATGGATAATGCTAATCTGTACATCCAACACAATGAATGTTTTTGCATGATAGTGTTTTTGACTTCGCAGTCCAGTGGCCGAACCTGGCCATCGGTTGAAAGTGTCTGTTTCTTGACAACTGTTGCGGCGCCCTTTGGCAAGCACCACCAGCCCCAGCTCAAGAGATGCAGGGGGGATATTTCTGGAAATTTTACAGGCATTCTAATTTATTCGTACTTAGTGTACATACTCATAATAAGACGCATCATGTACATATGCATTATGAACCTAACGTAATAAAATAAAACTTTATGTCATCTCAAGCTACACACAGAGAAACCTTTAAAGCCTCACTTTTCCAGACTGGTCCTTGGTTGTTCAATAATTTTCACAATAGGGAAGCACAGTGTGGTGATGGTTAGTCCTTAGCACTGCCACAGACTCCAGTTGAATTTTCACTTAACGTAAATCTCAGATGAAATATGATGGCATTTCTGGAAGAAAAAAAAATGTACATTGCAACCTCAAAAGTCGCAAGTCTTCAGGAAGAAATCATCTTTAAAGATTTGAATCTTGCCTCACTTCACTAATACATCCCCCCTCGAGTCTTGGACCAAAGCCGCACCCCTCACTAACAGACTTCTCTCTGTTAGTTTGGTTGTTTTTCCTCAGGCGCGGGGATTTCTGAAAGATCAAATCAGAGGTATAAGATGGGGCCAGAGAGGGCTGTTTTTTTTTTATTTGAATTTTTTTTCACAGATTTTACTGATGTACTTCTGTCAGGTCATACTGACAGATTTTACAATTGTGGCAAAAAGAGATTTGGGGGGGAAATGGCAAACTACCCTCTAATGTCGCACAACACTCCAATTTGATGTCACAGGAGATGATCCTGCGAGATGTCAGCAGACTTTGCGGAAGTTCAGTTCAGCGAGCATTAAAGAATGATCCTTGTGGGGTTTTTTCTTTTGCTTGGCTTTTTGTGGATTTTTGCATCACCATATGTGTTTCTTGTTCTCAAAGTTAAGCAAAAGATGCTCCATTTTCATAGATGCGCATCTTGATTTTCGTGTAAGCGCAAGACCTGCTGCATGTGTTTTCCAATTTGCCAGGCCTGCTTGGCGATGTCCGCACAGCGAGGACGTGCCCTTGGAGATGCGCTTGGGGGAGTGAGACCGTGTTTTACTTTTGGCGCAGGTGGTCTTACGTGATTTTGGTGAATTTGATTGGGGCACATGCAGGCAGACAGACACACAAGCTCCTCGGATGTGTGGTGGATGATTTTCAACAGTGGGCATCCAACACTCTTAATCATTGTAGAAAGCAATTCATGGAACGCATTATTATTATTATTATATTTTTTTATATTATCTAACATACTAGCAGCTAGTACAGCTAGTTGACACAGCTATCAATGAGGGAGAGCACATTACCGATCATAAGAGGGGATATAGCTCCATGTCCGCGGACATATTTAGGTTGCCAGCTATTTTCACCATCTGTATTATGTATTGAATAAGGGAACCCGCTACGGGGGCTATTCACGCACTGATTGCTGCGTCCTTCTCCACATATACTGTAGCGACGTCTCCATGGGAGACTATTACACCGCTTTTAAGGGCAATGAGAGGAGCCGCTTCGATTGGACAGGATCGAAGTCGGCTGTGAACACACCCAGACCAGCGCAGACGTCCCACTTTTAAATGGGCTGCTGATGTAAGTCAGTCCACCAAATTACCAAGATCGGGTTAAACCCGCCTCCTCACAGAGTTGACCCACACGCAGCACTGGATTTACAACAGTCACAACAGTGTTTTGCCGTTTTTATGTTTTAAAAAGGTTAACTTCTTATTTCCAATATGTGACTACTAAGAAAGTTCTTAGTCATCTCCTACTGAGATTTGTTGCATAACAGTACACCATCATTACACCATCAGACTGAATGTACTATTGATTTGACATATTTGCAACTATTAACACATCCATCCATCCATTTTCTGTGCCACTTATCCTGTTCAGGGTTGTGGGTAGCTGGAGCCCGTCCCGGCTGACTCCCGGTGAAAGGCAGACTGCACCCTGGACGAGTCGCCAGTCGATCACAGGGCACAATGAAACAGACAGCATTATTACACTTTATTGTGGTTCATTCTTTTGACACTTGTTTGACAGTGGAAAACATGAAAATGGGTACTTAAAACATTGCCTGTATAGTTAATAAACCATTTGAACACGGTAACAGTCTAAGCCTGGAATGGTTTCATTTCTATTATTTCCTTTGGGAAAAGTTTCCAGTGGGAAATCCAACAAATCCAAGGTCGACGAGCGTCCCGGAGTAGTTCTATTTCTATTGTGTGTGATTGAATCTTCTGAGGTGCTTCCCTTCTTTTTCCTCCTCCTCATCACTGCTGATCCCTGGTCACCTCTCCTCGTTTACACCCCCGGCGCTCATCCCTCCCTCCAGCCATCCCACACACACACACGCACACACACAAAGCCGCCCTGGCTCCAATTATCTTCAAACACTTCTCTGGCACACGACCTTCGCAACATCCCCTCCTGATTGCGCACAAATGTTATCCCAACCAAATTAGATTAATTAAAAATATTTGCAAAGCCACAAGAATGTTAAGCCTATGATTTAGGCCTGGGGTGAAATATATGGGAGTTGTATTCTCGCAACACATTGGCCTGATTGAAACTTCCTCTCAATGTGTGTCACACGCCCTTTCAGTTTACATTTCTGATGTTATCAACAAGGATATTTAGGCCGCGGGCTGTTTAGATGGCGTGATATTAAACAGCTCTGAGCAGATGACAGCCTTCACCACGAACACGCTATTCATCTTGCTACCCCTCCCTCTCTTTTTTCGCTCGTGTCAGGTGACTACTGGCAGAGCGTGAAGGACTCGGCCGCCACCGTGGAGCTGTCCTACCTGCAGGCCCAGAGGCGGTGGTTGAGGCGAGACTCAGACAGCGAGGCCGTCGACGCCATTGCCTCTCTGTCTATGGGAGCCGGCGCCTCTGACAGGTTGGCCAAATCTTGATGTGAACTTTGAAAATTTGCGAGTGAACCCTCGCCTATTCGCAGTTAACTATTCACAAACCACCCGTTTGCATTTTTTTTCTGTGGAACCTATCTATCCTCAGCTATTTGCTAAAACAATTATGCACAGTAGAGTGCTCTTTCTACAATGCTATAAGATGCCAAATTACAGGGAGCGACAGTCCCCAATGCACTTTCAGCCATTTATTGAACAGAACAGTCAGTTAGTCACACAAATACCAAATGAAATCACTTTCAAGGAGCATGGAGAAGTCACTAACACTGAACTAACCACGACAGGGCTTGTTCCCATCCTTTTGCCCCCCCCGCCGCCCCCACAGAAAATGTTTATCATTTTCTACACTGATAGTTTAAACTCTAAATATGCCACAAACTATGATCCCAAAACACCTTTCAACTGGTAAAAATAGTAACTACTATTTTCCTATTCGTGTCGCAGATACTGTAGTGGTTTCACAAGCCTGACTCTAGTGCAGGCAATGTGAGTTCAGTTCCCACTCGTGATGGTGTGAATGTGAGTGTGAATGGTGGTCGATCACAGCATGTGCCTTGCGATTGACTGGCGATCAGCCCAGGCTGCAGTCTGCCTTTTCTCCAAAGTCAGCTGGGCTGCGGCTCCCTGCAACCCTGAACAGGATCTGGGGTATAGAAAATCGATGGACTTTCCTATTTGCCATTTTATTGTTTTCAAAGATGTGTGTGTGTGTATACGTTAGTTTTTCTTTGAATAGTTGTTCCTAAGTTTCCACCGCAAAATAGGTGGGGGTTCACTGTACTGGTTCGTTGTGTGACGTACATCACATCACATTACATGACTCATAACTGTCCTTCTTGTTAAATCAGGAAAAATGTAGAAAAAAGGCCAGAGAAAAATCATTCCACATGAAGAGGGAATCTCCGGAAGCAGACGACCTTCTCACGTTCCTTAATGGAAGCATACCCACATAACCACACACACACACAAATGTGCCTGTGAAGGAGAGCAGACATCCCCTTCTGATGACTAACCAAAAGAAATGATCATTTTGCACTATATACTGAACTATGTTGAATTTTGGGCCTGTTTGTGCTCAGATATTCAGGCGTATGTGAATTTTTTTGGGGGGGGTAAAGTCCGGCCACAGTGATTTATTTTTTATTTTTATTTTTATTTTGTTTTCTTCTCGCTTGGCCTGGATGTAGTGCTTTTGACCAAGCCCACCGTCATCGCATCATAACCCACACGAGACAAGCCTCAGTGCGGCGTGACCAATAGAAGATGATTGATGTCATGTTGTCGGGAGTCCAGAGTGCACGCACCCTCAGAGACGGGGAGACGCTTCGACTTGATGGTGTCAAGTAGAACTGTGTTTTTTTTTTGTTTTTGGCATTTTTTGTACCTGTGGATGAGCATTCCTGCTGTATTTTTAAATAAGTACTTAATACCTGTTGTATGTCTTCACTAACAATGGCACTGCCACAGAAGGCCTTTGTGTATCAGCTGACTCATGATTGAGCACATTTATTACAACAATGTGCCGTCGATGGACTGGCATGGCTACAAGAAGTTTGTGAATGTTGTTTTCTGAGCATCACCAAAGCGTCAAAAGCAATTCCCATCTCAAAGAAAATACTTTTTATTTTTTTATTTATGTTTTCGCATTCTTTGAGACGCACTTGTGTGTGACAGGGCGGTGAATTTTTGTTGGATTTTTAAATACATTGTGTCTACTCTTTTTCTTTCTTTCTTTATTTCATGTTGTTCATGCGTCCAGAAAGCTGTCAAGCCGTCAGTCATGTGCTGACAATGTGAAAACCAACAACAACGAGCTGGCCGAACAATCCATTCTGTTGGAGTTGTAGCCAAGTTTTCATTTAACATATCTCATTACTCACTTGTCTTAATGAAAGCTTTTTTTTATTTTATTTTTTTTATGATGAAGCGAAACTGCCCCATGTGCTTACTTAAAGAGACCAAATGGTGAAATGAAGTTTCTGACCAAGTTACGTGAAGGTCAATTTGTCATCATGCTTTTTCGATTGTCTGTTTTTAACATTTATACTGCATAAAAAAAAGAATCAATTATATTCATCTGAAAAATCTGTCTCCTCATGTCCTTGATCTCTGCTAAATTATTTTCATGTAATTAAAAAAAATAAGATTTTTTTATTGTATTTTATTTTAAAAATACAAATATGTATCAATATAAACATTCATATCGTAAAGAATAAGATACATTAATATTTAGTTCAGCACTACATCCCCCTCATTTACCTGAACGATTACACAGTACACTCAAATAATTATGCAACAATCACAAAAATGCAAATAAATATATTTAAAATAAGAATCAGTTATTTAAATAATAAATTAACATTAATTTTATGTATTTCAGCACCTTACCTTCATATATATGTATATATACACTCAAATACATATTTTATGCAGTAATCACAAAAACGTTTCCATTTTAAACTCAATTTAAAAACTATGAAATTTAATTAATTTAATTTAATAACTATATCTCAAATATACTTGCAGCACTCACTACAAAACGTAATAAACATGTTTCTTCATTTGTAAATTTTTTAATCTTTAAAAATTAAAAATACCCATGTATTAAAACGAAAAAAGTAAATAATAATAATTTAATACAACAATTGTTTTATTTTTTTAGTTTAGTTTTTTTTTTTTTTTTTGCCCGTAGTTTTCCCTGAAGAACTGTATGATTTAAAAATAATCTATTATCCATTAATTTTCTGTAGCGCTTGTCCGAGGGTCGTGGGTGAGCTGGTGAGCTCTATCCCAGCTGAGAGGCGACAGGCGTTGTACACACTGGACTGGTCATCAGGCAATCACAAGACACATATCGACAACCAACCATTGAAACCTACATACAAATACATCGACAATTTAGTCTTCAACGTGCAAGTTGTGTATGTGAGCCCCTAGAGAAAACGCACCCAAGCACAGGGAGGAAATGCGAACACACCTGAGCCGAGATTCAAACCCTCAACCTCTCTGTGAGGCTGACGTGTGAACCACTACCCACTACTGTCCATTTGAAAATAATATTACATGAACATTTATTCAATTTCAGGAATAATAATTTTTTTCACCACATCCCCCTTGATTCCCTGAAGACTCATCTGATTACATTTACAAAATAATAATGCATGCATTACAACTCATTTTATTTTTAAATCAATAATGAGTTTAAAGAACAAATGTAAAAATGATTAAATTTTATTTTACATTATTTTTTTCCAGGAAGACTTTATACACCAATAGATGCAGAAATCACTACAAAGGAAAGGTTTTATTAGCCACAGGAGCTGACACGACAAATATGATCACAAGCAAATGCAAAACTATACAAAGTGAAGTGAACAACTTCTGCACCTCTTAATGTGGCAGTGATTCCTGATCAACACTCATTTTACAACATATTTGCCTCAAGAAATGCCAGAAATACATCAATCATATGTTCTTGCATTACAATATAACACAGCACCAAATCTACAGAAGAAGAAGAAGTGCTTCTGCGTGCGTGAAAGTTGGAAGTAGATCATTTTATTTACAAAGGAGAATCAGATGCGCGGAAAGTGGTCCAATTACTGCACAACCACATCAGATTTGACTCCTCGTGCTCTTCCACTTCCCACGAGCAGAGGCTTTGAGAGCCAGAGTGATTAGCTTATTAGCATTTTAGCTGTAAACATTCATCAGCTGCGCCCACGGGCATCCATCTTGTCTCATTGTCACTGCAGGCCAGCTGTTTGTCGATGAAAACATCGTTTGTAAGCGTCCAGTGCTCCTCAGTTTGCTGTTAGAGAGTCAAGTTGGGGGGGGGGGGTACGTCTCAGTGTCACAAGTCAAGCACGTGTCCAAAGGAGGGGGAAAAGTTACTCAAAAAATATATATATAATTTTTTTTAAAAAGGATGACGTTGAAGTGGGAACATTTCATTGTTGTCAATTGGGAATTTTCCACTTGTTGGCTTTCTGCAGAGAAATAGAGACGAGTGAGCATTCCCGGTGGTGATACATGTTAAGCACATACTGAATTCGCACTTTGTGTACTGTATTTTAACACACTTCTCCTTTGTTTTTTTTCTACTTTTATATAAAAACATTTATGGCAGCCTTTTGTAACGTAAACATTTTTTGTTGTTATTTTTATTTTATACTGTTCATCAGAAAAGGTCTATAGTGATATACTGTACCAGTATTATGAATAAAAACAAACTTGAGGAAATGTTAAAAAATAAATAAAATACTCAAGTTAAAGGTTTATTAACGCCATTCTTAAATTTGGATACTTCTGTGCGTTTTGCACATATTTATAATTTTTACAATATTTTACAAATATGCAATTTTGACACTTATATGGCATTATAACTATTTTAAATAATATACATTTTAAACAGAAAAATATTGTGTGCAGTCCACTTGAACATTTGTTATTTTTTGCATTTTTGTTAAATATAGGGTGTACATACAGATTATATATATACAATATGTTTTCATATCATTAAGTAATTCCAAATAATTACAGTAAATAATCATATTATTCTTTTTTTTTTTGCAATTTTAGCTGGGTAAATCCTCCTGTTCTACTGTCTTATAGACTCAGACTTAAGGTACCAGTCAAGGTTCCTTGCCCATAAAGGGCTACATTAAAAAGAGCCAAGCACGGAAAAATTTTGTGTGACAGAAAGTGATACATCTTCAGTGATGCAACGTTTGCATGCCTACGTGTCAAACAAGTGGTCATGCGTCGCCATCCCGGCAGCTGCATGCACACAACATAAACACACAAACGCATTGTTGGAAAACAGCGTGTGTGTACAACAGTCAGCACACAAATTTCCCATGTTTAAAAACTAAAGACCAGTGTCAGAAACCACTCCTTGTGCATGAAGCTTTTAAAAATGAGCCATAGATGGTCTCAGATCAGTCCAGAGTAGCAGCCAGAGATTTATGATGAATTGAAGAGCATCCAACAGCTGCTCAGGTCAAACTGCACATTACACACACACACACACACACACACACTATCGAAAGCCAGAAGAGAAGCAATTGATGGGCATTTTGATTATAGTCTATAGAGAAAGAGGACAATTGTTTTTCCTGCACAAAACAAACATCTCATTTTCAAAGTGCCACACTGAGTATGAGTATGTGTGTGTGCGTGTGTGTGTGTGTGTGTGGCATGAAGCAATGAGCTAATTACAGCGAAGCACACTCAAAATGAAAATGCAGGGTATCATTTTGCTCGTCGTGATGAATCCTTATTGTCTTTTCTTTTGACGAGTAACTAAGATGTCCAGAAATGTGGCGCATACAGTTCTACAAATCAGTAAAACAAAATAGTCAAGCAAATAAGGATTTTGACGATAACGGTAACATTAAATGCACTTTTACATGCAAAAGTCCATTTAAAATAACTAATTAGTTAATTATATATTTTTAAAACAAATACTAAACCTGTAAAATAAGTATTCATCGAAAAACTACCGAAATTCATAGCCTTACTTTCTCCCTCTCATGGAGAATCTTTTTTTTTTTTTTCCAGTTTTGTCGTATTCAAACATTCTAAAAACATTCCACTTGATAAATAAATGTGTATGCATTGACAGCAAATGATAATAATAATAATAAAATTAATAATAATAATAATAAACACATTTTATTGCCAGTGTTAAATAAACTGTGTAGTCTGGATGAGGATACAAACTTTAATCTCAGAAAATCACTGTAATGAATTACAATACACGTTTTAAAAAAATCATCAGGATTATAGTCATAGTAATGATGCATTAGTGCAGGGGTCACTCATCACGCCCAAGGACCACATAAGCAGCCAGCTTGACTGTTCTAAAAATAGCTCTCCAGTGATGGAACATTGTGATTTCCTAGGAATGTTGTAGAAAGGATCATTTGAAAATGTAAACACTTCCAGACATTTATTTAAAAAAAAATAGTGTTACATATAGATATGTTTGCTTCCTACCTTGTTAAATCATTGTTGATCATTATTTTGAGAAATCATTAACACGATCTGTCTTCACATACATGAATATCATTAATTATTAATAATAAACTAGAATTTGAGGTAATTTGACTAAATGTATTATTTCAAAAGTGTGTATCAAACTGGAAGCCCGTCGCTTAATCAGTACCGAAGAAGTAGCTCTCAATTTCAAAAAGGTCAGTGACCCCTGCATTAGCAGCAAAGCTACAGTTAGCTTCCACTTGAGAAAATCATGAATCTTCGTTGAAAGGTTTTGTAAGTAACTGATACATATAGATAACTTCTGAAGACTTCATAACGCTATCATTGACCTATTTTTAAGCAGTTTATAAACCCTTTATAAAGGTGGCAGATCTATATATTGCTATATAAGCAACTAATTGAAGAAAATGTGGTAAATAGGCATTAATATGGCTGCAAAAATCCTCTAGACTCACTTTGTAGTACAGTAGTTGTGATTTTGATTCTTGAAATATATAACAAATGTAGAGTTCCAAAATCCATCATATTTTCTCTTCAACTTATCAAACACTGTATGATCAACAAGAGGTGTGGACCACATCTGCTCCTAGCACATGTGCTCACATCACGTTGGCTCCGAGGTCAAGACAAGATGCTTTGGCCCGTTGCGGCCCCAATGTTGCGCCGTTGTCTCTGAAGGCCCCTGCCGAGCTGATGATTACAAGGAGAGTGGATCGTAATGACTACCGCGTTGCGTTCAAGGACCCTCGGCCTCGGCTCTCTACTCGTGCCGCTGAGGCCCTTGGAGATTTTGTAATAACTGAAGAACACCTGTAGTGTAGCACATGGTTGCTAGTGTGTGTCTGGAGACTGTCATGTGCTCTAGCCATCCTTTAGTATGTGCTGGGGCACTTGTCTCATATTAATACTTCAAAGCATGTTTTTTTTATTTATTTATTTTTATTTTTTTTTTGCTTCAGTCACCGATACCTGTGTGTGTGTGTTTTCATGAGCATTACTGATCAAGTTAAAATATGAGCGGTAAATATCAGTGATCTGTTTACAGATACACACACATACACACACACACACATTGGTGCACGCTTTTGCACTGCTAATGAAAGCTGACAACAAATGCCCACATGCACACATGCACGCATGACCCTAACCCGAGTCCACACACCTTCCAAATAGCTCACAAGTGTTTCCAATCTAAAGGTTCCTGCTTGTCTGGGCCCCGAGCGCCGCTGCCTGATTGCACGACACTGGATACAACATACAACACACAACATACAACATACTAAATCCCCCGCGAGTGCAGCAAGGGGGAAATCTGTTGGGGCGGCACAAAGACGTGCATGCACGCTTTTTACATTCACGTTCTTTACCTGCACAACGATCAAGTGTCTGTAAAAGTGAACGGAAGGTGATCTTGTGCGACAATGCAGCTAATGGAATAATAATAATAAAGTGATTTCCGACATGGAGTATCAACTTTTAATCATCTTTAATTGAGGCGACGGACTATTAAACTAATTTTATTTGGTTTGTTCTGGTTACAAATCTATATTTTGTATTAATTCTTGTTGCCTGCTAATTTGACAGATTTTTATAGATTTGATTTCATTTTGTTCAATTGTTTTTACGCTCTGTGCGTACTTACTTCTACTTCTTAAGAATGAATGCACAAGTTACTCTTTTGAATTTGAATCCATTAATCAGTTATATGGCCCGAAAATACATTTAGACAGGTAGAAAAAAAATGGAGTTCACACATCCAGTCCCAGAGGTTTTGTTGCTTCCTAGCTTACTTATAAATATTTATATAATCTCTAACAAATAAAAAGGTGTCCAAAATAATTATTTCAATATGTTTTAGATACATATTTGAATTACATTCAATTACATTTTGTTAAAATTTAACTGTAATTTTCATGATTAAATTGGATAATTAATAATAAGGAAACCGAAACTGTTATTTTGGTCAATTTCCGATTGTATTCATAAACATGTAATGTAATTGTAAAGCAAGTGTTCTATTTGAATGCAAAATCTGTCTTTTGAAGGCTTTAGCTAATCACAAAAGCATATGTAAATACATGTGTGCTATTTGTTTATGCCTGATTTTTCACCCGGACAGAATACACATAAATAAAACTGTTTCCTTCCTGCCTTGTTATTTATTTGTAGAGCTCAAAGGCAAATGTTCAAATGTTGGCGTACCAAAACGGTTGTGTGCTGTTTACAATGTGGATGTAAACATGCGGGGCTACACTGATGTCATAGGGGATTCGGGTTAGTGTGTGTGTGGGTGGGTGCGCGCGTGTGCGTGTAGGTGTGTTCATACCTGAGGGTTAGCAGTGCAGAGTCTTCCTGCACCGGGCGAAACTGTGGCACAGATGTGAGGAAAGCAGTGGAAGCAACGGTGACTGAAAAGGTGAAAGGGGTGCAGATTGATGGAGGGCGAAAGGTCAGACAGGAAGATTTAAATAAGAAATGTACAAAAGGAAGAGAGAGAGCTAGAGAGAGGGAGGCAACAGGTAAAGACGGGCGCGAGGGGGTCCTAGTGGCTGGCAGACATGGCCCAGGCCCCCTCCATCCTCCAGACGGAGAAGGCATAGCTCAGCCTCTCGTGGGCCAGGTAATTGCAGCTGGCCAGCTTAGCGTCCATCTCGTCGCTCTGCAGCACCTGGTACAGGAAGTCGATGTAGCGTGACGCCAGTTTGAGGATCTGGATCTTGCTCAGCTTGTCCGAAGGGAGCGTCGGTATGATCTTGCGCAGCGAGGCGAAGGCGTCATTGAGGGACTGGGTGCGCTGGCGCTCCCGCACGTTGGCGATCACCCGCTGGGAGTGGAGGTCCTCGAAGGGCTGGTCGGGCCGCGGGCCCAGCGAGGCGGGGGCCAGGCTCACCACGGCTGAGGGACTCTTCTTCACCCTCTTGGGCCCGGACGGCAGGAGGCCGGTGGGACTGCCGGCGGCGCTATCCTCTGTCTGAGCCAGACTGTCTTTCTTGGGATGAGGGGATCGTTTTCGGTGACCTGACTGGTGATTCTTCTTGGAGCCCCTTTCCAGTTCCTCTTCACTGGCCCCCAGCCCTCCTTCAGGGGAGTTAGTGCAGGACACCTCTTCTCTCATCTTCCACCTTCCAAAACTCTCCAACAGCCTGTTTCTTCTCTCTTTAGCCTTTCAGACGGCCGTAAAAGTATTCAACTTCTTCTTGTCCTACGACTGATTCTCCATTGGTGGTCGTTCTCAAATTCCCACTTGTTCAACTCTCGCATTCCCTTCACAACCTGGCAGACGGAACAACAACAAACCATCTGACAGGCCGCCCCACCGTTGCCCTTTTTATAACCAAACCCTGACTCGAGCGCTGTGGGCACATCTCATTGGGCCAGCACACATCCAGGGGGACGTGGTCAGGGCAGGGAAGCAGGAAGTGTGTGTCGGCCGGGCGGGGGATGAGAGGATGGGGGTAAGTGGTCCTCTCAGCCAATCAGAAGTCCCGACTTAATGTTGTAGAGATGACGGAGGCTTTATGGTTTCCAGATTGGGTCCACACGCATGCTCTTGTCTCATTCACAATCGCGCAAAATGTCAACTGGAGGGAAGACTTTAAAGCCAACATTTGGTATCACTAGGAAGTCACATTCTTGAAAACTCCACTCAAGTCTCATGTTGTCTTGAAACAAACTTTCGATAGCCATAGTCCAAAACCTCCTATCTACAAGATTTTCCGATCAGCTTGTCTCTCACTTGATGATGAGGAAACAAGGAAGATTTCCCGTATTTAGTACTGTTTTCACTGTTGTTTTTCAGAATTGTGAATTTTGCAATTGGGAGTTTTTGCATTTTGGCCATTGATTTGTCTGGAGCATGTTGAGTTGACGAAAACAAATCAGTTGTACAAAAATTTCTGACTCTGACAATGAAGGAAGGATTTATGAAACAACGGACATTATGTTCTATTTTTTTGTGGTATTTCACAATGACAGACCATGAAGTCCTACAAAGAAACAATTTTTCCGTAAGTCTATTTTGGCTTCAGGATTACCTCTCTGGAGATGTTGAACCATAAAACCTCCAACACCTGACCAGTGCTTGATGACCCAATGCCTCAGCTGTGCTGCTTTGTGACAGAATAACCTTTGACCCCGGTGTGGCCCAGTGACCTGAGACTGCAGAGGTGAGAGAGCACCTAATTGTGCTATCCATGTCCTCAGGCTCGAGTCAACACATGTTTGTCTTCCTCAATTTTGGGACCAAAAAAATGTGGATATGCAGACACATTTTTAACAAGCTGGCAGTGGTGACGCAGTGGGCCCCTCCATTCCACGACAACATGTTGCGTAATGATGGAACGGTGGAACATTTGGCTACCACATCTGCGTCACAGTCAGATAGATCTGGGTTTGAATCTCAGCTTGCGTTTGAATTTTCTGTCTGGTATTGCATGCTACGCTTCCTTCCTTCCTCCCATATTCAAACAACATGCACGATATGTTAATAAAAGACTTTGTGCCCCGTGATTGGCAACCAGAACCCAGGTGTAGACTGCCTCTCGTCCAAAATCAGCTGGGATAGGCGCCAGCTTGGATGGATAGATGGATGGATTGATGGACAGATGGAGTGTAACCTTTGAATCCTGAACCGTTTCCCATCATGTTCATAGGGTTGGAAAGGGGAGGGTGAAAATGCTTGTCTGAGAACATTCCGGGAAGTATAAAGAGAAGGTAAACCACTGCATAATTTAATTTAAAATGTTATTACACTACTATTTGAAGATGCATGACATACACGTAATGGAGAGGAAACCGGAATTGTTCAGGAATTAATACACTGTGTGTGTGCACCTCCAGCTTTGTAATTGCTTTTGGCAGGACTTGTTAAGAAATTTATGTTGTTGACTGTGAAAAACGAAAGAAGAACTTTTTAGTGCAAAATGATGGTCAGCTTTTCTTGTCCTTAATGAGTTACACTAGAGTAGCCGACATATTCTGTTCAAATTCATTTGTGTATGCAATTAATTGCATTGCTCATACTGGCATCACCCAAAATAGAAAAAAGCCAAAGAAAAAGCACAAAATACTAACTGCGCATTGAGATTTGCCACCTTTACATACAGTATGATGATGTTTTCAATGCCAAGTTTTTGTTTGATTGTTGAATTTTTTTCCCAAAAATGTTGGTTAAACACCAAATTGTACATCCACTTGGATGTTAGACTTTGGGGGTTCCACTGAACTTACAATCATTCCCAACATTCCCGTCAACACATTATTGAAAATTCCCTGAAATGTTGCAACCCAACATGACAATTAAACCTTCCTGTGTCATGACCGGAGTGACTAACTTGGAAAGAATGCACAGACTATCTGAATGATGCGCTGATTTCAACACCTTCACCATCCACGATTGGTCCCAACTTGGATGTTTCCTGAACTGGACTGAAGCAAACCGAAGTGACCTCAGTGACGTCGGAGCAGAAAGGCTTCAAAGTGGATTAGACAGTGTGGATGTGATTGTGTGTGAGGATCTTTGATGAGCCCCATGATTGCACCAGTTTACATTTCATTCAACGGAAAGCAGCTCGCTCCCATTTGGGTTCAATCAACTTGAAACTAATGTGGCCTTCAAACGTACAGAGACAGTGAACTATATGATGCTGCATGTTACAAAACAGGCCCGGTCCACTCTTGGATTAACTGGTTTTAGATTTGACTTTGTTGGGAGACCTGCTGGAGACAGCGACCAGAAAGCCATTGTTGCCTCCGCTTACCTTTTTTGCGAAAGCGTGGCGTCGTGCCACCGTGATGGAAAACATGAGTGAACAAAGCGAGTAGGCCAAGCAGGAATGTCACAGATTCGCGGGAGAACAGAGGGGAGCGAAGCGGGAGGAGAAGGAGAAAAGGGGGAAAGAAAGGCGAGGGAAGGGGGGTTGAGGCTGTCCAAACAGAACCAGATGCAGGAGTGTGGAGGCCCGTTTGATCTCGGTCTTCATCGGCTGATTGATGTTGCACATTTCATTTTCTTGTCAGAGCCTTGACATAATGTTTCACTAAACACTTGGGCCCTGCTTTTGTCTTTGTTTTATTTCCACAGTGGTCATAATTAACCCTTTCTGTGGCTGAGAATAGATCACAGGTATCTTGATATATATCAGTGTATATATATAGGCTTCCACACGCACACAAGGGGGCTTAGGTATCAAAGAAGGCCAAGATATGTATTGTCTGTTGGGCTCTCTCCACCATATGGTTTGCTCTGAAATGAAATACACCATGGTGAAGCGTTTGAAGAGCTCCGGGGAAATAAAAGGGAAAACCAGTTTTCTTTAAGTTCATAATGCAGTCAATTCAATTACCATCATATGCCGAAAGGTAGGAGCGCTGCAGCGAGAAGGTGCAACACTGTGACCAATCCGAAGTGATGTGTTTGGGAATCCATACAGCCTCAACCAAAAGGAACAGAGCCCCCCTCGACATCACGCTGGGAGTCTTCACCTTCTCGGCTGATGTTATTGATGTTTGCGCACACGCGCCCTCCTCCCCCGCACCCGCTCACAACCACACACCCATCCTTCTATGGCTCCATCCCTCCTGAGGAGCCTATAGTGGCACAAAGGCACACATCTGGGACCCATTTCCCCCCTGGAGAAGCCCTTCCTGTGGGGTATCCACTTAGAGTGGCTGGGGAAAAGGATGGCGGGTGGGGGAGGCTGAGGGTGCATTGGAGGTGGGGGATGGCGGGGGGGAGGTTTACAAACTAATAATGAGGACGGGAGGTGTGGATGAGAAGGAGGTCGAGTCAGCGTCGAGTGTGGCTGAAGACAAAGAGGTCCAATCGTCATCGAATCGAAGGCTTCTTGTTAAATCTAATTAACAGAAGCAAAAAGGGGACCGATGAAAACAAGTTGCAATCGAAGCTGCTTAGTGTACTGTGTGGTCATGGTTATCCAATGAGATCCAGTACAAGAGCAACAAGTCTGAATGCCAACTACAATGCTAGTTAACTAGAATGTCTAGGTGAACAAATGTGACAGAAACTGTGGAGGTTTGTGTCTGTGCTTGTTGGTTTGTCCATATATTAGCTCGCCCACGTCCCTGTTTCACATAGGGGGATGTACGAAGATGGAACCTTACCATTTTTTTCTATGGCAGGGTAGTTATGTCATTAAATATCAACAAATAAACAATCATGGAGTGTTGTATTTGTATAACAAGCCATCTCTTGTTTTAGGAAGACTGACTTAAGTCCGTATCATTTTTGATTCTGTGACTTGGTAAAACAATTCTATTTGTAGGCGATGGGCAATAAGACAAATTAACATTCACCTGATAAAAGTGTGTGGGGGGGACACTTTTGCAAGCTACTTCCTCGTTTACGAGGGATAATGTAAGACACCATATAATTTTGGATTCAGTAACAATTCAATAATGACTATACAAGACAAATTTATTAAATTTGAGCAAATTGTACCTTGCTGTATTTGTGTTTGTTTTCTTCTCTGTCCTGAGATTAGCAACCCACTTCCTGTTTTACAGAGGATGATGCAAGACTTGACTGGAGGGTACCGTTTGTAATTATGGGATGCGTGGGAGGGATTTCATCCTGAGTCAAATGGCAAAAAGAAAATAACTGGTTGCCAGTCATCACAGGGGTGAATGGCATGGTGTGTGTGAATTGATCCCATGGCAATTGTCAGCTATGTGAATCACTATACACTATCAATGGGGGGGGGGGGGGGGGGGGATGATGCCAAGTTATTGTGTTCTCACTTGTAGAGTGGACGGAAGCAAAAACGACAGACACAATTTCCATGAAACTTCGTGAAGGGTGGCACATGTGCCAAGCAACAATCTATTTTTACTCTTTATTAGGGGTTGAGCAGCTAAAGATTTTTTGTAGTCGACTGCAATGTAATGAAATTCGAGTCAAAGTCGATTAATCAATTACGTCGTTGATATTTTTTCAGCACAGTAGAGGGATCTGCAGACCAGTTTCACAAATGATTAAAAATACAACTCACCTTTATGCTGAATGTAATTGTTGTAATTAGCAGCAGCCCAGTGCATGTTTTTCTCTTCAACGAGCCTGCCGCTCTCAACTTGTGTTCCATAGCATAGTGTGTTGTAAGACAGGACATCATAGCATCATGTCGATTTCACTTGTGCTTTTATTGTCTTAGAGGATAAACTTGCATATTTTAATCATGCTACCGGTCTATTCTCTTCACCCCGCCGCCCTCTTTCCTCGCCACCAGTCCCGTCGTGGTCGCCCTGGCATTGGTATGAATATTTTATAATAGTATAACAATATTATAACAATAGTAATATTTTATAATATTTTTATAACCAAAGCTATGAAGGCTAACCGCTATCCACCAACAGTTTATTTTCTTGGACCGGCGCAGACTTATGAAGACGTATGAAATATCGTAGACGCTACTCCACTGAGCATTATAGTCCAGCGAGTCGAAAGCCCTCTGTAAATTGTCCAAATGGAAGACAGGAAGCCAAAAACACCTTAGTGATTAGATGCCGATGCAGAGGTATAAAGTTGAATCATCTACTCAACCCCTACATTCTTTAAAGGTTACAGTCCACTTGCACTGGGAACAAATGCACTCTACTAAGTGCTAATCCACTTGACAACTTCAATAAATATTAAAAGTTTTAAAAAAGTAAATTTGAAAAGTGATGTCAGAAAATAACATACAAAAACGCAATATAACTGTACATAGCATTACAGAAAGAGAGAGGTGTTAAGCGTATATAAGGATGTGTGCCATTATTACTAAAGCAAGAAACATAGTTAAAACTTTATCTTCCAATACATCACTTTTAAAAAAAAGCGCAAACTTCTACATTACAATATAGCAGCTCTAATAACAGGACAAAAGAATAAAAACTTGAATTAGAATGCAGCAGAGATTGCATATTATTTATAGATAAACTCCATAATGCGTTGATCCTCAGAGCTATAGTTGCTTTGGGTAGTCAGAGCTAGTGAGCAGTTACAAAGAGCAAGCTGTTGCTGCTTTGAAGTGGAAGTGAAGCAAATAAACCCCTTTCCAGGTGGAAATAAGCCAGCCGCCCTGCCCTGTCCAGTTTTTCTTGAAAAGTCTGCTTTGAAAGTGAATTTTTATTCATGTCCGATATCCGTCTGTCTTTAAGGCACCTTCGTGAATCCGTTGAGTTTGAGGTAGGACTCGCCGTAAGACGAGTTAGTTCTGATCAACCAATGAGTGAAAGCGGAGAGTGACATGAAAATGGTGACTCTGACATCTGATTGGTTAAAAAAGACAGTCATTGTTTATAGTGTATATTCGTCCAATGCCAGGGTTTGGGATTCTGAAAGCCCTGGGGCAGATTACACTGACATGGAAATACATTCAAGCTGAAATCTGAAAAAAAATCAACTACAACTGGAAGCTGAGCAGTCAAGACATGATGAAATGAAGACAAAAGAATATCCATCCATCCATTTCCTGCACCACTTATCCTCACTCGGGTCGCGGGCGTGCTGAAGCCTATCCCAGCTATCGTCGGGCAAGAGGCGGGGTACACCCTGAACTGGTCGCCAGCCAATCGCAGGGCACTTACAGTGGGTACGGAAAGTATTCAGCCGCCCTTAAAATGTTCACTCTTTTTTATATTGTAGCCATTTGCTAAAATCCATCCATCCATCCATTTTCTTTACCGCTTCTCCTCACTAAGGTCGCGGGCTGCTTGAGCCTATCCCAGCTATCTTTGGGCGGGAGGCGGGGTACACCTTGAATTGGTCGCCAAACAATCACAGGGCACATAGAAACAAACAATAATTCGCACTCACATTCACACCTACGGGTAATATAGATCATTTAAGTTATTTTTTTGTCATTAATGTACACAAAGCACCCCATATAGACAACTGAATTGTTGACATTTTTGCAGATTTATTAAAAAAGAAAAACTGAAATATCACAGCCATAAGTAGACAGACCATTTGCTCAGTATTTAGTAGAAGCATCCTTTTGAGCTAATACAGCCATGAGTCTTTTTGGCAATGATGCAACATGTTTTTCACACCTGGATTTGGGGATTCTCTGCCATTCCTCCTTGCAGATCCTCTCCAGTTCTGTCAGGTTGGATGGTGAATGTTGGTGGGCAGCCATTTTCAGATCTTTGCAGAGATACTCAATTGGATTTAAGTCAGGGCTCTGGCTCTGCCATTCAAAAACAGTCACAAAGTTGTTCTGAAGCCACTCCTTCGGTATGTTATCTGTGTGCTTAGGGTCATTGAGGTTCTGAGCACTCTGTAGAACGTTTTTGTCCAGGATATCCCTGTACTTGGCCGCATTAATATTTTCTTCGATTGCAACCAGTCGTCCTGCCCCTGCAGCTGAAAAACACACCCACAGCATGATGCTGCCACCACCATGCTTTACTGTTGGGACCGTATTGGACAGGTGATGACCAGTGCCTGGTTTTCTACACACATGCCACTTAGAATTAAGGCCAACAATTTCTATCTTGGTCTCACCAGACCAGAGAATCTTATTTATCACCATCTTGGAGTCCTTCAGGTGTGTTTTAGCAAACTCCATGCGGGCTTTCATGTGTCTTGCACTGAGGAAAGGCTTCCGTCGGGCCACTCTGCAATAAAGCCCCGACTGGTGGAGGGTTGCAGTGATTGTTGACTTTCTAGAACTTTCTCCCATCTCACAACTGCATATCTGGAGCTCAGCCACAGTGATCTTTGGGTTCTCCTTTACCTCTCTCGCCAAGGCTCTTCTCACCCGATTGCTAAGTTTGGCCAGACAGCCAGCTATAGGCAGGGTTCTGATTGTCCCAAACATCTTCCATTTCAGGATTAAGGAGGCCACTGTGCTCTTAGGAACCTGAAGTGCAGCACAATTCTTTTGTAACCTTGGGCCAGATTTGTGCCTTGCCACAATTCTGTCTCTGAGCTCTTCAGGCAGTTCCTTTGACCTCATGATTCTCATTTGCTCTGACATGCACTGTGAGCTGTAAGGTCTTATATAGACAGGTGTGTGGCTTTCTTAATCAAGTCAATCAGTAGAATCAAACACAGCTGAATTCCAATGAAGGTGTAGAACCATGTTAAGGATGATCAGAAGAAATGGACAGCACCCGAGTTGTGTCACAGCGAAGGGTCTGAATACTTGTGGCTATGTGATATTTTAATTTTTCTTTTTGAATAAATCAGCAAATTTCAAAAATTACGTTTTTTTTCTGTCAATATGGGGTGCTGTGTGTAGATTAAAGAGGAAAAAAATAAATGAGGAACATGCAAACTCCACACAGGCGGGATCAGGATGTGAACCAAAGTGCCCAGAACTGTGAGGTACATGTGCTAACCAGTCAACCACTGTGCCACCAACAAAAGACTACTGGAAATAAATTAATATATGTTATTATGTACCTGATGGTGAAGCAGCAGAGAAGGCTTTGAAGGCCTTCAGTGGACACTACTGATATCAGGTATTAGTACCTGGTCAGACAGTACTCAAAGTGTGCCGAGCCGAGAGTGCTGTGCCTGAGCTCTGGATGCTTATACTCCATATTCTCCACTTTGCTGCAGCGATTGTTTCAGTTACACCCTCAGTTTCCTCTCAAATAACTTTTGAATCCTAATGTATTGGAAAATCCGGATTATTCATGTTCATTTTGATGGATGAAAACACACTGTCCCTTTGGTTCTGTATTTCAGGGCATTTCAAATGTATATTCAAACAGTGTCAGTTGAGTGGAAAAATCAGCAAACCTCCATCTGTTGAGAATCATGTGATAAGATCACAAGCTCCAGAGCAGCCACCAAGTGGACCCGGAGGTGAGATTGTTTTCGCAAATGTTTGTAGACATTATTCTCATGTATGGAGTCGCAGTATCTCTTCTAAAACAGCATGCGCCCTTGCTGTGTGCCTGCCTATATTATTCTTGTGTAGCTGTGCCTTATCTTTTTGCATTAGGCTATAATTTATCATAATATTTAGTGCACAGGCTTCCTTCAAACATCGCAGCTTTCATGTGTAATTTAGCTAATATCCTGCCCCAGCTCTGATTACAGTGTTTAAATTCAGGGGTCCGTCCCGGTGGAGCTCACAGCTGAGACGGGACTGCAGCATTGCTGTGTTGGGCCAGGCTGGGGCCTAATGATAATCCATGACTCACTTTTGGACATTTTTAGAGTGCAGTGTTGTGACAAGTGGAACTCCATTGTGGGCAAATTTTAGCGACATGTTCCTCTTGAAAGTAAGGATATAAAAGTCACCACTGATGGCTGTGTATAGTTAAACATCTATTCAGGCACTGAAGGTAAATGCTGAGACGTGCTGTCACCAGGATAAAATGCCAAGAAGGCAATTCATCAAATAAACTGATTCATCAAAACCCCAGATAACATGCCATCAAGAGGTGAGAAGCATAGGGATGACATACAAATAACTGTTTTTGGCTTTATTTTGAGATACCCAGCAGCAGTAAACGCCGCGACATCTGCCAAGCATCCCGACTCTCACTTGGAACCAGCGTTTATAGCGGAGGATACGTTCCAGACCCATCTGTGACAGGTAAATATTTCTGATGATAGAAAGACCACATGTATTTTTTTATATAGTTTTATCAATCCCACACGCATTTAACACACTTAAACTTATTAAAACACTCTTCAACTTGATAAAACATCCTTTCTTGTTTCCACTCTCTCACTGTCAAAAAATGCAAGACTATCGATATGTAACATCGTTTTGAGGAAACAAAAAGAGGAAGACTCTTGTTCGCACAGTTCTCCAAATAAGAGGCACAGTGTTCTTGCTTCAAGATGTATATTTGGTTATTGTAAAACTGCCCCATAAAACAAAAAAAGAATCAAACACTGTATATTTAAACACCAAAATGCTCAACCAAACCATATAATTTCATCAAAGTCCGCTAGCTTAATGCTAATAGACAGTATAATGTGAGATGCCATCGAGGGGGCTAACGGAAATTAGCATAGATGTTAATGATAATTATAAGGCTTCAAACAACTGCTTCTTTAACACCCACGCAGCAGTAAAACATACAAACAGAGCATATAACAATACTCACCGGCATATATTCTCTCTGCTCTATGGGAACGACTATTACAGAAGTTTAGTGGGAGACATTCTGCCTCTTCTTGTTGCTCATTACACTGCATCTATATCCAGTAAAGCTCATGCCTGGTATGTTGCGGCACAATGTGTACACTGAACGCATGCAACTCTAAATTCCAACTTGCCTGTATACTGTACTGTAAAAACCCATAAAAATCAATCACTTACAAATCTGTGAACAAACTGCAATATAGTTACAGAAGAACACATCATTCAAAAACAAAAACAAATTATTTGGCCTTTTTAAAATGCATCGGGAAATAAACATCCGTCGATCCATTTTCTGAGCCGCTTCTCCTCACTAGGGTCGCGGGCGTGCTGGAGCCTATCCCAGCTATCATCGGGCAGGAGGCGAGGTACACCCTGAACTGGTTGCCAGCCAATCGCAGGGCACATACAAACAAACAACCATTCGCACTCACATTCATAGGCCCATAGGTGTGAATGTGAGTGCGAATAGGCTCCAGCACGCCCGCGACCCTAGTGAGGAGAAGCGGCTCAGAAAATGGATCGATGGATGGATACTTTTACTCCATTACAATGATCGGCATGACGCTTGCTACTTTTATTTATCCATTATTGCATGCACAATCTATTTTTAGACTTTTTAGACCGTTGGACCAATACGTGATCATTCGTGTCATTTGACTCCAATTTACCTATAAGATAGCACAAGGGAGTTACATGACCGCACACAAAGCCTTCGCGGGCCAATCAAAATGACTAATTTTCCCAAAAAAAAACAGCCACGCGAGTGTTTACTTTACAGACTCTGAAAAACAAAAGTTGAATGAAGCAGTGTAGTCTTGCATCTGCCCAATTTCAACCTTCTTCTAACTTGAGAAAACACCTTGCGGTAAATTGCAGATGTTTCTGTTGTTGTTTTGGCAGTGCATCTAGCAACATTAGCCCTATTTGATCAGCCCTAAATCACTGTAAAACATGCTTCATTAGAGATAACGTGACATGTTGTAATCGTACTCTCTCTCTCGCGCGCTCTCTCTCGCACGCACATAGACACACACACACAATCAATAAATCTGTTCAGCAAACAACTTCTTCATTCAGTCATTTAAGTGAATAGAGCAAATAATGTTTCTGTAAGGCCCAATAAATGTGTTGTTGGTTTCTGGGCACTTAAAAATTGAAATGATGGCAGGTGTGTGTCGACTCCCATATATTATTAATTTTTATTTTATTTGACGTTCGTGCTATGATTTTTTATTTATTTATTTTTTTAATTCAGAAGTTACTCACCAGTTACTTTTTACTTGAGTAGTTTTTTTCACTGAGTACTTTCTTACTCTTACACGAGTAAACATTTGGAGGACTTATTTTTACTTTTACTTGAGTCACATTAGTCTGAAGTAACAGTATTCTTACTTGAGTACAATATTTGACTAATCTACCCACCTCTGGGCGAGAAGCGGGCTACACCCTAGACTGGTCGCCAGTCAATTGCCAGGCAAATATAGATAAAACTCACATTTACACCTAAGGACAATTTAGAGTCTTCAGTTAACCTAACATGCATGTTTTTGGAATGTGGAAGGAAACCTGAGTACCTGCAAACATAGGGAGAACAGGCAGACTCCACACAGGAAGATTGGAGTCCATATTTGAACCCCCGACTTCAGAACTGTGAGGGCAGACGTGCTAACCATTCCTCTACTGTGCCACCACAAAAAAATACTGAGTATTTTTTTTTACATTAATTTTAATCTAAAACGGCTGAACTTCCTGTTCCAGTCTGCCAGTATGGCCATAATGTCTATTGGTCAATAATATAGATTCAGCTTAACGAGAATAGAATATGATTCTGTTTTCGTGGCAACTGAAGAGAGCGTGACCAGGAGGAAGGTTGCGTGGACATGTTGCATCATGTCCATATGTGTAAACACAAGGTCATATGGTCTGTGTGTGCCTGTGCTAATGCGGAACACATATGAGGTCCAAGTGTTGATAGGAACCTCTAAGTGACCCAAATTCTTGAAAATAGGACATTGTGGGTTCAAACGCAAAGAGATAAATGAACGTTGAAATTTGCACTGACATATCTTAGTTGCTCATGTTGACATACAAAGTGACAAGGATGCAAAACAAAAATCTTTTTGGATATTCATCTGGGGTGAAGCAACACTATTTATAGCAAGTCAGCACGTGAAAGTCATTTTCACCGCTGAGTCAGCGGCTTAAATTCATTGCAGTTGCTTCAATTTCTGTGCAAAAACTTGCTATGAGTCAGCAGACACGGTGACCATGTGGCCTTTGCGTGTTTTATCAGGTCTCTCTATTACTGCTTAAGGAAAATCTTTTAAACAAAATGTTAGGTTACATAACATGTAATGTAAGGTCATGACGCCTGATGAAAAACAGTGAATGTCCATGCCTATGTTTTTACTTTACCCATCCATCCATCCATTTTCTGAGCCGCTTCTCCTCACTAGGGTCGCGGGCGTGCTGGAGCCAATCCCAGCTATCATCGGGCAGGAGGCGGGGTACACCCTGAACTGGTTGCCAGCCAATCGCAAGGCACATACAAACAAACAACCATTCGCACGCACAGTCACACCTACGGGCAATTTAGAGTCTCCAATTAATGCATGTTTTTGGGATGTGGGAGGAAACCGGAGTGCCCGGAGAAAACCCACGCAGCCACGGGGAGAACATGCAAACTCCACACAGGCGGGGCCGGGGATTGAACCCGGGTCCTCAGCGCTGTGAGGCTGACGCTCTAACCAGTCGGCCACCGTGCCGTTTGTTTTTACTTTAATTCCTAAAAAAAAATCACTCAGTTGAAATTCTGAATGAAAATTCATCATGACTATTTCTTGTCAAAATCATTAAGCATTATGCTTCCTACTGGCTTTGCTGACAATGTCAATGTGACAGTTGAAACATATGAGATGATAATAATTAACTGGCTTCAAGTTCATCTTCAACACAAAAACTTTGTTTTAGACGCTTTACAGCCACCCTACATCTCACTTGCCATTAAATCAGCATGTGTAGCAGCAGATTAGAAAATTGCAGATTAGAAATTTACAGATTCATGGAAACATGTTGTACATCAGTGATTCCCAATCAGGTTGTTGTGACACACAAGTGTGTTATGAAAGATCTTCAGGGGTGCTGTGGGAAATGATAAAATTTCACTGAATTTGTCTGAAAATTGTTTTTCATTCATTACAAATATCTTTGTTCATCTACGCCAGCGTCGTATAATGACAGGCAGAACAATTAAATGCTCTCCCAATAGATGACAGAGGGTACAATAAACCACTGTATCCACGTAAATTGATACGAGATCATCATCATTTCATATCGGCATTTTTGTGTGCTGTGAGATTTTTCAAATGTAAAATGGGTGCCTTGGCTCAATTGAGGTTGAGAAACACTGGTGTACATGATATAGGGTGAAATAAGATCTATTCTGTGGACCAATAGGACCACCACATCACGTTAATTTGTCTAAGACCAAATACAGTCCGGAGGAAGAATTTTTCCCCATAGCAAATAATTGAGAATAAATTATTCCATTCCATAATCTGATTGTCACCATCATAAAACCTTTAATAATAGTCTTAACTGTCATACAAGCGTAAAAGCAAGTTAGCCACTTCATAAGAAAACTAAGGAACTACGGAGGAAGTCAACATCATGCATTTCAATATCTTAACTGCCATACAAGTGAAAAGTAATTATGCATTGAAACATGTATTACCTTTGCTTAGGAAAGACAGACTTTTATGATGAACGTGCAGAGGGAAATTTGTGATTGTGCCTTGGCGGTGAGTCTCTTCACTTTAAGACTAAACTTTGCTGTGTGCATTCTGTTCTTCTTCTTTTGTTTTTACTGTCAACTTGTACTGAGCAGCCAGCACAGAGACACACACGTGTACCACTTTCCGTATGATGGTCAATTTTCCTCTTCTTCTTCTCTTATGAGGTGGTACGTATCACCAAAAAAAGAAAAAGAAACAACTAAACTGGACGAACTTTAGACTTTCTACTTTAGAGGTGTATATTTGTCGAAAACCTTGGTCATTTTTCAAAACGTACAATGTCAAGGGTGTTCAAAAGTAATTAAAAAAAACACAAAAAACAGGAGTTGCTCAATGTGCTGTGTTCTTGCATGGTAGGCTGCCGGATAACTGAAGACGAGCTCAGTTTCTTTCCACTTTGGAGTGATTTATTTACTGAAAATGTTTTTTTCTTTTTTTTTTGTCATTTTTCAAAATGTACGACCTCAGAGGTGTTCCAATTTTGAGATTCCGCTTTACTAAGGTCCAGACCTTGGTGACCTCATCACTGACTACAGCCACAAAAACATGCTTCAAATGTTCCCATGTTTTGATTGATGCCATGATTCACATAAACCCGATTCTGTAGCCTCAAAGCAAATAGCAAAGATCTTACAGATGATTCACTTTTTTACCTTCTTTTTTTTTTTTTAATATGGGATCATCTATCAGGTTATCTTACTGTCAGGGGCAATCAAAGGCCTTTGGTGAGAACACCAGACCCCAACTACACGTGAGCAATATCTGTAATCTCACACTTCAAATACGAGTTAAGGGAAATAGCGTCCGCTGGGGATTTGCAGGATCTGACGCTGTCACGCATCCACGTATGCTCAGACATACAGTCAAACGGCGTCTTGTGTGCAAGCTGCAGAGGAATGCTGCGTTTCTACAACAGAGCCATTGCATAAGAAATGTCAACAGAGCTCGGTGGCCCCGCTTCAAAGGAGTTCGCCTTCACATTGAATCAATCCCTACTTCCATTAGATTAGGTGATTTTACCAAAGTTACATAGCGCTAACATTTCTTCATGGCTTTTCGAATCCCTCGCTCTGGTTCTGGTTCTCCCTAGGAAGCCACATCAAACGCACCCTGCCACGGCAGATCCCTTTGTGCTTGCTGCAAACGGCAAAAATGTGTCTCCCTAAAATGTTTCAGATGCAAGCTCGCCGTGGTCCCAAAGGCAGAGCATGTAGACACAGCAGAGACAACGACAGAGAGGGCTGAGGCCCATCTATGAAGGCTGCACTGAAACGCCGTGATTTAGCGACAGTAAGGCAAACTGCGACGGCCGTCCTATAGGATTAAATCAGAGAGATAATAAACAGAGGTAACAAAAGCACAAACACTTTGTACCTACAGATACTATAGAAAAGACCGGTAAGAGAAGAAGTACTGATTCGACTCTTTTAGTTGACCTTTTACTCAACTCAACTCAAAAAGTACAAACTCTAACACTTGTACTTAAGTAGAAGTACAAATTAATTTTAATGCCAATTATATACAATATCATTTTTGATAGCTTGGCACAATGAAAAAAAAAAACTTCTCCACACACAAAATAATTTTCCTCTTTTCAAACTTTCATAGCGCTCATACTAAGAAACTATAACAAGCAAGCACGAGTGCAGACTTTCAAATCAGGCCTCGCCTGTATGGCGTTTGCATGTCCTCCCCGTGCCGTGGGATTTCTCTGGGTACTCGGGTTTCCTCCCACATTTCAAAAGCATGCGTGGTAGATTAATTGGAGACTCGAAAATTGATGGGCTCCAGCACGCCCGTGACCCTAGTGAGGATAAGCAGTACAGAAAATGAATGGATGGATACACCTTACTTGAATCTCTTCTTTTTTTTCTGATTAGATAATGGCGTGAGTGGAATAAAAATGAATGAATTCGTAGAGAGCTAAATAAATGAACAAAACTGCTCTTTGTAGCACAAATGTGAGCCTGAAACAGCATCCAGTAGTGGATGTTGTCGCTGGGTCTCCTCTTGATCGACCAAGTTTCCTCTCGAGGGTACTTTGCTATCGTTGTTAGCGGCTCGCAAGCTAAGCTAAACCAACCAGCTTGAAAGTCTTCAAAGTGCACGCCGATTTGCTGTAAGTCACACACACGCATCCTTAATAACGCTAGCTTCCTTCTCATCTGCCATCCACCAGACAGACGGACTTCTTACACTTCAATAAGCGCTTAAAAAAATCAACACACACACACACACACATACGGTGGTGTATCGTCCAACCACTAGGGGTACTACGGAAAGGAGTGACTAGACGTGGGGTGTAGAAAAGGAAATGAAGAAGAGATGAAGAAGAAAGTAACCTTGACAATGCTAACTGGTGTGTGCTGATTGAAAACAAAAAAGTCCAGCGAAAAGGAATTACTAGTGTTTTCCTTGGAAATACAACGCTGCCGTGCTTAAATACAGTGCATCCTTTCCTAGTATCGATACAATCGATTGATTACATTTTTAAATGATTTAAATGTATATATTTACATATATAGAGCATGTAGACACATATAAATTGGTACATCGACATAATGAATGAATCGTTACACCACTAATTACCACCGATTCGCCACTAGTATGAAGTGATGCAAAGGGCTGCAAACGTAGCTTTCAATTTGTAAGTAAAACAGTTCAATTGCTATGGATAGTGCTTAAATATCTGTAGGCTCTCTTGCCTCAATCTGCGGAAGTTCCTCGGAAATCATTCTGGGACCACTGTCTTAAAATGCCAAAGCAGCTTCTTAATGTCAGAGACCATCTGGTTCTCTAACAGTTCAAGATGTGAGCTTTTCATTTCTCTCTGTCTCGCTTCCTTTTTTCTTTTTTTACGATTATTATTATTTTACTTCTCTTTTGTTTCAATGTCCACATTTTGTAAGTGAAACCGTTCACACTTTTCATCAACTTGTTTTAAATTTTTTTTCATTAATTTTGGGGAAGGAGTTCTGGACTTTGGAGCAATTGTGAGGCAGTTGTTTTACTAATATGCTTCGTTCATCTTGTGCAGCGCTATGTAAAACGTTTTCCTCCCTTTTCAAGTCCTCCGAGGGCCATACTAGGGAGAATGATTATACTGTATACGTATTATGAGGATTTGAGGGTTAACTGTTTTGGTGCGCCCGCGACCCTAGTAAGGAGAAGCGGCTCAGAAAATGGAGGGATGGATGTTTTGGTGCTTTTTTTAACAGTTCTTTTGTTTATATTATTGCGTGGCAGGCTGGTTCAAATGCTCGTGCCGTATATGACCCACGGGCCGCAGGATGCCCCGCCCCTCACTGAACACACAATACTGTACTTCAGAGCAAAGCACAATACCATAGCGAGGCATTTGTCACAGAACATGTTCCTTTATAAAACAAGCAAGTAGCCTTCATTTTGTCTCACTCCTCCAGGTTTCAATAATTCCAGAAAATATCACAAAGTAATCCCAAAGCTGTGTCTGTTTCCTAATTACAGTATGTACAATATAATGACAGATACACAAATCAACGTGTACTTATTCCAGTTCAACATTATAAATGCCATTTTGACATAGTTCGGCTTAATAGCACACATGAAGATATCCACATCACTGTTCTGACAGATGTTTCTGATATTTTGTCCTCTCGTGTAATCTATGTATATGTAGTGTGTGGTATAAGGTAAGCAAAATATTAGCAACACCTCTCACCAAGATTCAGTGCAGTTCTCCAGACTACAACCACAATAATAAACATATTGTTACGATAAAATTTTTCTGACTATCATTTTTGTCATTCGCCCCATTAGATAATACAGATGTACTGTACTTGGGTTTGTACTTTGCATTCATTTTACATGTGGCACAAGTAACTTCATGTTCAGTACATGTGGCTGCACTTATGTTTACTAGTATTTAAATAACAATCAAAAGAAGAACTGTGGGCCTGTTTAGTTTTCATGTTGGTTGAAAAACATATTAACGACTACTTTGGTGACATTCCGATACTGTACAGAAAGGATAGGCAAACTACAGCCAGTGGGATACACCTGTATATCCAATTCTAAAAACAAATAAAACCTTACAGCAACTTTTGTAGATACAACCCCAATTCCAATGAAGTTGGGACGTTGTGTTAAACATAAATAAAAACAGAATACAATGATTTGCAAATTATGTTCGACCTATATTTAATTGAATACACTACAAAGACAAGATATTTAATGTTCAAACTGATAAACTTTATTGTTTTTAGCAAATAATCATTAACTTTGAATTTTATGGCTGCAACACATTCCAAAAAAGCTGGGACAGGGTCATGTTTACCATTGTGTTACATCACCTTTTCTTTTAACAACATTCAATAAACATTTGGCAACTGAGCACACTAATTGTTGAAGCTTTGTAGGTAGAATTATTTCCCATTCTTGCTTGATGTATAGCTTCAGCTGTTCAACAGTCCGGGGTCTCCGTTGTTGTATTTTACACTTCATAATGCGCCACACATTTTCAATGGGAGACAGGTCTGGACTGCAGGCAGGCCAGTCTAGTATCCGCACTCTTTTACTACGAAGCCACGCTGTTTTAACACGTGCAGAATGTGGTTTGGCATTGTCTTGCTGAAATAAGCAGGGGCGTCCATGAAAAAAGACGTTGCTTGGATGGCAGCATATGTTTCTCCAAAACCTGTATGTACCTTTCAGCATTAATGGTGCCTTCACAGATGTGTAAGTTACCCATGCCATTGGCACTAACAGCCCCATACCATCACAGAGGCTGGCTTTTGAACCTTGCACCCATAACAGTCCGGATGGTTATTTTCCTCTTTGGCCCGGAGGACACGACGTCCACAATTTCCAAAAACAATTTTAAATGTGGACTCGTCGGACCACAGAACACTTTTCCACTTTGCAACAGTCCATCTTAGATGAGCTCGGGCCCAGAGAAGCCGGCGGTGATTCTGGGTGTTGTTGATAAATGGCTTTTGCTTTGCGTAGTAGTTTCAAGTTGCGCTTACGGATGTAGTATTATGGACCATAGATGATGAAATCCCTAAATTCCTTGCAATTGTACGTTGAGGATCATTGTCCTTAAACTGTTCAACTATTTTCTCACGCACTTGTTCACAAAGAAGTGAACCTCGCCCCATCTTTGCTTGTGAAAGACCGAGCAATTCAGGGAAGCTCCTTTTATACCCAATCATGGCACCCACCTGTTCCCAATTATCCTGTTCACCTGTGGGATGTTCCAAACAGGTGTTTGATGAGCATTCAACTTTCTCTGTCTTTTTTGCCACCTGTCCCAGCTTTTTCGGAACGTGTTGCAGCCATTTAATGATTATTTTCTAAAAACAATAAAGTTTATCAGTTTGAACATTATTTCTTGTCTTTGAAGTGTATTCAATTAAATATAAGTTGAACATGATTTGCAAATCATTGTATTCTGTTTTTATTTATGTTTAACACAACGTCCCAACTTCATTGGAATTGGGGTTGTGTATATATATATATATATATATATATATATATATATATATACACACACACACACACACACACACAGTATATATAGGTATCTGTGGCTTTTTACAAAAGTTATACTGTATTGGCACCTTATATATATTTGCATCATATCAATATTCTATTGTTGTCAGAGGACACCTGCTGTGGAGTATATGGACCATTCTCCTCCTGTCTCTGCATACTTGAACATGGAAAGGGGTGGACAGTACTGTAAAGTAAGTACATAGGTGTCATCTTGGTCTAAGCAGTCACGTGTGTGACCAAAACAATATTTTCATTAGCTGTTAAATACTGGAGCTGTGGCTTTTTAGTGTTTTATTGTACCTGATGTTTAAGATATTTGAAAGTCGAAACTATAAACACCCTGTCTCACGGCACTCTGCCAGACTTCATTTAATACTTGAGACTACTTTATTCCCTGATTTGTGTAGAAAGGGGGACCCATAATTGAATAAAATGAGACCCCACCCCTCTTTACATACCAGATATTCACACACACACACACACACATTTTACAGGCTAGTATATAAAGTTTATAGGGCAGATTTGGTTCCAAAACCCCATTTCGCTTAATGGAACCTGAGAAGGGTAGTTTTTTAGTTTCCTAATGTCAAAGTTTATAACACTCAGCTAAAAATGTTACTATGGTGATATGACCACAACATTGCAATTACCAAGATGCGAGGAGACTGTAGGAGCTAACAAACAAGCTGACTGAATGCTATTAGGACAAAAGCACCAGCAAAAAAATGTGCTTAATACATAGTGAAATGAAGAATGAATACAGTTAAGTGTATTTCTTGTTATTAACCAACAGTGAACATACATATTGTCTTGTACATGGATAATTAGGACCACACAGTGAAGGCATATTTTTCACATCAACTTCAAGAAAAGCTGCAACCAAATCAAACTGCAGCAAGAGCCCGGCACCTCCCCTTTGAGGGACAACATCAAAATATGGATGGTATAATTGACTGACTTCAAAGGTTATTGGCCTGCATTTATTGTCGCTTCAGCGATGCTGTGGGGTGTTTTTCTTGAGAAATATTTCTCAGGCGGCTGAGGGAGCCGTTTCATTGGTGCAAATCCTGCTGTTAATGCCTGACAGTGACCTCTACTTATAGCTAAGATCTCCAACCTTTCCTGAGAAGTTTTATTCCTTTGCAAAAGTACAGAGCAATGAAATATTTTGCAGGAACAGAAACCCACTGACTAAAATGGGAGGTGTTTTACTCCTGGTTTGTGTTTTTTTCCAGATTTCACAGGGGTCTTGGTAAAAAGTAAATTTAATAATGCGACACTTCTTCATACTCACACTGATACACAGTGCCTTCTCACATGGTCGAAAGACAGCAAAAATAATCTCAGTGAGCAACAAAAATATAAAACCGTTGTATTAGATTTATATTATCAGGAGCGTATATAATCAATATTTTTTAAAAAGCATGTGCAGTTATTGCGTGAAACAACAATCATCATTCATCTTCATTATATTTCATTCCAAGGTTAAGCCACATAATGAAAAAGTTGGAAAGAAAAGTCAAAAGGAAAAGAAAATGCTCTGTCATATCTCACTTTACATTGAAACAACACAAAAAGTGCTTGTACTGGTACAAAATATCACAAAGATGGGATATTGTTGGAGTGGTAAGGCCCCCTACTGACAATCACACAAAACTGCAATTACCACTGAGGCAAATTGAGGAGATTAAACAGAGATAAAGGACACACGATTTATCTACTGTATGCGCATACATCAGTTGTGAGCCATCAGGCCCCGCAAGGCCTTCTCTGCTGACCTAAACACTATAAGAAGCACTGACCTACATTTACAAATATTTGTTCCACGAAATTGTATTAATTTATTCCCAACATTCTCTTCATTTCGTAGCTCTTGGCTGCACTGCTTCATGTACGTGTATGTTGGATTTTTTTTTTAATCATCCAATCATTTCAGCCTCTCTGTGCTACCATGTCATTCTAATCTGCCCAGGGCCTTCAGATTCAATAATGATGGCCATTGTAATTTAATCTATATTAGCAATGGGACTGTCTCTTTAACCAATCAGATGTTAAATTCACTTCACAGGCTGTTATATTGTGTTTTTGTATGGTATTGATGGTTTCTATAATTGCAATGTGACAGTGGTGGTATCAAGAGGTGGATTAAGTCAAGTAAATCCTCACTAAAGATCAAGGTAATGAACCGCCCATCACTGGTCTGTGTGTGCGTGTGTGTGTGTGTGTGTGTTTGTGTGTGTGTCGGTGTCTGTGTGCATGCGCGCGGAAGTTCATTCATTCATTCATACGCTGAGTGTTAAGTCATCCGTTGTATCTACCCCACTGGCACAAGGAGATGAAAGCAGTTCTGTTTATTTACGGTGTGACAATAGTAACGGCCTTCAGAAGTCATTGAGGATGCTGATGTCGGTGAACTCTTTGCGGTAGCGGTAGCAGGACAGAGCAAGCAGGAAAGACCACTTGAGGCTCATGAAGCTCCAAACACAGGACAGGTAGAGACTACGAGGGTCAGTCAGGGCTGCAGGTGAGAAAAATATTACATTGTCACTGATATTATAACGCATTGATGAAACAGAATCATCCACCGTGCCGCCGTGTTAATAACACAAAGCTAAATACATTTTTAAAAAACTACTCTTTGGAGCACAAACGTGAGCCTGAAACAGTGTCCAGTAGTTGTAATTGTCACTGTGTCACTTTTAAGATACTTATAATTTATTCATATGTTGTAATATGTTTCTCAATTTGTTCCATGATTAAAGGAGGGCGGCACGGTGTTCGACTGGTTAGAGCGTCTGCCTCACAGTTCTGAGGACCACGGTTCAATCCCCGGCCCAGCCTGTGTGGAGTTTGCATGTTCTCCCCGTGCCAGCGTGGGTTTTCTTCGGGCACTCCGGTTTCCTCCCACATCCCAAAAACATGCGTGGTAGGTTGATTGAAGACTCTTAAATTACCTGTAGGTGTGAATGTGAGTGCAAATGGTTGTTTGTTTAAATGTGCCCTGCGATTGACTGGCAACCAGTTCCGGGTGTACCTCGCCTCCTGCCCGTTGATAGCTGGGATAGGCTCCGGCACTCCCGCAACCCTAGTGAGGATAAGCGGTTCAGAAAATGGATGGATTAAAGGAGCAAGTCTATTCTACCATTCTTAGTTGTTTTTTTTTTGCATAGTTTCCCCACTTTAATGCTTTAGTATGGTTAAAATTTTGATTTTATTTATTTAGAGAAAATAAAATATTCAAAGCTACCTTGTCCTGTGTGAAAAATAATTGCCCCCTAAACCTAATTGGTTGGGCCACACGCAGCAACAACTGAAATCAAGCGTTTTCTATAACTGGCAATGAGTCTTTCACATCTCTCTGGCGATACTTTTCTTTGCAGAATTGTTTAATTTCAGCAACACTGGAGGGTTTTCAAGCATGAACTGCCTTTTGAAGGTTTAAAAACAGCATTTCAATCGGATTCAAGTCGGGCTTTGACTAGAACGCTCCAAAACCATCCATCCATCCATTTTCTGTACCGCTTATTCTCACTAGGGTCACGGGCGTGCTGGATCCTATCCCAGCTATCTTCAGGCGAGAGGCGGGCCCTGAACTGGTCGCCAGCCAATCGCAGGGCACATATAAGCAAACAACCATTCGCTCCTATGGGCAATTTGTGGGAGGAAACCGGAGTACCCGGAGGAAACCCACACAGGTACAGGGAGAACATGCAAACTCCACACAGGCGGGGCCGGGATTTGAACCCCAGTCCGCAGATGTGCTAACCAGTCACCCACCGTGCCGCCCACTCCAAAACCTTTTTTTTATTTTTTATTTTTGCGCTTCAACAAGCTCACAAACTTTCTCCTTCAGGATTTTCTGGTCAAGAGCAGAACTGATGGTTTCAATCACAGCAAGTGAAGCAGCCCCAGAACATCACACTACCACAACCATTTTTGACTGTTGATGTTCTTTTTCTGATATGCTGTGTTACATTTATGCCAGATGTAACGAGACACACACCTTCCAAAAAAAGTTAAACTTTTGTCTTGTGAGTCCATAGAATATTCTCCCGTGCGTCTTGGGAATCTGAAGCAAGGGAGGCCTGCAGTTCTTGAGATATTGTCCTGGCTTCCTTTGTGACCTCCTGGATGACTCGTCGCTGCGCTCTTGGGGTAAATTCCGTAGGCCAGCCACTCGTGAGAAGATTCACCACTGTTCCACATGTTCTCCATTCCTGGATAATGGCTCTCACTTTAGTCCGCTGGAGTCTTAAAGCTTATGAAATCGCTTTGTAACACTTTCCAGATTGATAGCCATCAATTAATTTATTTCTCTTCTGTTCTTGAATTTCTTTGCATCGTGGCATTTTGTTGCAGCTTTTTGATATGTTTTGGCCAACTTTATTTTGTCAGGTTTTAATTAAGTGATTTCTTGATTGAACATTTCTGGAGGTAATCAGCCTTGGGTGTGGTCAGTGAAAATTAACTCAGCTTTCCCAAAAATGTGATTAGCCACAGTTAATTCATGATTTAACAGAGGGCCCCCTTTTAAAATCATGAATTACTTTTTCACACAGGGCCATCCAAAAGTGTTCTATAGGGTTGAGGTCAGGCTTGTGCAGACCAGTCAAGTTCATCCACATGAAACCCTCTCATCCATCCATGTCTTTGTGAACCTTGATTTGTGCACTGAGACACAGTCATGTTGGAACAGGAAGGGGCCATCTCCAAACTGTTCCCACAAATTTGGAAATTGGGTATTTCTGAGCTTGACAGCCCGCACAGAGCCCTGCCCTCAACCCGATGAAACACCTTTGGGTTGATACACAATGAGCCAGGCCTTCTCGTCCAACATCAATGTGTGACCTCTCAAATATGCTCCTGGAAGAATGGGGGGAAAAAATCCCATAAACTCACTTCTAAACCTATTGATAGTCTTTGAAGCTGTTATAGCTGCGTAGAGTAGACCAACATCATATTAAACCATACGGATTTCGAATGGGATGTCACTTAAAATCATATGTGAGTCAAGGCAGGTGAGCGAATGCTGTTGGCAATATAGTGTATATAGCAATATTCAAATTTAGAGATTCCATACAAGAAGCCTGAGTATTTGTCAGCGGTTGTGGTTTGTCACTCAAAAACTAAGAGATGAGTACATCTCACACATACTCCAACATCCTTCTATACTATGAGAACAATGATTGGGGACTCACACTCCTTGTCGTGGATGGCAATTGACAGGAAGGTGATGAAAGCAACGACCGTGAGTAAAGAGAAGAATACACCAACAAAGAAGAACAATTTGAGCCCCTTCAGCCAGGTCCGCCAGTGGTCTTGCATGTACATAATGTGGGTGATTAGGGTCCACAGTGCCAGCACACCTGAAGGGCAGAACAAACATACTTCAATCACAACACAATACAGTGGTACATTGACTTATGAGTTCCCCAACTTGGGAGTTTTTTGAGTTACGAGCGGTCGCTAGGTCAATTTTTTGCGTTGTGTTGCGAGCCAACGAGCATTACGAGCGAAGTTCAGATACGCCGCCACTCAAGCAAAATGACACAAAGAAAAAAGGAGAGTGAGAGTCACTGATGCACTTTCGTTTACTGAAGGGTATGAACAGTCAAACACAAGTACAAAATGAAAACAATTGCAAGGAGCATGGAGCAGACGCTAACGCTGAGCTAACCCCATGGTAAATGGCTAATGTAATGTAATTGGTGTTCCTTGAATGCACCTCGTGCACTGTCAAAAGTGAAACAAAGTATGTTTCTGGTTCCCTCCCGATGCAGCTACTTATAGCCCGTGTAGTCCACTTTGCTATTATAATTTGCATGTATTCCCTAAAATTTATTATTATGTGAAATTACCAAAAGGTGAGTTTAATGGCTTAAAGGTCCCCATATTTTGGCTATTTAGACCTCCATAGAGTGACTCTCTAACATGGACTTAGTATAAAAGTGTACATTTCATTTTTTTTTAAAACAGAGGTGTGCAATCATTGCAGATTGCAGCGAAGTAGTACACTCAATGTTTCCTCAATTGCTTCACCTCATGATTAGTCAGCAATCAATAACCTGCAATGTAGCAAATTCTTTACTAGCCATTAATCCATTCCTATACCGATCAAGTCTCTAAATGAAAAGCACATTTTCAAGTTTTGTAATTATCCAAATATTCATGAAGCCATAGCGTCTTCCTAATTTCAATAACAATTCACTTGCAGAAAAGAAAGATAGACAATAATGGTTCTATGATAAGATAGTCAGTCAACAGTGTTGCACAATACTAGAAAAAAGATGCACACACAGCTGTTTAACTCAAGTATGACAACTGTCAGATTTGGACACTTGTGATCACATAATGACTCAGCATGTTAATGCACAGTGAGTCACTTAAGAACACTTTTCCACATTTAGAGCTCCCTGCTTGTACTGGAGGCAAAATGTTACAAGATATAGAAATGATACACAAGTGAAGTGGATTACAGCACAGTAAAGAGGTAAAGACAGCAGAATTTTCAGCAAGGCATTTACAAACCTCATCAAAAAGCTCAAAGGTCACATCCATGGATACACTTGCATAATCGAAATCACTTCAAAATGGTTGTTTGCTATGACCTGCTATAGTTTTTAACCTGAATTGATTTAAATAAAGAGTTTTGACAACACAAACATGACATTGCACTCCTGAAAATGTAAATAAAATAAAATAAAAATGTAAATACAAAAAGTAACAAATAGTCTTGGGTGTACAGTTAAGACCCGCACAAAATGCAAACTACTCCAATAAGTTGTGTTACAGATATTGATTACAATAAGATTCCATCAAGACTTTGCCACGGTCCAGGTCTTCCTTTCCCTTTTGTTTTTTTTTTTACATTTTGAAAATGATTTATATTCCTGACAATACCTGTAAAGTGTATGCTACGCTGTCTATATATATATATATATGTTGGCTTTATAAACTTTATATATATATATTTATATATATACATACACACACAGAGAGAGAGAGAGAGAGGCTTCATTTGTGGGATCTCTCACATTCACAACGATCGGTGTGTGTATCCTGCTTTAATAGTTGTCTGGTGTACTTTACATGGGTCTATATAGTTAAAAGTTTAGGGAGCCAAAGCCAAACGGATTCCTGCTTAACCCTCATGGCTCATGTTTAAGGCGTTATCTTCTTATTCAACCAAAGGAGACATTTTGTTGACGAAGCACGAGCACGCTTCATGACTCCACTTTACCTGACAGTCCTCCCATGGCTGCTGTCCACGGCTGTCTGTACACGACGTTCCACACAAGAAAAGCAGACATCCCCACGAGAAAACCGAACGAGGCATAGCCGATATTCACGTACGTTTTCTTTACAACCATTATGGCAAAACGAGATTTTGGAGTGGGGGGGGGGGGGGGGAGTGGCGAACGAGTTGATGAGCGCGTGCTCTTTCAAAACAATTGTAATATCCGCTCGGTGTGCTCACAGGCGCAGAAAGACAAAAGTGGTACTGTTGCTGTCATACACGTAAAGCCACCTCCATGACAAGACGTTTAAAATTGGGTGTTTATCTTGTAGCCAGTCTCAAATAGAACGCGTCCGCTTTACGTCATCTGATTCTGGGCAAATCAACTCTGCGTCTATTTGATGTTGTGCGAGCGCAGCGACCTCTTGGGGAGCAGAAGGAAACACGCCAGTACGATTGTGAGAACTATTTCTACTCATATCTATTGCTGCATTCCAGAAAAGTAGGAAGTCGGATTTTTTCCACTCGGATTGTACAACCCCAATTCCAATGAAGTTGGAACATTGTGTTAAATAAAAACGGAAAACAATGATTTGCAAATCATCCATCCATCCATCCATTTTCAACACCACGTATCCTGGTTAGGGTCGCAGGGTGCTGGTGCCTGTCCCAGCTGACTTCGGGCAAAAGGCTGACTACACCCTGAACTGGTCGCCAGCCAATCACAGGGCACATATAGACACGGGCAACCATTCGCACTCACATTCATACCATCACTGAGTGGGAACTGAACCCACGCTGCCCGCACCAAAGTCAGGCGAGTGTACCACCACACCGTCAGTGAAGATTTGCAAATCATGTTCAACCTATATGTAATTGAATACACTAGAAAGACAAGCTAATGTTCAAACTGATAAACTTGATTGTTTTTAGCAAATAATCATTAACTTAGAATTTTATGGCTGCAACACATTCCAAAAAAGCTGGGACACGGTCATGTTTACCACTGTTACATCAACTTTTCTTTTAACAACATTCAATAAACATTTGGGAAGTGAGGACACTAATTTTTGAAGCTTTGTAGGTAGAATTCTTTCCTATTCTTGCTTGTACAGCTTCAGCTGTTCAACAGTCCGGGGTCTCCGTTGTCGTATTTTACGCTTCATAATGTCATCAAGCACCACACATTTTCAATGGGAGACAGGTCTAGACTGCAGGCAGGCCAGTCCAGTACCCTAACTCTTTTACTACGAAGTCACGCTGTTGTAACACGTGTACAATGTGGTTTGGCATTGTCTTGCTGAAATAAGCAGGGGCGTCCGTGAAAAAGACTTTGCTTGGATGGCAGCATATGTTTCTCCAAAACCTGTATGTACCTTTCAGCATTAATGGTGCCTTCACAGATGTGTAAGTTACCCGTGCCATTGGCACTAACACAACCCCATACCATCACAGATGCTGGCTTTTGAACTTTGTGTCCATAACAGTCCGGATGGTTCTTCTCCTCTTTGGCCCAGAGGACACGACGTTCACAATTTCGGCCCAATCATTGAAGAATCACCTCGACCAGAATAAAAGCAGGCCAAATGAAGTGCGTGTCATAGTTATAGCAAGTGTAGGACTGCATTTTTGGAATAACTTTTTTTTAACCAGTTCCTCAATAATGTATGTAATAATAACTATGTATGAATTTCTATCACACCTATTTTGTATCCACTTACCTGGTGAAAGGTCAATTACGGTTTCTCCCTTTGAAGCAATTTACCTAGTGTAATGTTTTTTCCACTGACACTTCACACATTCAGACTATGGCAGTAGAGAAGAACCTAAATCATAATTGTAACTCATAATTAAAGCTATTTACTCTGTTTTCTCAATCGGTCTGCCTAGGCCAAATGACATGTAAGCGATTGTTTAGTCGTGATGCCATCAGGGAACGCTCTAGCTTTAATTTTTTTTTGTAGGATTTTATTGAATTTTTTTACAATACAAATTAAACTCAGTCAATCCAATTCTTCCAGACAAGGCAGTAACATGCAGTATTAACAGTATCAAAATGCAAAGTAAAGAACAGAAGAAAGAGATGGAAAAAAGGAAAAACAAAGAAGTAAAAGAAAAACAGTGGGCAGACTTCATCAATTTGCATGACAGTTACAACTTCTGAATTGAATATTCATCAAAACTTCATTTTGTTTTTGTTTTTGACCAATTTATTGGTTGGTTATTATTACATTTTTACCATCTACTTTAATACCTGTGATTATTTTTTAAATTTACATGTGTAATCTTTCAAATGATTGTTGGAACGGTGACCGACTGGTTAGCACATCTGCCTCATAGTTCTGAGGACCCGGGTTCAAATACGGCCTTGTGTGTGTGGAGTTTGCGTGTTCTTCCTGAACCTGCATGTTTTTTTTCCCGGGTACTCCAGCTTCCTCCCACATTCCAAAAACATGCACGTTAGGTTAATTGAAGAGTCTAAATGGCCCGTAGGTGTGAATGTAAGAGCAAATGGTTGTTTATATGTGCCCTGTGATTGGCTGGCAACCAGTTCAGGGTGTACCCTGCCTCACACCCAAAGTCAGCTGGGATGAGAGAACGAGTTAGATACAGAAAACTGGAAACACCTTCAGCTTTAGTTAACTAAAATTGATGAATCTCTTTGAAGCCACAGGTTTAAAATAGTATTGCTTTTTTCCAATTTGGAGAAGTGAGGTTGTTGTCACTCTGTGACATTCTACAGACATGAACACCGGGGTAACGCATTTTCTAACGGGAATATTATTTAAGGTTTTAACGTTTGTTTGAAATAAACATTTAGATTTATATTTAGATCTATTAATTGTGTTTTGTTTAATGATAATGCTTGACAGTTTAACTTGAATCGCAATCAAATAAAATTAAATGTGTTTCACCTGGCCCTTCATGTTTTCTTTAAAGAATTGTACCCATCTTACAAATTCTGCCTGAGTAATCAAACATGAGCACAACTGTGTGTAGTCTCATTTACTAGACAAAAGTAGGGATGTGAATTTCAAAATAAGAGCAAGTAAATAGAAAGTATTACATGTTCAAATAAAATGCTTACCTTCAGAATGAAAAAAATAACAAAATACAGATAATACTTCATGTTTTGATCATATGGGTAGAAGCAAAATCATGCATTGTAAAAACGCATTATACATGAGAAATTACAGTACTTAATAATTTCACCCAGTAAGGAAAACACCTAACGGTAATTTTTATTAATTAAAATTAGACATTGCTTTGTGAATGCGCAAATTTTATCTCGCTACCTGTAGACAAAAAAACATAAGCTTGTGAATTTTTTTGTTTTTTAATGCTGCTGATTTTCATCATAATTTAGCCGATCGGTGGAAATTAATCAGTAGGACATAGAGGTTAAGATCCCAAAACTTACAAGCAAAAGAAAAGGCAGACAAAGTTTACACTTACCTTATTTGCTCCTTTAATTTCCCTCCACAAGAGTGATTTCGAATCCAAAATGTGGATTCATGGGAACTACCTTTATTTTCTTTTTCTTTTTTATCCAAGATGGGGCCGAACCATGCCTAACCGTTTGGTCGCCTCAGTTAAGTGCTCTCTAGTATTGTCTATGGCTTTGTGTTTTTAGTTCGTCTTTGGAGACATTACGCGACTCACTTTCACGAGGAAAGACTTGCTAAACATTAGGGAGTCTACTCTGGACTTTCTTTCACCAACTTTTGCAAATCTGCTCAGTTTTTTTTCCTGAGTTACTCCCCGGTGGCGCGGCCGCGGCGTACGGAGCATGGAGGCGAAGGCGATGAAGGGGGAAGCGCGCCGGCATCCAAGTGAAGCTCCGTAAGAGAGGATTTCGAATGCCGCTCCCGTCGATCCTCCTCACGAATCTACGCTCCCTACCCAACAAAATGGACGAGCTTCATCTTCTGACAAAGACCAGTAAAGTCTTCGGACGTTCCGCCGCCCTGTGCTTTACGGAGACATGTCCCCAATGGCGCCGTAATGCTTCCGGGCTTCCAACTTCACCGGGCAGACTGCGTCATGGAGTTATCGAGAAAAACAAAAGGCTGCGGGATATGCTTCTATAGCAAAGAAAAATGGTGTACTGACATCACAGAGCTCACCACATACTGCAGCCCGGACTTGGAGTCGCTGTTTTTGAACTGTAAGTCATTCTACTCGGCGCATGAGTTCACATCTTTCATCCTCGCAACACCAGTGTTGACATTCCTCCTCAAGCTAATACGTACGTCGCACTGCTAACGCTCGCTGAACAAGTAAACAAAATTGAAAAAAAAGCACCCAGACTCACCCCTCATTATTTTTGTGGACTTTAACAAAGCCAAACTCTACCACAAACTCCCTAAATAGAAGCAGCACATCGACTGCCCTACCAGGGAAAATAAAATGTTAGACCACTGCTATACTACAGTAAATAACGCATCCCGTGCTATACCTCATGCAGCTCTGGGCTTGTCTGATCACTTCTTAATTCACTTCATACCAACAAACAGGCAAAAACTTAAATGCATGAAGCCTACGGTGAAAACAGTGAAGTGGACCAATGACGCAAAGATAGAACTTCAAAGCTGTCTAGACTGCACAGACTGGAGTGTCTTTGAAAATTCAATTAGTTAAATGTAAATGTTAGAAAGCAGACTAGTTAATTGTAAATGTTAGAAATGTTTTTATAATTAACATTTTATTAATTTCAAGTAAAACATTGTTTTCATGGGGGAGGAAAAGGCACCAATAGCCACGAATGATCCAACTACATCAACATTTTTAGTGCAAGGAATAAAAAACTGTATTGAATGAAACATTACAAAAACTCACTTCCAGTAGCACCAACAAGTTGCCGTGCATGTGTATGCCAGCATTTTGAAATAGTGGACATCACTTTGAAATACTTGGCAGATACTGATAAAAATAATACTCATCCAACTTTCCCTTCATTCTCTCAATGGTGCATCTGTCTCTGTATATTCTCTGAACCAGTATGTCTTCCTTGGCAAACACCAGCAGGTCACACCACGACGTGCCAGTCACCATCATCTCTCCCTGGATGTGTATATAGTGCTCGTCTGTGTTTTTTAGGAACACTAATTCATTCTTGAATCTCAAGAAGGGGCAGTCTATGAAACTCTGGAGGCTGGAACAGCTGACATATACCAGTCCAAAACTGGGATCTTCTTTTGGGTCGTACACCAAGCCATGAGGCTGGGCCCCCAGCCATGGAGAATTTGGGTCAATGACCAAATTACAGGGCGTCCAGTTGACACATACATTGCGACAGTACAGACGAAGTGCTTGACTCTTCATTTCCTCCTCTTCCTGAGCTGATCTGCATGACATTTTGTTCACCATCTTGAGTATCAGGTTCTGCGGGTCACTTGGTACTGGTTTAAATGTGCAGGTCTCGTTAGGGTGGTTGCTCAGGTACATCTTCTGCATCCGCTCTCTGGACACCTTGTTCTTGCGTATGATCTGCCTCAGATTGTCAGATATCTCCCAGTTAACACTTTCTGGGCTGTGATGAGTCAGGGGAAGCTGTGGCCATTTAGGAGCATTATTGTGATATGTAAAATCCTCTTTTGATGGAACAAGGTGCTGGGAGGATATGGGGTAACCTTGAGGAACATGACTAAAAGGGATGTCCACGGATTCCATATCATCTGCTATTTTGGCAATCAGGGGTTTCTGTTCAGGACAGTCCTTGCAGCTTTGGGCAAGTTTGGCCAAAAAATATTGAGGTGGTGAAATAGGAACATTGCAAGACTTGTTGGGGCTCTTCCTGAAATAAATCATGCAACATGAAACTTGTGACAAAAACCTGGTCATACATCTACTTTGCACCATTCTTACCTTGGAAAGTCGAGGATGGTCTTCTGCAGAAGGCATTCCGGTATCTTGTTTTTGCGATAAAGAGAGAAGAGAGATATTTGATGCCTACACTACAAAATGCTTCAATAAATACCATTTAAATATGGGTCTTTTATTTGCAATTGTTTATATGAATATAAAGAGTGGACCCTTGAAAGTTCAACACAATCTGTTCAGGGAGCCTGGGCAATCTTTGATTTGGGATTTCAAATTCACTTTTCACCATAAGAAATAACAGAAATACACAAAGGACCAACTTTAGCCATCACATAATTTTAAATTACTGTACAGGCAATACTTTTAAGTTAGAATTTATTAAGTTAGAATTTAGCATAGGCGTCACAGTGGGTCGACTGGTTAGAGCGTCTGCCTCACAGTTCTGAGGACCGGGGTTCAATCCCCGGCCCTGCCTGTGTGGAGTTTGCATGTTCTCCCCGTGTCTGCGTGGGTTTTCTCCGGGCACTCCGGTTTCCTCCCACATCCCAATAACATGCGTGGTAGGTTAATTGACAACTCTAAATTGCCCGTAGGTGTGAATGTGAGTGCGAATGGTTGTTTGTTTGTATGTGCCCTGCGATTGGCTGGCAACCAGTTCAGGGTGTACCCCGCCTCCTGCCAGATGATAGCTGGGATAGGATGATAGCTGGGATATGCTCCGCGACCCTAGTGAGGAGACGCGGCTCAGAAAATGGATGGATGGATAGAATTTAGTATAGTTATTGCTTTATATCGCACTCAATTTAGATGTTTCAAATTTCAGATTTTAACCAGAAAATGTGTTGTACATTACAAGCATTGTATAAACAAAATACACCTATATAATTTAATATTAGTATAACTTATAAATGATTATCCTCTTTCTACATTTTCCTGATTGGCTAGGAGAAATCACATGATTCTAGTGCCTTTATAGTGAGACATATATTGGACTTGAGTGAGGATTAACAGTTAACAGTCAAATGTAAAAACAGGAAAACGTACTCAACCTTGTCTTTGAGGAGCGATGATGTGGTACAGGGAGGTGCATAAAAAGACCCAATATCCCAACAGTCCCTTGATTTCTGCAGTAGGAATGTTGCAATTCCAGCCTCCATACTGCTCCTCACAAAGTTCCTCTGGAACTTCTCTGCTGCTCCCTCTGAAGACCCTGCAGTTTGTCGGTGATCAGAACCACAGTGTGTTGTCCATCAACCTTTCGACCTTGTCCACTTCTAGGTCCATGGACTGCCCGAGTGATAGAATATCCTCCACCACAGCACTTGGGGCGGTGTGGCGCAGCGGTTAGGTGTACACCCAGCAACCGGATGGTTGCTTAACTTAACCCACATTGCCTACAAATGAATGTGGTTGGATGTCTGGTGGTGGTCGCAAGCGCAGAATGGCAGCCACACTGCTCGAGGGCAGCTATGGCTAAACAAGTAGTTGACCAACACATGGGTGTGACTGAGTGAATAAATGAATAATTGGTGCAATTGTAAAGCATCTTTGAGTTCCTTTAGAAGCGCTATACACAGTGGGTACGGAAAGTTTTCAGACCCCCTTACATATTTTACTCTTTGTTATATTGCAGCCATTTGTTAAAAATCATTTAAGTTCATTTTTCCTCATTAATCTACACACAGCACCCCATAATGACAGGGGGGGGAAAACTGAATTGTTGAAATTTTTTATTGAAAAAGAAAAACTCAAATATCACTCAGCCATAAGTATTCAGACTCTTTGCTCAGTATTTAGTAGAAACACCCTTTTGAGCAAATACAGCTATGAGTCTTTTTGGGAATGATGCAACAAGTTTTTCACACCTGGATTTGGGGATCATCTGCCATTCGTCCTTGCAGATCCTCTCCAGTTCCGTCAGGTTGGATGGTGAATGTTGGTGGGCAGCCATTTGCAGGTCTTTCCACAGATGCTCAACTGAGTTTAAGTCAGGGCTCTGTCTAGGCCATTCAAAAACAGTCATGCAGTTGTTCTGAAGCCACTCCTTTGGTATTTTATCTGTGTGCTTAGGGTCATTGTCTTTTTTTAAGGTGAACATCCGGCCCAGTGTGAGGTTCTGAGCACTCTGAAGAAGGTTTTCGTCCAGGATATCCCTGTATTTGGCCACATTCATCTTTTCTTCAATTGCAACCAGTCACCATGTTGGGATAGGCTCCAGCACGCCCGCGACCCTAGTGAGGAGAAGCGGCTCAGAAAATTGATGGATCGATGGATGGAATTTCTATCTTGGTCTCATCAGACCAGAGAATCTTATTTCTCACCATCTTGGAGTCCTTCAGGTGTTTTTTTTTTTTTTAGCAAACTCCATGCAGGCTTTCATGTGTGTTTCACTTAGGAGATCCTTCCGTCGGGCCACTGTGTAATAAAGCCCCGACTGGTGCAGGGCTGCAGTGATGGTTGACTTGCTAGAATTTTCTCCCATCTCCCGACTGCATCTCTGGAGTTCAGCCACAGTGATCTTTTGGTTCTTCTTTACCTCTCTCACCAAGGCTCTTCTCCCCCAATTGCTCAGTTTGGCTGGACGGCCAGCTCTAGGAAGTGTTCTGGTCATCCCAAACGTCTTCCATTTAAGGATTATGGAGGCCACTGTGCTCTTAGGAACCTTAAGTGCAGCAGATTTTTTTTTTTTTCGTAACCTTGGCCAGATCTGTGCCTTGCCACAATTCTGTCCCTGAGCTCTTCGGGCAGTTCCTTTGACCTCATGATTCTCATTTTCGCTGACATGCACTCTGAACTGTAAGGTCTTATATAGATAGGGGTGCTTCTTTCCTAATCAAGTCCAATCAGTACAATCAAACACAGCTGGACTCCAATGAAGGTGTAGAACTATCTTTAGGATGATCAGAAGAAATTGACAGCACCCAAGTTAAATATGAGTGTCACAGCAAAGGGTCTGAATACTTATGGCTGTGTGATATTTCAGTTTTTCTTTTTTTAATAAATCAGCAAAACCTTCAAAAAAAAATTTCTGTCAATATGTGGTGCTGTGTACATTAATGAGGGAGGGAAATTAACTTAAATGATTTTAACAAATGGCTGCAATATAACAAAGAGTGAAAATTTTAAGTTGGGTCTGAAAACTTTCCGTACCCACTGTAAATCGAATGGATTATTATTATTGCTCAATGCCTTTAAAAGCTCTGAGTGCCATTAAGGCTGACCACATTTTTTTCCAGGCAGATGACATTGTCCTCTTCATAACTTGCCCAGGCATTCTCTACAACGCTCGAGGAGTAGAGGATATTAAAGTGCTCATTCACAGGGTACCAAAAGGGTTAGGTTTGTCCTTTTAGGTCACCTCCAAGTGTGTTCTTGAGAAGAAGAATGAGTTGGAACTTGATTCTCTGTCAGGCATTCCTTAACACTGGGAGCAAACTCATTCTTAAACCATTCCTTCAAGAGCTGCCTGGCCACCCTCAATTTGAGATATACATTAAATCAAGTTTATATTATTTCACAAATTGTTTAAATCAGGTTTCAGAATGGTACATAAGCAGTAAATTGATTTTGCAGTCCCTACTGGCATTATCCCAGAGCAGCAGTTTGCCTAACTTTTAAAGGCCTGTGTCCGAGGAAGGTGTTCTCTGCCCTGTGATGCCCGTCCTCTTTGGCATTCAGGTCTTGTCACAAACGCGTTAGGAGAGAAAACCCTGGCTGTTAGCAAAGTTCTGAAATTCATCATCAAATTTCTTGGTGTCTTCTTTTCCAGCCCTGGCAGCCTCCCTAGGTCTTAGAACACCGTGGATTCCACTTCTCTCCTTAAAATTAACAAACCACCCCTTACTAGCCTTGAATTCCTCAGAACTGCCCCCAGGGTTGTCCCGGGTAAGGGCATTATGCAGCTCCCTTGCCTTGTCACAAATTAGGGTCTCTGACACAGTGTCGCCCCTCAACTGTTTATGGGTAATCCACTCAAGCAGAACCTTTTCCACTTCTTCCACTTTATCAGTTCTTCTGCTACTAAGTGTTTTTACCCCTTTCGCCACATCAGCAGCTTTGATGGCTTCTTTTCTCTTCAATATGGTTGATACTGTCGACTTAGCCATATTGTACTGAACAGCCAGATCAGACACACGTGTCCCTCTCTCCCACTTGGCGATAAGTTCCTTTTTCAGTGCTATGGTTGTCATCACAGTTTTCCTCTTTGGCTTGCCATCCCGGGTACCCTTCTGTGATGATGTGGGATAGGTATCACACACAAAAAAGATCATGAAAATGAAAAAAAAAAAACACTTTAGTATTTATCCTTGAGCTGCTCAATGAAATTAGGTCATACCTCAGTATGTTTAGGCATGCATGTCAGCAGTTTAGAGTCTGGATTTTTGCCTAACTTTCAAACTGTATGTTTAGCTTATTCGTCCCGCAAACTGGACTTTCAAGGGTCCACTATGTTTTTTGGAGCCCTCCTGAGAATTTACTTAATGCTTATATAATCATCACTTTTGGGGCTTCTTCTCTCCACTGTGGTATCCCTCTTTTCAAATTTACATATGACATATTTTGGGTTAAAAACAATTCTGAAATAAAATGTTACTTTAAAAATACATCTTGTCATTATATAACAATGGAATTGTGTTTTTTGTTGTAAGATTATCATTGATGTTATAAATCCACTATACTCAAGACCTGGGGGGGTGGAATGAAGTGAGACAATGTTAACTTAAGATTTATTGTATCATTATTCAACTTGAAATTCAACAATCAACCACTTTATGTTATGAGATGCAGAAAAACACATTCCTCACAAAATTTGGCAGTATGTGCACCACAGATGTACTTTTGGCAGTTTCTACATGTGGTTTGTGTCTTTGTGTCCTTTAGTGGTCCACACATCTCGCAGCGCTTCCTCTTTCCACCAGATGCAACCTAAAATAAAAAAATAAAAGATCAGGATAGTTCAGGATTTTCTTTTTTTTTTTTAATTTCTGAATTCTCCCACACTCACACGTACATCAAACATCTGCAACCAGACACTTACTTCAGATATTTCAGGCTGTGGTTGTGTGAGGCCTGCAGGTGAGACAGCTGGGGTCGCTCTCATTCTCCTCACTGTGGCTACAGACGCTGAATTACTTGGACATGTTTTCTCCTGTGGAGTTGTAGTTTTCCTACCTCCTCAAAAAACAAGTCTTCTTTGGTTCCATTCTGGGTTGATTCCCATCCAGATTGAAAATGCTTTACAGCCCGAAACATCCAGTAAGACAAAAAATATCACAAGTGCCCACTGAAACCTTCTTTGACAGTAGTAGCAGGTCAGCAGTTTGTCTAAACTGTCAACACCTCCTGTAGCAGTGATGTAGTCAAGTATGACCTCTGGTTTACAGTCCTCCCAGCTACTTATTGTTCTATCCCTGTGTAGCATCCTTTTTTTGTTTTGTAATAAACCAGGACAGCATTCACTGTAAACAAAGTTGGAAAAATGTACTTGCCTTTTCTTCAGTTATAACTTCAGAAGTGGGCGACATCTTACGTTTTTTCCAGATTGTCCAACCATTTCCAAAGTCCTTTTGAGAAGCTTCTGTCCCAGGTTATACAAATTGCTATTACCAGAGGTAATTAGTGCTGGGGGATATGGCTGAAATTTGATATCACAATATTCATCCAGCGTCCTAGAATTTGAGGCCTTTTTAAAGTCCTTGCACAATTGTCTCGCCAGTATGATCTTTGGGTGCGTAGCTTGTATGAAAAAAGGTACTTTTCAGCTCCCAGTCTTCAACGTAGAGAAGTATGTTACACTGTGCTTTCTACCTGACATAATTGTAAAGTTCGAGCAATGCTTCCTCTGAGAATGATTTCCCACTGGGCAACTCGTATCTGGGATCCAATGTTTTCATCAGCTTTTTGAATCCTTGTTTTTCCACTGGTTAAATAGGAATCATGTCCTTGGCTACAGTATAGAATGAGATTGTTGATGTTACCTCCCTCCATTTGGTGCTCGACCTCTCATAACGAGTGGAGCTGAATATGGATCCTGTTAAATTTGCTTTGTTGAGATTAAGGAGCGGGACAGGAAGTCGCAGCTCCTTTTAGCGTGATACATGCAGCGCACTTGACAACGTGCTTCATCTTTAGGTGATTTTACACGGATATGCCTGTCTTCGTCGCAACACCTTTCATACACATTTTGCAGAAAATGGTTGTTTCCAAATGATAGATGTTACGTGCCCTTTTTTGGGACCATTTCTGACTCGCTAACTGTTAGCGTCTTCTCCTCCATGTTGTATCATGTTGTCTCCACACAACAAGAGCTGCTGTGGAAGTCTTGCAGAGCAACGAAATCTCACGGAGTAGAAAAAGGTATAGAAAATAAAATCAATGATCCCCTTTTCCCATATCAAGCATTAATAAAATACAGATCGAATCGAGCTTCACAATATATCGCCCAGCAATACAGGTAATATGACCACTGAATCTTTGACAAATCTATCACTACTCATGTTCCGTTTTTCAAAACACCTCGTCCTTCTAGCTTTCCTGTATAATTGGCATATTCCGTGCCTAAAATGAAAATGCATCACAGGCAACCCAAATTTTCATGCCATACTTTCCGTTTTGAGGGCATATATATATATATATATATACACACACTGGACCCACACAGTGCATGCATATTATTGCCAACTTGTCCACTTGCCTTAGAACTAGTCTTGATTCCTGGTCATCAAGTCAAATGATCCATGACAAGAAATGGAAGCACTTCAGAGAGATTGTGGCTCTAAAAATCACCCTCCCTTCCTCAGCATCCCAAAGACTTGCAGTTAATCCCCCCTCTTGACCTTTAGACAACAACAAGGATAACGATGCCAATGTAGGCATGCAAGATCCATGATGTTCTTCTCTTTTTCCAGTGCTGAACTGAAAACTCAAATGGGTGATATCCACAATCATTTTCTAAGTGACTATGGAATCATCAAAGGATGACTTGATCTGAAAATCACTGCAAATTGTGTGGGTTCTAGGACATTTGTATTATGTTACCAAGTGAGTGGAGTGGAGATGAGCTCCAGTGACTGGTTCTTTGCTTGCGCCAGCGATCATCTATGGTGCTCCTCCTTGCGTTGTGTATTCCAAGTGAAAGACAAGGGAATCTTCAAATGAACTTTCACAATCAGAATACTGTACTAAGAATTGATTTGTAAATTACCCTCATATTCCAAAACACCTTCCTCTTCCACATGTTGTCTCTTCGGTTATAACCTGTCACAACCTGACAGATCATATTGAGGGTGGAAGATTATGTAATCTGTACGATTGTGTAGATTGTCCTACCACTTTAATGTGCAGGTGCGAGGAACATCACCCAAATGTTATGCATTGAGTGGGTCATACAGTGTAGGGCTGCACGATATTGGAAAATTCTTTTTTATGACCCTGCGATATTTTGCGATGTTAAAACAAATACAGGATAACGTACACCTAAAATGTGAAAACTCCTTTTCCATCCATCCATTTTCTGAGCCGCTTCTCCTCACTAGGGTCGCGGGCGTGCCGGAGCCTATCCCAGCTATCATCGGCCAGGAGGCGGGGTACACCCTGAACTGGTTGCCAGCCAATCGCAGGGCACATACAAACAAACAACCACTCGCACTCACATTCACACCAACGGGCAATTTAGAGCTGTCAATTAACCTACCATGCATGTTTTTGGGAGGAAACCGGAGTGCCCGGAGAAAACCCACGCAGGCACGGGGAGAATATGCAAACTCCACACAGCCGGGGCCGGGGATTGAACCCCGGTCCTCAGAACTATGAGGCAGACACTCTAACCAGTCGGCCACCGTGGCACCCTTCTCTTTTACCCTCTCTAGAATAACTATGCTCAGTTGATTGCAAAAGTATATGGAGTCATTTGTATGTCTACCTGTATTTAAATGCACTGTAGTCCAACCAGACGAAGTTAAAATAACTTATTTTGCCCAGTTATCCTGTAGATTCATTAGCACATTCCGAACAGTATTTGTTTTTAATCAAGCTGTTATTTTACACCCATGTTTTAACAGATGCATTAGTTATTCTGTATTTGAGCATTAGTTTAAGCAAAACAGGTTGTGTACACCTGAAGTTTGTACCTTCAATAATGCCACAGCTCCCTGAAGAGAGTGGAAGCCAATTTCCATCAGCGCCTTTAGAAATGCATCAATGAAAACAGACACCACATGATGGATGTTGTTTTCCACATTTGATTGTGCCAAATATTATTTCAATGCAAACACATTGATGTCAATAACATTTTTTGCAGCTACCATTTATTATTTTCTGAGTATTTCAAAAACATCTGTCCTTTCTGCCTCACCCTGTACCACCCTGGGCTGCTCCATGTATGTTGTTTGATGGGTTATAATTTGCTGTAACATCGGTGCTAATCTTATTAGCATGTCCAACCAGGTCCTTCTGCTGGTCACTTATTAATTTTACAGTTGATTGACGGTATATCAATATACCAACATTGTGGAGGACCCTGTGATGTGACTATTGCACACATGCACATTGCGATGACGTTGCTTAAACATAATGGGCAGCCCTTATACAGTGGATATAAAAAGTTTACACATCCCGGTTCAAATGCCAGGTTTTGGTGATATAAAATAATGAGACCAAAAAAAAAAAATAATGATTTCAAAACTTTTTCCACCATTAGGACCTATAACCTGTACAACTCAATTCTCCTCTATTTTATTCAGGGGGGGGGGGGATAAACCACGATTCTTCATAGTAGGTATGATGTTCTTTTGGTGATGAAAATTTTTGTTTTTGAGCTAGGCATGGGGCAATAGCCGTGTTGAAGGTATAACACGGTTTTGAAAGGTCTCGGTTTCAAGTACCGCTACACTGCCTATTGCTATCGCTGTATTTCATCTTCTGCCAATAGGGACAAAGGTGCGACTGTGCGACGTGGTCGAACCCGACTGGGCCATCGTGTAGAGTCGCCGGCGCACCCCCGCAAATGAGCAATTCAGAAGTGGATGCCTGGCAAGCCTGTAAAGGCATTTGATGCTGTGTATTCAGTATCTTGTACTTTATCACATTGCTTAAACCATAAAAAGATAGATAAACAGTTAAGGTAGAAGCATGTTGCTAAAGAGAGGTGTTGGTGAGAATAAAAGCAAGAGTGTGGGTATTTGAAAGGAGGCTCACTGGCTCCATTGATTTGAACGTACCCACCGTGTACGTACATTCGCATACATTCTGGTCACAAGCTTTGCTTTTTAATCTACAGGTACTGTACATTATATGTTATGAACATAATATAGTCAAGTACCGATGTAAAACACAATATTTGATGCTTTATATACTGTTTTTATATGGGTTGATGCAGCACGGCGGCACGTCTCGTTAAACCCGGAAATGCGTTTAATGTTTTTGTGTTTAAGATGGCAGTTAAAATTTTGAATTGAGGCAAAATCAGTGGCCAACTGCAGACTTTCTTTGCAAAATACTTCTTGCTGTCTGGGGAACCCACTTTAATATCAAAAAAATTAATGAAAAAAAAGACATTGGGTAAGACATGCTTATTTTTATTTATAGTAGTTTCCTTTTCTTGAGTCAGAGTGCTTCTTGATTGGCTATAATCCGTTCCACGTCACAATTCAGGCCGTCATGACTCGGGAGAAGTCAGCTCTCCCCCACACATTAAGACTTTTCGTCGTAAGTATTGAACATTTTCATTATTTAAGATTGTCAGCCAAGATCTGTTTCAGACCCTAGAATTGGGACGAATCCACTCTTAACACACATCAGACCTATGGACAATCTTATCAGACTTTGACGTGCTTTGTTGAGAAGAGGTAAAATGGGCACCAAAAAAAAGTCAGATTGTCTTTGTGTGCGCGCGGGCCTTATGTGAGACAAGCGCGCTGATAAGGAAACAGTGACACCAGCAGAAAATGGAGACAATTAAATTTTATTGACAACACAATGGAAAAATTATTTTTAACAAAGGTGCCAGTGTCTCTAATGGAACTGTTTCCAACAGTCACTTCTGAGAGAATCTTCTCCAAAACAGGGCAGATCATTTCCAGACAGACAAAAGAAACCGGGTCCGCTCCTCAAAGCTTGAGGCACTTGTTTCTCAATGCCAATCTTAACTGTAGACAAGTTATCTGGATGGAGATTTTCTTCTTGTACATAATTGAACTTTTATTCACTTTAAATTTGTTTTGTAGAAAAATGTTAAAGCCTAAAATAGTTAAAAGCTCAGTTGTAAATACTCAAGTTTGTTTTTGTATTTTAGTTTTTGTAGCACTATGCCCGGAGGCACCAGGTAGCCCCCAGGTAGCTGGTCTGTTCTAAAAATAGCTTACCACTGATGGAACATTGTGATTTACTAAGTGTTAACCCTTTATAGGGGACTCATTGAAATACTTTGAAATTCAAAAGAAATCATACTAAGAGTGATGTAGCGGGATATAACTTTTATTTCTGATGAAATTTTTTTTAACTTTTTCACTACAATTCATAGAATCAACCTTAACAAAGTCACCATATTTGGTTTCTTGCCCTTTAGTTGTTAAAAATTTTTTTTTTTTTTAAATCTATACAAAATACAAGAATAACACCTATTAGGTGAAAGAACATTACAACCGAAGTGCTTGTGCAGTAAAACATATGCAGTATCACTTTTAACACCATTAGGGCTTTTTTTTCTTCATGGTATCTAATGAAGCAGTTATGCTCACTGTTTATGCAAAGGTGGACCTTGCAAACGCTGCAGGGAACATTTGATCTTAGAATGTGTTCTTTGCTGCAGATCTGGCACTTAGCATTTACAGGAGGATCGAAGAGGGCCAGATCAAAACGCACAACCTCATTTGGTGTGGCGGCTGTTTCCCCGGTTGAGCAAAATCCGGTGGTCAGGCTTTCAACCGATGAAGATGAGCTGCTTCTGGAGCTAGATGTGGCAGGCATCTGACCGCTGGCACCCTTGAACACCTGGATTCAGAAATCCTTCAGCGGCTGTCCTTTCACCCAAAGGGCCTTATAGTCCCACTTGTTCACTACCCAGGAATTTGTGATAGAGACATCAATTACATATGCAAACAGGCGCACATACCACCTTTCGGACTTCATGGGGGTGTGGTAGAGGTGTACCAGCATGTCACTCTTATCAATGCCCCCCATGTTGGCATTATAACTCCTGATGACAGCTGGTGAGATCACTGGCTCATTCTGAGGACTTCGGCTCCATCCCCATGTCTGTGGACAGCAGATTGATCGCTTTTTTTTTTTCCACCTGATGACCAGTATGCCATCATCACTTGTAACATAGTCAGAAGTACCACGAGGGACAGTCTTTTTCTCCATCTCCTTGATGGACTTGAGTGGAGGATTTTTGATTCTGTTGTCCCTGGCTGTCCCCGTGTACCCGTAGTTCTGGCCTCTGATGTACCGCACTAGCGCAAGGCTGGTGAAAAAGCAGCAAAGATGACTGAGGGGCTGGACATGGTAATGGCCAGGACAGTGACAATCTGGCTGGCGGCTCCCAATTCTTTTTGTTCAGGCCTCTGGGGGACATCATGGGCCTCCAGGGTTGTCTTGCCCTGGTACAGCACCATGTCATGAATGAAGCCAACCTCAGAGGCCCCGGTGAACATAAAACCCCACTTGTCTGGTTTTTTTTTTATGTACTGCCTCAGGTTGCCAGCTGTCTTTCCTTTGTAGGTAACCATCACCTCATCTACGGACTGTTTGGGGGTCATGGGGGTAACATCATGCTTTGAGGCTCTTTTTCTTCAGTTGGAACTGGGGCCTTAGAAAAGGTGGAAGGAATTATGAACAGTTCGAAAAGCTGTCAGTCAGCGTTAGTACAAACCCCTCAGGCTTTTGACAGAAGGCAAAAAAAAAAAAAAGTTAGGAAAAGCCAACTAGAACAGTTGACGTTTATTTGGGGTTCATTGGAGGCACTTTAAATGGTTGTAGGCGTGTGTTGATTCTCATTTAATGATTTTGTATGTGACTAGTTAATTCTGAAGGTAGCCCAGACCAGTAACAAGAGGGTGTGCACACTTATGCACTCAATTATTTCAGTTTTTATTTTCAATTGAGTTGTACAGGTTATAGGTCACCGGAAACGTGGAGAAAGTTTTGAAATTATTTATCTTGGTCTCCTTTTTAATATCACAAAAACCTGGCATTTGAACAAGAGTGTGTAGACTTTTTATAACCACTATATATCCATAGGGTAAATAATAGGGGTATCCCGATCCAATCTTTGAGATCGGAAATCGGTCTGATGTCTGCAAAAAAATTAGTATCGGATCGAACTGGATCTAAAATCTCCGATTTTACCACTCTTATACAAGTAGTCCATTCTATGCTCAACGCCAGCACTTTTATCCAGCAGCGCCCGGACGGCATGAAAATCACAACAGGTTGCTGAGGTGCTACCATAGTGGCAAAGAGTAAGGGTGAATATTGTTTACTTAAAGTCATTAATTGACAAACCAGTTGACACACACAAAATAATTACAGCTATTAAATGTTCAAATACATCACAGACTTCATTTCTTTGTTTTTGTTCACAAAAATCGCTACCTAAAAGCTAACACACAATGAATGAAAAACACCATTGATGCACTAACGAAGATTAGCAACTGAACGTGTGCATGGACGCCATAGGAGGAAGCGTGAAAGTGTGAAAGGAGGAAGTGCATGAAAGTCCTTATTTGGAGGAGTATGTAAAACTTTGTCAATGTTGATTCTACATGCATGACTACTGCCAAAGAAAATATAAGTCTGCACTACACACTCAGAAAACCCTCGCCAAGTCTCTTTGCAAACGTATCATATGACAAAGCAAGTAAACGGTAGGACACAAAGAACGCCATCAATTACTGTACATGTCTTTCTGTAGTGTTTGAGCCAAATTTGTATGCCGGTGTGTGCTGTAGTGACAAACAAAAATCTATGTGGTTTAAAATATTTTATTAGGTTTATATGTAAACATCATCTTAATTGTTTTTGTTGTTACAAAAGCTTAACTAAAATACTACTGCGCAAACATGATTTGGCATATTCTACTGTATACAGCTTGGACATAACAAAGTTATTAATTGTTAAATATTGCCATACAATACTCTTGTGCAATGCTTTGCAGTAGATGTAGGAAGTACTTTACAAAATAAAAAAGAGCTGTTGTTCTGAAACACTCCCTCTATCAATAAATGTCCTGGGAAGTAAGGAGAGATTTACAGTTTTTTTTCTTAGAATGTTATAAAATTATCGTTATCATAAAAAAACCATCATCAAAAAAAAAAAAAAAAATTTCCTCCCCATATCGTCCACCCCTAGTTACATTACCATTCTAAATAATCTTAAAAACAAACAATGAAAGTTTACCTTTTTGGGGGATACTTTTGGACGCTCCTGAAGTAGCAGTTCTTGGTTTGCGATTTCCCCACTAGTGCTCGGCTGATCGAATTCCATGGCTGCAAAGACGTCACCAAAAGCCACTGCCTGACGTGCGGTTGTGTCTTGTTCTTTGGGATAACTTTTAGGACAATCCATTGTGACGCCACTGTCTGCTCCGCTTTCTTGTTCTAGTGCCAAGCTCTTATTATATTCTATTTTCTGCTCATTGGATTCATTGGCCAATGGCTCTGACACTTCTCTTTGATGCTGTCTAGGTGTATCAGGAAATGGAAAATATCCTTCAATTGCAGATGACTCTGACAGTCCTGTTTGCTCCAACATAGATGCACCAACCAATGGCTCAGATACTTCCACTGCAGAGGACACTGGTACTTCTGTTTGTTCTTCTTTAGTTGTACTCTCAAATGGCTGCAAAACATCAGTTTCCTTCTCTTCAGTCACATTCGTCAGTGGGTTAGTATGCTCCATTTTAGGCCTTTTGGCACATGGCTCTGCTCCCTTCACCAAGGGAATCTTCAGCTCAGGTGGTTGCTCTCTAACAGCTGTAGCCGGTCTAGCCAATCTATTGTGATCTTTTGGAGAAAAAGAAAACACACATGCCACATTACATTGTGTATAAGATGTCTGACACAAATATTAAAATTTAAAGAAGACTTACTATGGAAAATTGACTTTTTGAATTGCTTGTATACAATTGTTGGGTCTCTGGAGTGCCTGCCCAGCCATCAAGTGTAATAATAAATAAAATACAAGTACAACTTTTGTGAGCTGCCCAGTTTCCAAAAATGAGTCTGTGAGCAAGTTGTTCTGAATTGTGATTTTATTTATTTCCACATGGTTTATTTATTTAACAGTTTGGTGATGAAGTGCTGACTCCTCAGGTGAAAATACATCCATCCATTTTCCATACCGCTTATCTTCACTAGGGTCGCTGGCGTGTTGACGCCTTCATCTCAGCTGACTCTGGGTGAGAGGCGGGGTACACCCTTAACTGTTCACCAGCCAATCGCAGGGCACACATAGACAAACAACCATTCACACTCACATTCATACCAACGGACAATTTAGAGTCTTCAATTAACCTACCATGCATGTTTGTCATAATGCAGGTAATAATAATAATAATAAAATGTGTTACACTTATATTGCTGTTTTTCAAAGAGCTCAAACAGCTTTACAATTGCACATTCCATAGTCACACGCTAGTGTTGGTAAGCCACTTCTGTAGCCAGAGCTGCCCTGGGTGCGTTATTAGGATTCCCACAGTTTCTAGGCAGGACATGCCCCACTGCAACACTGATTGGCTCTTGCGTCGCGGGAAGGGCAGGCTACACAGATGTAACGAGACGACCATCCCAAACATGTATCACATTTGTACGAAATTAAAATAAGTTTGTTATGGTTAGGTTTAGGATTCGGGTTGGGTCTTAAGGCAGTCTAGGATGGGTTAAGGTTAGGGTGGGTTCGTTAGTGAGAAACATTAACGGTGCCACACTTAAGTCACATATTTATTTTCCCGTCTGGAAGCAGCAGGGTGTGTTCTACAGGGATACAACAGCCAATCATAGTGCAGCGGCGCGTGTCCTGGAGCCAGTAATATTGGAGCAGGGCGTGTCCTGCCTACAAACTTTGTGGCATTCCTAATAACGCGCCCTGCGTCAGTCTGACGGAATCTTGGCTGCCATTCTGCGCCTATGGCCCCTCCAACCACCAACAAACATCCAACCACATTCATTCGTGGGAGTAGGTATGGGAGGTATCAGATTCTGACGGTATGATAACCTTAAGCAAAAATACCGCTGTATCATAGTATTTAAATTACAGGTCTAAAATCTATTATCTTGAAAAATGTGGGTAAATAGTTTAGGATTTTTTTTCCTCCATTGACCACAATCACTGTGGACGACTGGTTAGCACATCTGCCTCACAGTTCTGGGGACCGGGGTTCAAATCCCGGCCCCGCCTTTGTGGAGTTTGCATGTTCTCCCCGTGCCTGGGTGGGGTTTCTCCAGGCACTCCGGTTTCCACCCACATCCCAAAAACATGCAATAACAGGTAGGTTGATTGAAGACTCTAAATTGCTCGTAGGTGTGAATGTGAGCATGAATGGTTGTTTGTTTCTATGTGCCCTGCGATTGGCCCCAACCCGCCCGGAGATAGCTGGGAGAGATAGGCTCCAGCAGCCCGCGACCCTAGTGAGGATAAGAGGTATAAGAATGGATGGATGGAAGTTAGCACCCATTATTTCTGTCATGTTGTAATGTTGATTTGAACTAAACTTATGTCAGTGGCCAATCCTTGAATGTCCCCTAGAGGTCATTGATGTTTTAACTTTTATCTAAAATGCTAGAGAATAATTTTGAGCTGGGATGGGCTCCAGCACACCTGCGACTGTAGTGAGGATAAGCGGTACAGAAAATGGATGGATGGATACAGTACTCAGTATACAGTACACAATAAATTAACAAGTCATGTAAATGGACACATTGCTCCATCTTGTGATCGTTTTTTTAAACTTGCTGATCGGCCCCAAAAATCCTGATCGTGTAAAGCCTAGTGGTGAGCCATTTTTAGAACCTGTGGCCTACTCATGTGTTCCATGGGGGCTACCTGGTGGCACTATGTTGGTGATCTCTGCTCGTATATAGTGCTGCAAAAACTCTGTAAAATATTTTTTTTTTTTTAAAAACAAAGTATTTACAATTAAAACTTAGAACTGATTGGGTTTCTTTTGTCTGGAAATGATCTGCCCTGTTTTGGAGAGTCTCTTAGAAAGGACTGTCATGCAATTACTGTGCGATGCAGCAATTTCAACCAGAGTCAAAAGAGGAAATGCATGTCTCCTTTTTAATAACAGATTAAACATTTATGTTTGCCTCTGTCTTTTAAATCTATATGTATGCATGACTATGGTTTTCATTTAAGCCATATCACAAGAAATTTGAAGTAAAACAAAATGTGATTTAAGTGTATGCCTTCATCTTTAGTCTGAAATGTAGATTAAGGATTACTTAAACTATTATTAAATATGGAATTAATTAATGGAATTTATTTATTGGATGGATTGCATTGTCGTATTTAGGTGGACACTGGTTATGAAATTAAATTTTTACAATACAGTAATTTTATACATAATTACATATTAGAAAAATCAGTCAGTCTGTGCAGAATCAAAAGTATCCCACTGATGTTCTATTTGCTTAAGACAGTGAGTCGTAAGAAACTCATGACCAAATATATAAAACTGATTTAGTGATCAATTCCCCCAAGGCGCCTTGAGAAACGGCAACTGAATAAAACGTGAAAACCCCAGCGCAAACCACTTTTAACGTTCGGATGGGGGGGCCCAAAGCAGCCTGATGCTATTGACTTGAAGCGACTTTTCTATACAAACCATAAGCATACGGTTAATATTCGTTCCCCCTTGTTCCAATGCTGAGTGTGAATGTTAAAAGTGAAGTTACAAACCCATTATGGCTATATTCCCCTGGGTAGTTATCACATTGTTCAGTAAGGACCGCAGACAGTCGTTCTCCTCTTGGTATGCTTTCACCATACGCGCCACTTCTTGAAATATCTCCATGGCGAAGCAGGTGAGACGTTCGGTTAAACGGGACTGAAACGCTTGCATCTGATTTACGGTCGACATGTCGGAACAACGAAGTGCAATGCGAAAACGGTTGATTATCTTTTTGCACTCACGGAGCTCGAAATACATCGACGAGGACGCTAAAGAAAGAGAACCCGGAAGAGAAACGGCAAACGAAACGACCTGGTTTCCGGTCAACTTGTGGTTCACCGGAAAACACAACGCGGTCTCCTGGCTATAATATAGATCACATATAAATACACCGCAAGTATTTTACTGCGGTTAGGCCAGCCTCCACTCGAAAAGAGTTCTGAGTGAATAGATAAATCAAGCCAATCTCCACAAAAATTGTCAGTTCTCCTTACATAACTGAAGTGTAGCTGTCATACAGACTGTTCAGCGAATTATACACCACATCAACTCAGCTGTATGTACTTCTACACTAATAGAATCAAATAACAACGTATAAATTAATACATCTATAATATGTCAATCAAAACTAATGATTATTTTTGTAAAGGCATACTTTTTGATAGCACTTTCATAATGGACCTGATTATCGTGCCTGTGGCTATGTTGTGGCTGGTCAGTGCATCAGATAAGCTCGTGACATTATTTATTTTTCTTATACACAATTCACAACGCCCATTCCCAAGGAGCAGTGGGTAACAACTGTTTATGGTCAGGGAGCAAATTCAGATCTTGTGTCAGCCCCATCCTCATGGGCCACTCCAGCTTTTAATGCACTACACAACTCAGGGGCCACTTATTCATGGGGTAGGGCCATGGTGGTGCTTCTGTGGCCGGGCCCCTCTGGTTGGATGGCTGCTTGGGGTGGGGCCTCCCCTCTCACTTCACGTGGCTGCTCTCCGGGGTGACCCACTTATCATTCCCATGGCTACATTGGTGAGCCCTGCGAGTTAGTGGGGGGCCCCTGGCCCTCCTGGGGGTGGGGGCTTTGGGGCCCTGCGGCCTCTTCCGGGTGGCCGGTTTTGGGGCGCCTCGGTGGGGCCGGTGGACCACCCTGGGTCGGATACGCCTACTTGGTGAGAAAAACATTTATTGGTTCAAGTGGACGGGAAGTTTGGCCACTAATGAATGTCAATTAGAGCTAAGGCTACTTTTTGAGGATCAATTTAAATGTTCAGAATTAGCAAAATGCTTTAAAAAAAACCCACCTCATTTGTTATTTACATTTGATAGCAGTTGCATCGCTAGGCCTAGTCGCTGAAGCACCCCTAAAAACTTCTCAAGCCACCCCCCCCAAAAAATTATTGGGGGTAGTATGTGTCAATGACAAAGTTGTATTGTTTTAGCCCCCCTAAAAAAAATCTTCAACCCTCCTAAAATAAATAGTGGTTTACCCCAAAAGGCCCCCCGGTCGATGAAAAGTAACAACACAATCTGAGAAGGTACACCGGCAGTACAATCCCCCTTTTCACGTTTGGTAATTTTTCTTCCTTCTTCTTCTGGTAAATAAACATTTGATCAAATATGGTTTGTTGCCCTACAATGGTATAATAGAGATGCACATGTAAAGACAATGTATACAGTTAACTGTAAAATGTAAAAACAATAAATTGTCTACTCAACCTCAACTCTGTAAGTGATGGTGTACAGGGAGGTGCAACTGCTATGTATGGGTGCACAAAAAGAACAAATACCCCCAACAGTTCCTTGAGTTCTGCATTTGGAATGTTGCACTTCCAGGCTCTATACTCATCAACACAAAGCTTCTCTGACATTTCACTTAGCTGCTCCCTGCGAAGTCCCTGCAGTTTGTTGGTGGTCAAAACCAAATTGTGTTCATCCATCCACTTCTCAACGTTGTCTTCGTCCACCTCCAGGTCTATGGGCTGCCCCAGGCCGGCTGAGACTGTCCACAATTGTATTGAGGCAGCCTATATAGTCCTCTTCATCACTTGTTTTCAGACTTGCCCGATAGTCCTCAAGCAGTGTTACAGCAAACTTCTGCCAAGTACAAGTAAAAGTAGAAACCCCAATTCCAATGAGGTTGGGATATTGTGTAAAACATAAATAAAAACAGAATACAATGATTTATAAATCCTTTTCAACCTGTACAACGGCCCAACTTAATTAGAATTGGCGTTTGAACTTACATTTCAGTACCAAGTACCGAAACTTGATAATGCCGTTACATCCAGCAATTGTGATGAGAATGTGTTATTTTAATCAAATATTGTACTAAAACACAAACTTTCCTTGAACATGGCACAAGTTTCAATCTAATAACACTTTTTAGAGTAACACATTTTCATTACTGACATTTTAATATGCAGCCGCATGTTTTTCTAAGAGTCTTCCGACACATTTGACTTAAATATAGCCTGTAACACAATGCATTGTAGTTCTAAAATAAAACTTGGAAGGACAACTGAAGTCACACTTTCACACCATCACTTCCTTCTCTTTCCTCTGGATTCTGGTTTTAAAAAATGAGGGGCAGGTTATTTTTTTATGACGAATATTAACTATCAAATTGCCACAATTATCAAAGTAATGGTGGAGCAATCAAAGGAACCATTGATTTAATGAGTCACTTGTAGTTTCACTGTACAGATTTGGGTGGATTTAGACATACATGGCTTAATCTTTGTGATTATATAGACATTCTACTGGCAGGATCAACCAGGTAGCCTCCAGGGCACAGCGGAGCAGACAACGGCGCTCAAGAATCTTGCTTGCCGGCCACTACCCGAGCACAGTTCAACATCCATTTTGCAGAACATAATTTGCAGATGGCTAAAAGTGTTGTCATCCCTGTTTACATAGAGGTACTGTATCTCCACACGGCTGACGTGGCTTCTATCTGGAAGGTATTCTATATGTCAGGCTGGTAAAGTGGTATTGGTGTCGCAGTATTGGAGTATTCTCACACAAGTCACCAATACCAATACTAGTATAAGTATCAGTGCATCCCGAGCAACATTATATTTGGTCTGAAAGGGCGAGGCTTCTTCATCACCTCAAAGTGTCTCCTTGAGGTTCCCACTCAAGATTATTTTGAGTGTAAAATGTTTCTCTGTCAGGTGTTCCTTAACAATTTTTTAACCATTCCTTAAAGAGCTGCCGAGCCACCCAGGCTTTTGGATATGGCCTCAAATGACACCAAGCATAATTTTTTACTGTTTTTTTTAATTTGAGTTTTTGGAACGTGACACAAGCATTAGTTTCAGTTTGCAGTTGCTACTGGCATTAGCCTAGAGCAGCAGTTAGCCTAACTTTCAAAGGCTTGTGTCCTGGGCAGGTGTTCTCTGCCCTGTGATGTAGGTCTTCTTTGAAATTCTCTTCCTGTCCATCACCAAGACTTGTTAGTGGAGAAAACCCTGGCTGCCGACGAAAGTTTGAAATTTGTCCTCATATCTCTCTGTGTCTTCTTTTCCAGCCCTGGCGGCCTCCCTTGGTCTAAGCACACCGTGGATTCCACTTCTCTTTTTAAATTTGCAAAACCACCCCTTACTAGCCTTGAATTCATCAGCACTGCCCCCAGGGTTGTCTCGGGTAAGGGCATTATGCAGCTCCCTTGCCTTGTCACAAATTAGGGTCTCTGACACGGTGTCGCCCCGCAACTGTTTATGAGTAATCCACTCAAGCAGAACTTTTTCCACTTCTTCCACTTTATCAGTTCTTCTGTTACTCAGAGTTTTTACCCCTTTTGCAACATCAGCAGCTTTGATGGCTTCTTTTCTCTTCAATATAGTTGATATTGTCGACTTAGCCATATTGTACTGAACAGCCAAGTCAGAGACACGTGTACCACTCTCCCACTTGGCGATAAGTTCCTTTTTCAGCGCTATAGTTGTCATCACATTTTTCCTCTTTGGCTTGTCTTCTCTGATAATCTTCTGTGATTGACATTTCGGATAGGTATAAACACAAGAAGACAAAGTAAACATTAAAAACACTAAGAATTTCTCCTTAATATCATAACAGAGTATACTGTACATAGACATGCATGGCAGTAATTTGTGTTCTGGATTTTTGTCTGACTTTAGAAACATACATTTCTCAAAAGTATGTCATACAGTATGATGTTGATCAACTGGTGAGCCCATCACCATTTTCCTTTGCACTCATACATAATGTTTATGTTGTATTATGTTCATTTTTAAGGACTGTTCCTGAATTATCGATCCAATTTCTATACCGCTTATCTTGAATAGGGTCACGGGTGAGCTGGAGTCAATCCCAGCTAACTTTGGGAGAGAGGCGGGGTCCACTCTGGACTGGTTGTCAGCTAGTTGCAGGGTACTAATAGTCAGACAAACAACTTACATTCACACCAACGGACAATTTAGAGTCTTCAGTTCATCTAAGAAGTATGTTTTGGCATGTGGGAGGAAGCTGGAGTACCCAGAGAAAACCCACTCAAGCACAAAGAGAACATGGAAACTCCCCAAATGTAGAGTGAAGCCCGGATTTAAACCCCCAACCTCGGAACTACAGTGAGGCAGATGTAACCACTCATACATTGTGCCGCCTGTTCCTGAAGTAATGTAGCTAAAAATACAGTAAGCATTTATTATTCTTTTTTTTCTTCTTGGGCAACTAACAATTGAGTAAAAAAATATCATAAAAAAGCAACAGAGTTTTTTGTCTTGGCCATCTCAAAGTTGCTCTGATTTGGTTTGATCCAGAAAATGCGAATCTGAAGACTTTATTTGCCCTTTTAACACAATGTAAAGAATACTTAATATGTATCATATTTGATAAATCAGGATACACGTAATGGCACTAACTGCTTGGCTACCTGTAACATCTGCATCTTCTACTTTTTTCAATCTTTTAATTTTCTATATTGTAAGCTTCCTTGTTTATGCAAACAAAACATTAAATAGTATTTATTGTTATCAACAATAAATAACATTTCAGATGAGAATGAAATATTGTTGTATTATTTAAATAAACTATTTCATACACATTTTAACCATCGTCGAATGACCTGTCCCATCAGTATTTTATTTTTATGTCGAAGGTAGCCCTTGAGCTGAAATGTTTGCCCACCCGTGGTCTAAAGTATGTGCTAGTGTTAGGTGCAGTGTCTGCTGTCATGAGTGACTTAGAAGTCAGGCAAGGTCACATTTCCTGTTTTGAGACATAGAGGTAGTAGTGATTCTGTCTACTTTAAACACAGTTGAAAATGTATGAAAAAAATGTTTGTCCGCAATTGTTCTTTGTCATACATATGTGTTCTTGGTGTTTCCCAACCTTCATTGAGACAAGGCACATATTTTACACTGGAAAAAATCTCACAGCACACTGCCCAACAAAAATGTCACAAAAATTCGATGAACCAGGTCATTATATGTTTCTGATATAGATAGATGGACAAATATACAGTATTTGTAGTAAATAAATAATTTGCGGACCAATTAAGTTAAACTGGATATTTTCTTACAGCATACATGATGATCTCTCACATGTCACAGCACACTGGTTAAGAATCACTTTTCTAACTGATGTGTTCGATACGGCTTTGCATTAGTGACATCAAAGCACTTTCCCTCGCCAATTGAGGAGCTACTATTTTGTAGTGGAAAAACAACCACCCTGAAGTGAAGACTGTAGAGCTAAAGCCCAGTCATAACTGTCCAGTGGAAAAGGGGCAATACAGAGAATTTATTAAATTAAAACTGATTCTAACAGAAAAAGAAGGAAAAACTAATTTACCTTTTTGTATGATTGTTTCGGAGATTCAGGATATCCCAGGTCTTTGTTTAGGATTTCTTCACTCCTGCTCAGCTGAGTGAATTCCATGGATGTGTTGAAGTCTCCAAAAGCAACAGCCTGAAGTGAGGTAGCAATGTCAGGCCTTTCAGTGCCTTCCTGTTTGGAATCACTTTTACGACAAGCCATTGTGATGCTATTGTCTGTTCCTCTTTCTGGTTCTGGTGCCAACCTTCTAGAAAAATATATTTCTTGTTCATTGGCCAGCTGCTCTGATACTTCCATTACATAAGACACTGATATTTCAGTTTGCTCCTCTTTAGGTAGATTAGCCAGCAGCTCTGACATATCTTTTTTCTCCTCTTCAGGTATATCGGCCACTGGCTCCAACAGCTCAGTATGCTCAATTTTCGGTACTTTAGTACATTGCTGTACTTCTGTCTCCACAGGACTGTTCAGCCTTGGTGCTTGCTCTCTGACAGCCGTACTTGGTCTTGTGAATCGACCGTGATCTATTGAGGGAAAGAAAACATTGGATTTTTATTGAGTGGTGCACATCAGGGCCAGCAAGGCCTTCTCTGCTGGCCTACACGCTATCAGAAGCAGTGAACTACATGTACAACCTAAATTCTAATATTTGTTCGATTAAATTGTGTAAATTTATTCCTAACACTCTGCTGTCTTCATTTGGTAGCGTTTCTCTTTGATCCCCCCCAATCAGATTTCAGCCTCCATGTGTTGCTATTTCAATATAACATGCCCAGGGCTTTCAGAATTAGTAAAGTTGGCCATTCTAACTTAAAATATATTAACAATGGGACTATTTCTTTGAACAATCAGTTTTAAAATTTGTCCTCCCAAGGACAAATTAGATGGAAATGATTAGATGCATTTTGATTCGGAAATGCTCCAGATGATGTACATGGCTCACTTGTGTACTGATATGTAATCTAATCGCGATGATAGTTCCGGTAGTAAGAGAAACATTAAATCGGGTAAATCCTTACTGAAGGCCCAGGTACCAAATACTCGCCAACACACACACAATGTCTTTACAAACATACTGTTTGACTACATATTGGGAACAAAAGATAAAATATTGAAAATATAGCTCTCATTTATTGAACGAGTATAAGGTCACCATACTTACTGTCCACTGTTTAAAAGAAGCCCTGCACTACTTTCTTCATTATTTTTCCTTACAGCTTACACAAATAACACACACAATATTAATATTTTTGTGAGGATTCGCACTACTGTTATAAACGAAGTTAAAGTTTAAACGGCATTGTACGTAGGTAAGGTATTACTATTATTACTGTATTACAAACCAATCTTGGGTGAATTCATCTGTGCGTTTATCACATTGTTCAGTAAGGATCGCAGACGGTCGTTTTCCTCTTGGTATCCTTTTACAATATGCGCCACTTCTTGAAATATCTCCATGGCGACGCTGGTAAAGCGTTCGGTTATTCGGCTCTGAAACACGTGAAGCAGACCGGCGGTCGACATGTCGGAACAAAACAATGAAATAGTGACATTTGTCTTTTTTTTTTTTTTTTTTTTTTTTTTTTTTTTTACATTGACAGCAAGCAACGTCGACGAAAACACGAAAAAGAAAAAAGAAAAAGATAAACCGGAAATGACGGTTTTACGTTTCCGGTTGGTTGGTCCGCTTGAAACTACAGAGCAATAAAGTTGTCTTCTTCTTCCAGTATATTGTGTTTCTTTTTTTTCTTTTTTCTTTTAATGGATTATACGTTTAATAAACGAAGTCACTGTTGTATACGACAGTGTGTTGTTTTCATACAGCTTCTGCTTAAAATTTAAACGTAAGACCATAGACGTACAAACATAAACACCGCCTTGGTCGCAGGTCTTACGTTGACGTTGCCGCCATATTGAATGGAGCTATCGATGAAGACACCTCGTGAATCATGAGAGTTCTATGCCTCATGAATTTACATTCAGACGCAGCCAGCTTCTGGCCTCTCTCTTCTGTATTTCACTTTACTATACTGTACTGTACTGTATTGTACTGTTCACCCGTGTTTTTAGTCCACACGATCATGAAGAGACCCCTCTGACACGAACAACAAGAGAAAGAATCTCATGATATTTTACATCTTAACGGTGATGAGATTGTAGCTCTAAATATCACACACATACTAAATTGATTTGAGTAACGTCCGTAATCTGTATTTTACGGGTCCATTATGTTCAACAAATAATGGTTAGTTATCTGTCATGAGCTAGATCTAACCCTTATTTATTTCTTTACTTTTTTTTCTTTCCAAAGGTGAGGTGAAAAAATCCCTAAAAATTTGAATAATGGGTGTTAGTATGTCTAATAAATACAACAATTCACCAAACTGTCAAAGTGGGGGAGAAATTGGTGTACGAGGAGCTCCAGCATGGGGGACTCCTTGGGTTTTTTACAGTGTTTGAAGATTTTTTTTTTACCTTTTATTTTTATATATGGTAGTTATTTTAAAAAAAAACAATGTCATAAATTATACCATCCATCCATTTTCCGAGCTGCTTCTCCCCACTATGCTGGAGCTTATCCCAGCGATCACCGTGCCGAGTATAAATTATACAGTGAAAGTTAAATAATACGATTTTTTAAATCAAATTAAAACTGTCCGAGACTACCTACACCCACCTTGCAAAAATGGTTCATTCCGTACTCGTAGGACATGCGATCAACTATGTTACTCATTTGATGTTACACACTAAGTCTGGTTGGTACACAGTGCCGCCAGATGTGAAGTTTTTTTTTTTTTTCTGAGAAAATATTGGAAAAATTAAATTATTGCATAATCTCTCTCTCTCTGTGTCTGTTTCTGTCTCTCTCTCTCTGTTTCTGTCTCTGTCTGTCTCTCACAATCTTTCTCTCTCTTTCTCTCTCTCTCTCTCTCTCTTTCTCTTTCTCTAAGCCAAGTTGTACTCCCCATTTGACTCCACTACATTCTTCTAGCTAGCATCCTACTATCAAGGCCATGATGGTTTTTTTTTTGTTATTTTCAGAAGTAATATTTTTTTTATTTTCACCAGTAGTCGGGTTTACACGCAGACTTTTTTTTATTCTGATTGAAATCATTCCGATTGAAGATCTCAGGTCAAGAGTTTACATATAATGTGATTTCTTTCTTTCTAGTGTTTACATCTGCCACTACAGTTAATCAGAAACAGCCATTTTAGAGAGATATGACATCAGATCAGTGGTGATTCTTTTGGGGGGGGGGTAGTATTTTCGATAAACTGTACTTGTCAGAGTACTTTAAATGCACTGTACCTTTTACTTTTACTTGAGTATTTATGTGAAGAAAGATCGATACTTTTACTCCGTTACAATAATCGACATGCCGTTCGCTACTTTTATTATTCCATTCTTGCGTGTGTTTTTAGACTCTTATCTTCGACTTCTGCATAGGGCGCCCGTTGCGCCAATCAAACGGGATCACTTAGGTCATTTGACCTAAGTGATCCCGCGCACGTAGCCTTCGCGAGCCAATCAAAATGACTCATTTTTGGGGAAAGAAAACAACACAGCCATGTGAGTGTGTTTACAGACCAAAAAACAGCAGCTTTGTCATGCAACTCTTAAATTGTGACTGCCCAAACTTGGATATTTCAACCCACTTCTAACTTGAGAAAACACCTTGTGGTAAGTTGCAGATGTTTTTGCTGTTGTTTTGGCAGTGGATGTGGCAAAATTAGGACACGCAGAAACACACACGCACACAAATCACTAAGTCAGCTTCTTCATGAAGTCATTTAAGTGAATAAAGCAAATAATGTTTCTGTCGGGCCCAATGCATGTGTTGTTGTTTTTTTGCTAGTTAAAAATTTAAATGGTGGCATGTATGTGACGACTCCCATGTTTTTTATGTTCATGCTCTGATTTAAAAAATAAATAAATCAGAAGTTACTCACAAATTACTCTTTAATTGAGACGTTTATTCATTGAGAACTTTTTTACTCTTACTCAAGTAAATATTTAGATGACTGCTTTTTACTTTTACTTGAGTCATATTATTCTTAAGTAACGGTACTCTCACTTGAGTACAATATTTGGCTACTCTACCCACCTCTGCTGACGTCACATGGATAGGATAGTAGTCGATCCATCATCAGGTGCGGGGGCGTGACCATAACATGACCACCATGATGTCATAGGTCAACCTATTGATCAAATGTTTGACATAGAGGTCATGAGCTGTTCGTGAACTCCTTAAGGTCAGAGGTCAAGCCATCCATCAAATTTTGACATAAGCGGGATGCTATTTACAAAGTTCTCCTGATTTGGATGTAAATACCCTCAAATTAAAGCTGAACGTCTGCAGTTAAATTTCAAATCCAATGGTATGGTGTTTAGAGCCAAAAGGAGAAAAATTGTGCCGACGTCCCAATACAGTATTTATGGACATGACTGTAAATGCTCTAACTGTAAGCGTGCCTAATACTAAAGAGGGCGCCCGCGAGTCACACCGTTTAGCAGCCACCGCGGATTCTGAAGTAGAAGAAGAGTGTGCAGCGAGCAGACTACTACTGGTGACAGCCGCCAGGCGAACTCAACGGGTTTCCCCTTCCTCTACATCGTAGTGATAAGGAGAAGACATTACGGGACACGTCCTTGCAGCCTTGTGTTTACTGTGGGCACTGTTTCAAACGTTAACTGGCCCCAGTGGGAGTCGAGCATTCACTTACGCTTCCGGTTTTTCCCCAGGTAACGTTACGTTAGCTTTGGCGTTCATACGGTGGCACCGAGCCCGTACGACATATACGTCTCCTGTCAAGATCGTTTTAACAACGCTCCGAGAGGATGGGCGACATAAAGCCTTCAACGTCTCCTGCTTTTCAGTCGGAAGTAAGTGACAAGTTTATCGCAATAAGTCAGCATTGGGCTGCTGAATTGTTTTTGCTTCATTGCTAACGACGTGAGCGAATGTCAACTTGCTGGCCGCTTGTCACCGCACTGTTAGCCTGTTATGCTCAGACTTAATGTTGAAACACGAATGAGATAAAACTTCCTCACGGTGATTTCGCATTCGCACTCAGCGTCCGTCCACTTGAACATTTTTAAGTGTGTCTTTGTGTACGTGCGGCAGACAACCCCTCGGTTTGCTCCAGAAAACACTCTGGAGAGATTGTTAACGATCAATCGATTGGAAAACATTCCATCACCACCATCATCGCTAACATGCTAACGTGTGCTAGCTCACGTTAAAAAAGGCAGTAGGAAAACAAATGATCGCTACTGGTTTCGAGAGCCTACATGATACTTATGTTAAAGTAATCCCCTGACGTTGCTTTGTTTTGGTTGACTTTTCACCGTTACTTGCTAGCTGTGGCTACTCTCGCAGGCGTCTTTACTGCTTATTGTGTCCTTCGCTAGCCCGCATTTGTCGTATCTGACAGTTAGGTTTGTTAGTGTGGTGTTGGTAGGACTGCTCTCAAGAGACTTTAGTCAAATAAGTACACCAAATTGGCCTGGATAGTACATTTATTTACAGCCAAAGCGTCATGTTGTTATCTCTCTTTACGAATGACTGTTGTTCATTCTTGCAACTGTCACACACAAACGCACACCAAGACCAAGAAGCAGTTTGAGACGATGTCAGTCCATCGTGGTATAGTTTAACCGCAGTAGTCGTGGTTCGGAGCTAACCAGTGGTGGCAAAAGTACTCGCAATGTTACTTACAAGTATATTTACTGGCGAAGACTGGTAGAAGTACCGGTTCAACTCTTCTAGTAAAGTAAAAAAAAAAAAAGTACAAAACACAATTTTTGCTCTTAACCATTGTGCCATACCCGTTTGGATCACTTGGCACAGTAGGGGGGGAAAAGATGATCTGCACACAAAATTATTTCCCTAATTTAACTTGTATGTAGTGCTCATACAAGCTGGTGTTTGATCAGCCTTTATGTTAGCAAAACATGTTCCCATAGCTTTGGTAATGTAGTTAAAAATGAAAAAAGCTAAAATAGCCCATGATAACTGAAAAACTACACCTTAGTTGTATGATTTCTCTGATTACACTGAGAAATTTTTAAGCTTGTGTTTTTTAGGCTGGCAAAAGTCACTGCACATTAGTCAAATCATTGTAGTCGACAGCATCAAACCGTTCTCTTAAATCAGGCCTTTGCTGGTGAATCTATTGCCTCTCTGTATCTGTTGCCGTCATTGTTACTGTTCCCTGGTTCACATTCCTCCATGTGGCTACTGTCTCTGTTTTTACTGCCATATCAAGATCTCAACCTGTTTCTATTTGTCTTTTATTTATTGTATTGTCGTCCACTGAGGTTAAAAAGTAACACACCTATTATGCGAAAGCCAGGATTTAAAAAATACAGATGGATGTTTTCAAATGGGAGGTAAAAATCAAAAGTCATCAGACAAATAAATACTCATGTAAAGTTACAGATACCTGAAAAATATACATGAGTGCAGTCACAGTGATTTGTACTTCATTAATTCCCACCACGCCTAACCTGCATGTTTTTTTAAATGCGGGAGGAGGCCGGAGTACCCACAGAAAACCAACACAAGCACAGGGGAGCATGCAAACTTGCTAACAACTAGACCACCGCACTGCCTCTAACTGAATTACTTCCCACCACTGGAACTCACTCCTGCTTCTGTGTTCCAGGGCTTCAGTCCGCCCTACAGGAAGAGAAAAAGGACAGTGGAAGATTTTAACCAGTTTTGTACGTTTGTTTTGGCTTATGCTGGTTATATCCCATACCCCCAAGAGGTAAGTAAGGCTTAAACTATTGTCTTTAATAGTTTAAGTCACATTAAAACAGTATACAGTTTAGGGCTGGGAAATTAACTTTATAGATTAATTTGAGTTTATTTGTCAAGCATTTTTTCTTTTTTTTAATGGATTTTTTATTTTCTTTTTCTTTTTGCGGCTTTGGTAGTTCAAAGCATGTCCCCGCTGAAGTGCACAAGAACTTTGTTACAAAGACAGAGGAGGTAGTTTTTTTAAGAGCACGTTATGTGTTGCCAAGTTAGTAATTTAGTTGCTGTTCTGACTGCCTGAGTGACTATATAAAAAAAATGACTGGAACGTTTAATTCCCGCTAAGAAATAGATACGGGTAGAATAATTTTCACATTGTTTTCCGTATAACAAGAAGGGTGCCCAGTGGAAGGCAATCACATAGTCAGTCATATGAAAACATTGATTTGTATGAGGTATGTGCTTCAACCCGGAAATATTTTCAGAGGTCGCTTTGTCCGAATGTCTGAATTTAATGCTGGGAAAAAAACTTGTTTCAATGCTTGGTTGATGTTAGGAGAAATATAGGAAATCCCTGAATGGGGGGAAATAACAAAAATCAAAACTTGTTTTGACTGTTATTTGTATTTTTCATTAGTTAAGGGGAGAAAATAAATGAGAGGAGGGGGGACTGCTTCACAATTATGTATTATGTGTATAATATGTATTTCAGCAAACCTGCAGTTGTGTTACATTGCAAGAGTTTTATAAGATCTGACTGTCTGTCTGATAGTCTGTGATTTGTGATTGGATGAGTGAGTCAGGGGGTGGAGCTAGTGAAAGGAGAAAAAAGATTGCTAGCATGTGTCTGCTGGAGGAAGGCTGACTGTTGAGAGAAACACGAGATGGATGTTTTCTTTGGTGACATCAACTGTTCATGTTTACAAGAAAAAGGTTATTGGTTGACCACCGCTTATCTTCATTTAATTTTCTAAGAAGACGCTGCAGTATATCATCATTTCACTGTTACAGGAGGGGTTATGGTGTATTCGCTGAAGACTGACGTGAAGAGTTAAGGTTGCTCGTCACCTAGGGTTAGCGGGTGTCTTTTTAGATGGCCATGCATAGCACTTGTGCTTTTCTCATATTTGAAGATTGACTCATATTTTGCAAGTGACTGTGTTACGGGTCTCTTTAAATATTTCCACACGCTTGAGGCACCACTGATAGTTTTCTGCACAAACCCACCACCTGTTGATTTCAGCGAGGTGTCGGTGTTATAGCCGAAAGACGTGACTGGCGATTTAATCGACCACAAGCTATAACCGTTAATGCGCTGTGGTAAAGTCAACGTGTTGACTAGTCGACGGTGCAACCCCTAGTAGGCACTAGGCCTCAACTTGGCCGCGGCACAAATACACATTGTGGACAGTAATTACAGTTTATAAACCAGTTTATTTCTTTACACTCTATTTTATGTTTTATGTTTTTAAGACTGTCGTAGACAGAGGAGCTCCTTTACCTACTTGACTTGCTGTAGTCCTCCTCGCTATCAGCATTTATTTTTCTGCCACCTGGTCAGGGTCCAAAATGTGCCGTGCTAATACCACATAGGGGACATAAACCACAAGTTTCTCATAAGATGATTCCTCATTGTAAGGTGATTCCTCATTGTAACATTTGAAGAGACATGGCTAGGTAAAACAAAAATAAACATCCTATTGTTAGCTTACCCTGTGACTGACTGGCAGCTGCAGTACTGTACTCCACAGTCTCCACTTTGTGAAAGGGGTCCAGTATGTTCTTGCCCTTAGTCTCTTCTCGAATGTGTCTTATTATTATTACCAACAATCGCATGATGAGAAATTAAGTTCACGACCCTCATGTTGTTTACTGGCAAGTTTCTGTCTGTGTGGAAAACCGACAGCCCAAAACCCAGTTGAGTAGAATTGAGTGCCACAGATTGCTGTTAGACTGATAGAGTCATCTGAATGTTTTATCCTTTCCAGAACTCTTCACTGCGCAGTACTTCCAGCCCTCCCAACAGCACTGGAAGCACAGTAGACAGTGATGGCTGGACCCCGGGGCCGTCGCCGTCTTGTCCTCAATACCCTTTCATCGTCCCCCTGGAAAGGAGCAGTAAACATCCACAGCTGGGGGCCACACTGCCGAGCCACATTAAAAAAGATGTGAGTTGAGTTCATAGTCTAAGCTAGGGGTGTGGAACTGGAACCTTTTTGTTGTCAGGGTCCGTTTCATCCATCCATCCATTTCTATAGTGCTTGTCCTCATTAGGGTCATCCTCACCATCCAGTCACACGGCACATATTTGGTGCACCTGGAAACGATTCACAGCGCTCCACCTTTTACTACATTTAGTTTCGTTCCAGCCTTGGTCAAAAATGGATTCAAGTGTTCCCGCACATATTCGTGATTCGCTACCCGCAGATTCACCTATTGGCTGAAAAACCCTTATTTGCATTGTGCTTAAGCCAAAGCCTTGTCTAATACAAGCGTACTGCGCTTCCGCCATATTGTGGCATCAAGGAACTATGTTGAAGTAAGTCGAAGAGCTTCATGTAGTGCTTTGTCGCCATCTTGTGGTATCTATAGGCAATTCTAAATGTCGCGTCAATTACTTGTTGATATTCACTGTTGGCAGCAGGGCTTAGTCCTTATGCCCCAATAGTGGTGAAACACTACTTCCCCCCCGCCCCCAACAGTCTTGAAACAACACCCCAACATGACAACTTGAAAAAGTTTTTGGGAGATTTTTGCAAATTTCCTGAAAATAAAAACGTCAAAAATCACATGTACGTATGTAAGTGAGAGAGCTCAGACTTGCATCCGGAAATGGCTGTGCACGGACACTAGCCATCCAACCTGATTTGAGGTTTGAGAGGTACTGCAAAGAGGAGTTTGCAAAACTGCCCAAAGATAGGTCTGCCAAACTTGTGGCATCATATTCAAAAACGCTTGAGGCGGTAATTACTGCCAAAGGTGCATTGACAATGTATTGAGCAAAGGCTGGGAATACTTACACGATATTGCTAAAAGTAGTCGCTCACCAGCCTTGAGTCACATATGATCTAAAGTGACATCCCTTAATCAATAGGGTTTGATATGACGTCGGTCCACCTTTTACAGATATAACTGCTTTAACTCTTCTGAAAAGGCTTTCCACAAGGTGTGTAGGGAATCTTTAAGGTCACAAAGTTCTAATTAATCCCAAAGGTGCTCTGTCAGGTTGGTGTCAGGACTCTCTGCAGGCCAGTCAAGTTAATCCGCACCAAACTCTCTCATCCATTTCTTTATGGGCCTTGCTTTGTGCTTTGGTGCACAGTCACCTTTGGGATGAATTAGAGCGGAGACGGGGAGCCAGGTGTTCTCGTCCAATATAGTGTGTGACCTTACAAATGAGCTTCTGGAAAAATGGTAAAAAGTTCCAATTAACGCACTACTAAATCTTGTGGATAGCCTTCCCAGAAGAGTTGAAGCTGTTATAGCTGCAAAGGGTGGACAGATGTCATATTGCACCCTATGAATTAGGAATTGGATGTCATTTAAGTTCATTTGTGAGTCAAGCGCTGTATGGTGGCAGTGAACATACTTTATAAATAAGCAGCAGTTTGGCAAACACTGAACAGTTTATATAAAAAAAGAAGCTTGAAGCTGATTAATGCCACTCCCAGTTGAAATTTGCTGCCAAACTAATAATAAAACAAAGATAATTACACCTTATCTATTTTAAAACGGGAAAGAACTGCCTAAAAAGAGCTTAAGAGCACCACTATCTTAATGCAAATGTTATTTAGCATCTATGTTGCCATGCTTTAACCCTTTAAGCGACAGATTAAATACAAATGATTAAGCAACACGTAGGCAGACGATATAACAGTACTCACAGTCATATACTCTTCATCCTCTGTGTAGAATGACTAATATTAGTGCAATACTGGGGAGCTCAGAGACGAGTTATTATGAATCACACTGGAGCTCAAGGCAGGACACGTCCAGCTGCAAAATGATTGGCTGCTGAAAAGTCGCAGGGGCTGCCTAGAACTTAGTGGGATTCATAATAACGCAGCATTGTAAATTGGTCCACATAACAATTTTGGTCTGGTTCTCAAAGGAGTACGAGAAGTTGTTGCTTGCTTGGTGCAATTTCCCCCCCCCCCCCAACCCACTGACCTCACTGAATGAACTTAAAGACTTAAAGTATCTCACCACACAATCAGCTAATTTGGTGCGGTTCTCTAGAGCAGCGGTTCCCAGTCTTTTTGTGCACCAGAGTCCGGTTTCACGTAAAGACATATTTTGACAGACAGTCGTAGCCATTGCGCAGCGTGACCGAGATGCCTGCGAAGCTCAGGGACTGGCGCCGTTTGTGCAGGAGTTTTATTGTGGTGCTCGCGGCTGATTTCAACTGAACTGAGAAAGAAACAAAGCAATTCATTACTTCATTCAGTACGTTCACTCAAAAGATTTATTTGAACACGTCATTCGCGACTGACACCACACTATTCTGTCTACCTCCCCTCCCTCCAAAAAGAAAATGCTAACTGCTCGGAACGCTGCGGATTGATTGAAGACTCCAGTTTCTTTTCCAGATGGTTATTAACACATCACAGCGTCAAACTAAAAGTTCAGACATACAAAAGAGGACAACATAAGTTATTACAATTATTACAAAAATAGTATTGCTTAGCACTGAAGCTAATGACGATAAACAATACAAATACTGAACACCTGAGCCTGCTTCTCACCCAATGGCGGTCATCCCCCAGAGGTAACCTTCACAGTCAACAATATGACTGTTGAACAAACATCTTAGTGACTTACATTTACACTGCTGTAGCAAACAATGAGGGCTGGAGAGGTATAAAGTAACTAACCCAAGGAAACGTCTATAAGTGCTCCTCAGTCTCTGCGTAAAGGTTGTGGAGATAGCAGAGAGACTTGTGTTCTTTTACATTTTCAAAATGAAGGCAGATGTTTTGTACATTTTCAAAATAAAGGCAGATATAAATGTGCAGTGACACACTTGAATCTGGTGGACTTTTAAGTGCGCATGCGTACCTGCACATCACTTATGTGCACCCCTGCCTATCTAAGTATGAGTTCTTTATTTTTAATACAACTGCACAAATAATAATTTAAAAAATCATGTTGTCACTATGGGGTGTTGTGTGTGTGGAGGTTTTAGGTAAACATTTTATTTATTCTACTTTGTAATAAGGCTGCAAAATAAAATGCACTGGCTTGGCTTCAATTAAAAAAAAAAAAAAAAAATCTCTGAAGGCCGTACTAAATATATGCAACAATATGATGTACTGTTCAAATCTGTTTCTCATTATATATTATGAGTATTTATATTTTTGGGCATTTTTTCTTCTTTTAAGAATTTAATAGTAGACCATAAATGCTCACAGGCTGTTAGTTCCCCTACCCCTCGTCTAAACCAAATTATACATGTCCTCTGGATTTGCACAGCACACATTCACCAGCCTGCATCCAGAGGATTGCAGGAAGGCTGAGAAGCTGAAGAAGAAAAAGAAGAGAAAGGAGAGGGAGCTTCAGGCCGGTGAGAAACATGGGCAATCTAGCTCGTCCGACCCAGCGCTGCAGCCTTCATTCTCCTTTGACGACTTGCCTATAAAAGAGGAACTGGAAGACGACATCAGCATTCCGCTCCATCCTCAGCGCGTCACCAGCCCGTCCCAGTGCAAAGAGGAGCTCCAGGAAGAGCGATGGGAGTGGGATGGACGAGACCTGCAAGAAGGAGTGGTCAAGGTACAGAAAGTGGAGGGCCTTTCTGGAAGCAGAACGGTGTTCCGACAGGGCAAGCAGGTAGTGTTCCGAGACGAAGATGGGTCGGGAGAGGATGAGGATATCATGGTGGACTCAGGTAAGCATGTACAGTGCAACCTCCAAAGTTGAATACATGTTCGTAAATAAATTTGTTCAGCAGACTTTTCAGTGGTGAAATTGAAATTAATCCACACCAGGTGTTTTGAATTAAATGCTTCAAATTTTTGTCTCTCAACTCCTTCGCTCGTGGACATGTTTTACATTTGAGCTGCACCTTGAAGCCAGATACAGTGAAAACTATGAGTGGGTGCTTGCACAACAGTGATTGGATATTACCAGTGGATTTCGGACCTGGGCCTTCAAGAATTATATAATTAAACCTTAATCTTCCAACATGACCTCCGCAAAAATGACAAACCTCGAAACTACAATATATCAGTTCTAAGTTCAAATAACATTCGCATAAAGCATAAAAACTCAAAATAAAATACATCATACTCACCAGAGATGCATATTATTTATGGGAGCGTTTGCAACAATGTCATTGTGATTTAATTCTGGCACATGCGCATTAACATTGGTTGGTAGAAGTCCCATTCACCTCCATATTATAATGGCTAAGAAACCTTGTTTTTGTGGCTTTTTATTGCAGTCTGCAAGTTTGGGCCAGCTGATGCCAAGCAAAGCTTTGAAGCAAGCAAAGCTATGCATCAAAGCTTCTGTACAATAGCGGCAACCAGAATTTACCTTAAATATGAAGTTACGGGCAAATGTGTCCCAAATGTGTCCACTGGCCTGACCAGAGGGGATGTTTTTGATCGACAACTTTTAATTTCGGCCTACACAAAAGATTTAATGGAAGTCTACAAAGTCTCTTGATGCATAGAAATGTTAATCATTCAATTGTTAATAGGAAAATGTTCAGATGGCGAAAGATCAACATAACATGACGTCTATTTGCATATTATAAGGCTCATATCCATTTGTAATTTGTATACGATAGTAGGCCTAAAATATCACCAAACTTAACAGAGGCGTCAAATATTTAAGAGTGAGATGCAAGTTATTAGCTGATGTGAGATTTATCTTTTGTTTGGGCCAAATATAATTAAATCTGAACAATGTGATATCTAATATCATAATATTATATTGCAAATTATTATAAAGTTAAGTGTTTTACTATATTAAGTGCCAAAAGCAAACATGGTCGGTCAGTATGGTTCCACTTGTTACGTATTGGCTTCACATAAGCTTTCAATAAGCTTCATGTGTCTTTGGGATGCTGTAAAATCTCTAAGAAACCTTCGTTGACAATCTGTATGTACAGCCTATATTGCAACACGACCGTACCATTTATTAACAGAAAAAAGCGTGAATAACCCGTTAACTCGTGGTCAGCTATTGACATCCATAGGCTTTCTGCCAACTGAGACACCACCAGAGGTGGGTAAAGTAGCCAAATATTGTACTCAAGTAAGAGTACTGTTACTTTAGAATAATATGACTCAAGTAAAAGTAAAAAGTAGTCATCCAAATATTCAAATATGCATTGGGCCCTACAGAAACAATATTTGCTTTATTCACTTAAATGACTTCATGAAGAAGCTGTTTGGTGACCAGACTTAGTGATTGTGTGTGCGCGACACCATTGGATAGGGCTAATGTTGCCATATCCACTGCCAAAACAATAGAAACATCTGCAACTTAGTGTAAGGTGTTTTCTCAAGTTAGAAGTGGGCTGAAATATCCAAGTGGGCAGTCACAATTTAAGAGCTGCATGACAAAGCTGTTGTTTTTTTATAGTCTGGAAAGTAAACCCACTCCCGCGGCTGTTCCCCCCCCCAAATTAGTCATTTAGATTGGCTCGCAAAGGCTACGTGCGTGGTCATGTGTGGTTTGATTGGTGGACTGCAGAAGAGGATTGAGAGAATGTCATATGGTCAGATGAAACCAAAATAGAAATTTTTGGTAAAAACTCAACTTGTCATGTTGGGAAGAGAAAGAATGCTGAGTTGCATCCAAAGAACACCATACCTACTGTGAAGCATGGGGGTGGAAACTTCATGCTGTGGGGCTGTTTTTCTGCAAAGGGACCAGGACGACTGATCCGTGTAAAGGAAAGAATGAATGGGGCCATGTATTGTGAGATTTTGATTGAAAACCTCCTTCCATCAGCAAGGGCATTGAAGATGAAACGTGGCTGTGTCTTTCAGCATGACAATGATCCCAAACACACCGCCCGGGGCAACAGAGAAGAAAGAAGCATTTCAAGGTCCTGGAGTGGCCTAGCTAGTCTCCAGATCTCAACCCCATAGAAAATCTTTGGAGGGAGTTGAAAGTCTGTTGCCCAGCGACAGCCCCAAAACATCATTGCTCTCGAGATCATCTGCATGGAGGAATGGGCCACAATACCAGCAACAGTGTGTGAAAACCTTGTGAAGACTTACAGAAAACGTTTGACCTCTGTCATTGCCAACAAAGAGTATATAACAAAGTACTGAGATGAACTTTTGTTATTGACCAAATATTTATTTTCCACCATAATTTGCTAGTAAATTATTTAAAAATCAGATGTGATTTTCTGGATTTTCTTTCTTCTCATTTTGTCTATCATAGGTATACCTATGATGAAAATTACAGGCGTCTCTCATCTTTTTAAGTGGGAGAAATTGCACAATTGGTGGCTGACTAAATACTTCTTTGCCCCACTGTATATATGTTCACGGGTTTCCCCAGGTGTCATTAAATTGCTTCAGTTTGGTTCAATTGTCTCAGCTGGGCTGCAGTGATGGTTGACTTTCTAGTACCTTCTCCCATCTCCCAACTGCATCTCTGGAGATCAACCACAGTGATCTTTGGGTTCTTCTCCCCCAATTGCTCAGTTTGGCCAGACGGCCAGCTCTAGGAAGGGTTCTGGTCATCCCAAACGTCTTCCATTTAAGGATTATGGAGGCAACTGTGCTCTTAGGAACCTTAAGTGCAGACTTTTTTTTGTAACCTTGGCCAGATCTGTGCCTTCAGGCAGTTCCTTTGACCTCATGATTCTCATTTGCTCTGGCATGCACTGTGAGCTGTAAGGTCTTGTATAGACAGGTGTGTGGCTTTCCTAATCAAGTCCAATCAGCATAATCAAACAGCTGGACTCCACTGAAGGTGTAGAACCATCTCAAGGATGGTCAGAAGAAACGGACAGCACCCGAGTTAAATATGAGTGTCACAGCAAAGGGTCTGAATACTTATGGCTGTGTGATATTTCAGTTTTTCTTCGTACAAGAGCGGCTCCAATTACCGGAGACAAATTCCTTGTGTTTTTTGGACATACTTGGCAAACAAAGATGATTCTGATTCTGACATACAGCATCAATGCAAAGTAAATAGCACAACCTAAAAACCTTGGTCCCTAATTGAAAGGTTTACCAAGTATCGTCGTATCCTTAGTTGATGAAAGAAGAAAGTCCTACTGGACTTTTGAGTCCTCACTGTCAAAAGTTAGAGAAAGTGAAATGTATGACTAAAATGTACTTTTACGTGACAAGACCGAAGCATGAATAAACTTTGCTGGTTCTAAATGAGATAACAAGGAACTAAGTTTAGAAATATTTTTCAGTTTTAAAGAGCAGGAAATGTAATCTGAATGTGAATCCAAAAGTATAGCCTACTATGCTATGTAACCACGTTCTCTCCCCTGTGCTCTCAGACGATGACTCATGGGACTTGGTGACGTGTTTCTGCATGAAGCCGTTCGCCGGCCGCGCCATGATCGAGTGCAACAAGTGCCACACCTGGATCCACCTGTCGTGCGCCAAGATCCGCAAGAGCCACGTGCCCGAAACATACGTGTGCCAGAGCTGCCGAGAAAACTCCGTACCCGTCGCCACTGGCGCGGACGCCCGCCGCTCCCACCGCCCTCGCATAGGTCCGCGTAAACACCTACTAGAATGACCTCCAAATGCCACTTCTGAACCCTCTTGAAGATTTTTTTCTAACAACCCTTGTGGACCTATAGCAAGCCCCTATAGACCTCTTGGGAATATCTTAGTTCTACAGATGTTTACTTATGCTTCCCTACAGACTCTCTGCGTAAGGCAATCACTGAATGATACACTACTGACAAAAAGTTCGAGATATTTGGTTTTTGAGTGAAATTTCATGATGCACGTAAAATCCACCATAGCCTTTACAGGTGAACTTAATTTGACCTTCTCTTTACTTTGGAATGCAGTGCATCATCTGAATTTTGCCATTCAGCTCCTGGTTAGAGAACGGCAAGTGATGCAAAAAGTATTGCCACTTGTAAACAGTTGGATAAGTGCATTCAAAGGTTTAGAGGTCAAATTAAGTTCACCCGTATAGTTATAGTGCATTTTGGGTTCATTTTGTAATTTCACCCAAAAGCTGAATATCACTACCTTTTCGAGTAGTGTCTGTAGATGACTATAGCATAGCAGCCAACGGCTACTGTTGGGACTGTAGTGTCTTGTGAACACTGGAAGCTGCCATGTCAAGTCCCTCCACAAACTGCCACCCTCTCTGGTGCGCGCCAGGATGTGTCAGAAAGACTTGTTTGCACTTTTTCTCACTTTAAAAAAACCTTTTGACCCTTTTGGCAAGCAGGTATGTTCAGATAAAACTGGACCCCCCAAGTGGTCTCTTGTTGGTAGAAATATAAGTGACAGTTTTGAAGGAGAAAACTTGTAAAGCCTTGCGATAACTGCTTCAGATGGTGCTATAGTATTAAGCTGGTAATCCAATAGAACAAAAATCTAGACTGCATCTGCTTCATCTGTCTTTTTTGTTATTTAAGTCCATTGTGGACAAATAGAAGCCCAGAGAAGGCGTTCTTCTCTCTCGTTCTCAAGCTGTCTTCCAATCTCTGATGCTTGTATGTATCGACGGCCAGGGAGATAGTTCACTTCTTTCCCTCCCACACATTACTTCATATATCATTTCCGGTGGTTGTTCATAAGTATTTTACCTTAACTGGCAGTTTAGCCATCTTTTGAGATAAATGTATTTATGGAAAGGACTGAATACTGTTATGTTCAAAGCTTCAGAAGGAAATCTGATGGTTAGTTAACTGAAATAGTGTTAAGATTCTCCCCAGGATTTATGCACATCATATGTGAATGTGTTCGAGTGAGGAGGGAGGGGGATGTATTTTTTGGGCTGCGGGTGAGGGGGTGTCATGTGCTGCTATGAAAAAAAAATCTGGTTTCTGGTCTTTTTGTAAGATGGTCAACAGCAAATGAAATCAGCTTTTGTGTATCATCACTTCATAAAACAACAGTATTCACTTCAACCTTCAGCAGGTTTACCGGGAAATGCTTTTTTTCAGGCATTTTTCCCCCTTTAAACTTGCTGCCATTCAAATGATCTCTGTTAGAATATGTGCCATGGACCTGTTTGTGTCAGTTAAATAAAAGCCATACTCCAGTGTAGAGTGATGAACTAATTTAAAGACTCCGAAACTCAGTTGTGATTCTGAGATGGGTTTTTAAACACAGTCATTAACAGACTTTGACCAGAGAACAGATGTGGGGTTGGTGAACTGGTGTCTTCTGGTGATGCCCTGCCAATAATCAGTCCAGTTCGGATGTTTAATAAATGACATGCACTGTTATGTCTTTGAGAGCCCTCATTTTAAAGATCAGTTAGATTTTAGTACTATTAACTATGGTCTGTGTGACAGCAACTGTTTTATTCTGATGGGTTGGATAGTCCTTTCCTCTTAAGGAGAATGTCATGTGTACTGTGGTGCAAACTGTTTCTATGAAACTAATGTAAAGTATTGTAAATAAAGAGTTACCATTTTATCCACTGCAGTTTTTGTTGCTCATAACCCCGTAATTAACATATACAAGACCACTGAATCTCCCTCGATCTGGGGCTCCACGCAAGATCTCACCCCGTGGGGTCAAAATGATCACAAGAACGGTGAGCAAAAATCCCCCTGCTTGAGCCAGTACATGTCCAGGCCTGTCTGAAGTTTGCTAAACAGCATTTGGATGATCCAGAAGAGAATTGGGAGAATGTCATATGGTCAGATGAGACCAAAATATAACTTTTTGGTAAAAACTCAACTTGTGTTTGGAAGAGAAAGAATGCTGAGTTGCATCCAAAGAACATCATACCCACTGTGAAGCGAAGCATGTGGGTGGAAACATACTTTGGGGCTGTTTTTTTCTGCAAAGGGACCAGGATGACTGATCCGTGTAAAGGAAAGAATGAATGGGGCCATGTATTGTGAAATTTTGAGTGAAAACCTCCTTCCATCAGCAAGGGCATTGAAGATGAAACGCGGCTGGGTCTTTCAGCATGACAATGATCCCAAACACACCGCCCGGGCAACGAAGGAGTGGCTTCGTAAGAAGCATTTCAAGGTCCAGGAGTGGCCTAGCCAGTCTCCAGATCTCAACCCCATAGAAAATCTTTGGAGGGAGTTGAAAGTCTGTGTTGTCCTGCGACAGCCCTAAAACATCACTGCTCTAGAGGAGATCTGCATGGAGGAATGGGCCAAAATACCAGCAACAGTGTGTGAAAATGTTTGACCTCTGTCATTGCCAACAAAGGGTATATAATAAAGTATTAAGATGAACTTTTGTTATTGATCAAATACTTATTTTCCACCATGTTTTGCTAATTAGTGTTTTTAAAAATTATGTGATTTTCTGGATTTTTTTCTTCTCATTTTGTCTATCCTAGGTGAGGTATACATATGATGAAAATTACAGGCATCTCTCATCTTTTTAAGTGTGAGAACTTGCACAATCAGTTGCTGACTAAATACTTTTTTTGCCCCACTGTATATGGTTTCACAGTCATAACGGCCCTTTGTTGGTAACCGGAACTACAATGTGGCCTGTGAAAAAAAGGAGTTTGACACCCTTGAGGTATTGGTTCGCTGAACTTTGACTTCATCAAAGCTAATTACCTGTATTTGTAGGTTTTATGGTGATGGATGAAATGTCATCGTTGGTCTATTTGAGTTGCAAAGCTTGCATGTTTCCATTTCTTTTTTCCCAGATTTTTTTCAAAAAGCAGAGTCCTTGAATGCAAATGGGATATTTTGGGATACTTGCTTCCTGAGGGGCGCATGGTGACTTGACTGGTTAGCACATCTCCCTCACAGTTCTGTGGAGTTAGCATGTTTTCACCGTGCATGCGTGGCTTTTCTCCAGGTACTCCGGTTTCCTCCCACATCCCAAAAACATGCGTGGTAGGCTGATTGAAGACTCTAGATTGCCCATAGGTATGAATGTGAGTGCGAATGGTTGTTTGTTTATATGTGCCCTGCAATTGGCTGGCGACCAGTTCAGGGTGTACCCCACCTGTCGCCTGTAGTTAGTTGGGATAGCCTCCAGTATACCTAGTGAGGATAAGCAGTGTAGAAAATGGATGGACGGATGCTTCAGGAGGTGACCTGATCTGCACTCCACAGAATACTGTTGGGTTGACATATTTGTATGCACCACACACAAACAAACTTATTTAAAAAAAATAAATAATAATAAATACACATTTTCCAATTTTAACAGGCAAGTTTTCTCTAGTTATGTAGTTCAAGTCAAAGTTGACTCCTTATAAGTTTTAGCCAAGCAAGTCCTAAGTCCTAAAATTAGTGACTTAAGTCTGACCCAAGTCAAGTTAGGCTACCTGAGTGCCCCACATTTAACATATACTATACATACAGAAATAATACTAGTTTTGTAGAGAAAATGTGTGCCTGCCTGACCATCACCAAACTAAGATGACTGAATTTTACTACATATATGCATCCAGTTTGGGGATTGAAGCCTCTTCAGTAATAAGATCAAACTCTTCACTTTTGTATTATTTATTGTCGTATTTTCAGATAAGAGAGCAATGCTCCTCCATTCAGCACACGCTACACATACTGTTTATGTAATCACAAACAATTTGGATGTAGGTTGGAATGTAACATTTAGGGTGCTGCTTTTCTGCTGGCCTGAGAGCGACGCTGCAGCAGATGTGAGCAGAACACCTGTCAAAATAACCCACACGGGCACATTAGGTACACTTACACGTCTAATTCAAAAACGGCAACCAAAAGAACTTTTAATTGACATTGTCTGTGATTTCATATTGTATTAAAATGTTCATTTCTAGTGGCACGGTGAACGGCTCGTTAGCACATCTGCCTCACAGTTCTTAGGACCCGGGTTCAAATCTGGCCTCGCCTGTGTGGAGTTTGCATATTCTCCCGTGACTGTGTAGGTTTTCTGCAGCTACACCGGTTTCCTCCCACATCCTAAAAACATGCATGGTAGGGTCACTGAATACTCTAAATTGCCTGTAGGTGCGAATGGTTGTTTGTCTATGTGTGCCCTGCAAATGGCTGGCGACCAGTTCAGGGTGTACCCCGCCTCTTGGCCAGAGTCACCTGGGTTAGGCTCCAGCACGCCCGCAACCGAGGTGAGGTTAAGTGCTACGAAAAATGGATGGATGGATGGATGGATGTTCATTACTGCATTGTAGCACTGCTCAGAGGTATTTATTTCCCTTGGTTAAATAAGGTCCTCTAAATATTAGAAACATGATGCAGTGAATTCTACAGCTCTCTGTCAATGTCACTCAGTCAAAACAACATTGTTATATTTGTAAAAGCAGAATATTTGATCCAGCTATTCTATTGGATCTCATTAAATTGTGCATGTGGACTTTATAAAGTGCAACACATTTTAAAACGAGCGAAATGGGAAAAATACTGTACTACGTACACAATTTGAGAGTAATAAGATGGCAACTCAGTATTACAGTACTTCCATCTAAAACCAGAATTAGTCACTGTATTCAAACATTTGAGTGCAAAATATGTAGTTTTCCTTCATTACAGTCCTTATAATAATTGCTATTTCAATCCCTATTATCCTGACCAATTCGATTTGGAAGAATAACATTTGATAGACTTGCTCAGAGCTGCATTATGTGCAGTTTTTCTAAAAGGTAAGTTAAAAAAAAAAAAAAAAAATAAGTGCAACTGAAACTAGGAACTCAACTGAAAGACATGGAGACAAATTAACATGTACAAGATATGACACAGACATTATGGGCTGACTTAGCCAACATTTCAAATCAGAATAAAACAAATACTAAGTAAAATCCATTTCAGAGGGACAAACTGGAAGTTGCAGTTCATGAGAAAAATGTTAAATCAAAGTAAACGTCACACAATTGCATCCGACTTTATATACTGTAGGCTAGTAGCAGCCAAAATGTAATTATTGCTACAGCAAAACCAATACCCTTTTATGACATTAAATAGAATCTAAATGAAATCATATGACCATTTCCTGAAATGCACAGATCAGTACCATCCTGTACACCCCGTCACTTCCCTTTCTCTAATAATAATATTTTCACACATTTCCACAAAGTGCCACCCACTGCGCAGTCGTCATGAACTAAAGATGTGACCTTAACAAAAACTAACCTGCACTTCAGGCAATCCTATGACTTGATCCTGTTTGCATGAGGAGTATATTATACTCTGTAATATATCATCAAGATTCTGAAGGACAAAATGTGATGAATAAAGTCCGCAACGAGGTAAAACGCACTTTTCCTTACGTGGCCGCGTATTTGACACTGTGATGAAGGTTGACATCTGCCTGCGAAACTTTGGCCAATCACTGATGGCACCACGACGGGCCCCTCTGTCCTTCTTCAGTGGACAGACGATATTTGAGCTGTTCTGTCAAGTGTCAGGCAAACTCCCAGTGGGTGTGTTAACCTCGCAGCTAGGAGTCACTTCGTAGGAAAAGGAGGAGTGGAGGGACTTCATAAAAGATTCACTAATACCATCACAGAGGAGGACCAAAGGCTGGATCTTTGTAAAAAAAAAAAAAAAAAAAAAAAAATGCATTTTGTTCCTTCATTGCCCTCTAGTGTTCCATGGCTCCTAAGATTCACTTTCAATCCTGTGAGCTGATGAGACAAAAAAGAAGGGTTTCAGTGTGAGTCCACGCATCCAAATGACAGCAAAGCCACCACGTGGTACATTTCATCTCACTCTGGTATGACTTGGACGCTAAAGCCTGATGCAACGTTGTAGGAGTGTGACGCACAAGTGTTCTTATCAATTCATTCTACTCGACCTGTGTTTACCAACCTTTATTGAGCCAAGTCACGTATTTGACATTTGAAAAATCTCGCGGCACACCACCAAACAAAAAATGGCACGTATGTATCTTGAAGTAATGATGATCTCATCTCTATTTATTCACCAAAAGTACTTCTTGTTAAATGTGGGCCTGTTAAGTTGAACACAAAACTGTTATTCTGTTTTATGAATAGCAACAGGTGAATACACAGTTTAATTGTGCCTTCTGGCATCTAGTGGAAGATAATTTAATTATTCTGCCTGTCACTGTACTGTGCTGGTATAGATAGATGAACACAGCTACATCCTTCGTTGTAAATATTAATAAGTAATCATTTTCTGACCAATTAAGTGAAATTGGATGATTTCATGTGGCGCACCCGACTTCCAGGACAAAACCGTCTGAACACAATATATATACGAGCCTTCATATGTCAGCGGATAAATGCTTGATTTGGCAACCGATGCAGTGCGGCCACAGGCACGTCGCCGCTGCGTGAAATGCGAGGTGCATTCAGGGACACGGCGTGAATGGGAGTGAATATGTTCTTCGGTCTTTTGTAATACATTACATAATGGTAAAAATTGATTACTAGGAAAATGATTATTTGTATCAGAATGCTTTAGTTAAAACTCTGGTTGCCAGCCAATCGCAGGGCACATACAAACAAACAACCATTCGCACTCACAGTCACACCTATGGTCAATTTAGAGTCTCCAATTAATGCATGTTTTCGGGATGTGGGAGGAAATCGGAGTGTCCGGAGAAAACCCACGCAGGCACGGGGAGAACATGCAAACTCCACAGAGGCGGGGCCGGGGATTGAACCCGGGTCCTCAGAACTGTCGGCCACCGTGCCGCCCAGTACAAATGTATTGTAAATAAAAAAATAAATAAAAAATGAATTGAAAATGTTTGAAAGTTTCACATTTTATCCAAACTTTTAAAAAAAAAAAAAATGTTTTATCCACATTTTATTTAATCCAAACTTACCACGCCACTGTGCTTGGTCATGATGACATTGTTGATGTACAGTACTCATCATAGGCAACCCGCTTGCATGAGCCACGAGGAATTTGTGTCTTTCCTAGTTCCAAATCTGTTGCCAAATGCAAACGGTTTGACATAAAAAACTGTTACTGTACCAAAAATAGCATGTTCCAGACACCAAAGACCTATGTTTTGTACTCCTCAGCGTTAACGCCGCAGTCATGCCGCTCTCTCTGCTCTATGCACAGTAGACAATAGATATAACCATCGTTCCGTGGCCGCCTTGTCAATGCCCCAAATCAAGCACGGCCGCGACGTAGGCACGTCTTTTGGAGTTGGATCTCGTCGTATTGTATAACTGTGACCGGAAAATACGTCAGCCCCATTCTTCGCCTGCAGTGCGCCACAGCGCCAGTAAACAACAGCGGCCAATTCTGGAACTAACAGACATTTTAGGTGACTCCAAACTTGTCCACAGGAGTGACTGTGAACTGTTGTTTTGTCTGTATTTGCCCTGCTATTGACTGGCGACCAGTTCAGGGTGTACATCTAGGCTCCAGCTCATGAAAACAAGCAGTATAAAAAAGGGTGGATGAACTGCTTGGAAGGTGCATCCTACTCACATTGTTTGGGTATCCGGAGTGGCTCGGTGTCTGCGCAGATGACTTGGTGCATTACTCCTCTGAACTGGTAGAGCAATTTCAGGCCCTTCTGTTCTCCCACACAGGGGTCGTAGAAGCCCGGCAAGCCCGCCTGCGGCAAGAGAAGCGAAGCGATTCATTTGCATTGCATGCATTATCGAAAAGGCTGATGTGCAAATACAACACACACGCACGGACACACATTCACACGCACCTTGGAACTCTCAGTGAGGATGAGCTTGGAGTCCTTGACTAGGCACTGCAGCGGCACGGTGACGTCAATGACTTTGGCTTTCTCCCGCTTCTGGCTGGTGTCGGACACAAACTTTCCATACCAGGCATTCAGGATGATCAGCCCTACAGTCACAAACAGTTTAAAGTGTCATTTTCTTTTGGGTCTCTAGCTGTATTCATCTGTAAGTGTATTTGAAGGCTAAACACATTCAGCGAGTGTCTCCTCAAATAACCATGTTCAACCTCTCCATAAATGTGACAGGGAATTAATTAGCGCACTGAGGTTGCACTTTTGATTGATGGCAAAGCGCTCGAACGTAGATTTACACATTTAACCTCTGTAGACGCTGCAGCATGCAGATTGGCTTCACAGCACGGGATGATGGAAGTTTGAGTCCTGGAGCTACAGTATATGTCCTGTGGCTGACAGCGATCATGACAAATGAGTGTGATTTACACCTTGGGAGTCCGATTAAGATTTGAACTGTCTACACATTGAAAATTGTCATTTTCACACGCTGTGTTTTACCCATCTTGGATTCTTCGGCCTCTATGATTCTCCTCACAGACTCCTGCATCAGTAAAACCTGAAGAATAGGAGGGGCAAAAGTTTTGGGGCAAGATGGGAATAACCGGCCCCAGTAGCGATGATCAATGAATTTGTGTGAAAGTGGAACAAGTGTGTTTACAAGACTCACGGCCGATTCAGCCTCCTGCTTCTTCTTGGCAATGTCCGTGGCTGAGCTCTTCCTCTGCAGCTCCAGCTCTCTGGGAAGCACAGGTACATGCATTACTTACTAGGACTGACCCTGAAGGTTCGCTATGGTGCCCCACATTTCACATAACCCCGCCACAGTATGTCAGCAAAGGAGGCAATAACAATGCCAAATTGAGGATGCGAAAAATGGAGCGAGCTGTCACAGCTCTGCCGCAGAAATCTGAAATACTCTCTGAATCCCCAAGTTCGGGTGGCATCACACCAGTTAGGAAGTTGAGTAAACAAGTAAATTGGCATGACGGTGGCGTCACACTCCTGCAATGATGTGCAATCTCAGTGTAATGCTGTCCATCTTGTAAGGACTATCAGACTCCAGCTTTTGCGTCCCTATTTGTACTTCATTTTTAATATTGAAGGAGAATTGGAAATAAAATGTGTTCATTCACTATCTTGCAGCTGCTGCTCGGATGCTAAAAAAACTCAATAACCACAGAGGTTCAGCTCACAATGGTGAACTCTAATTTGGCCTGCTTTTCCATGTGGGGAGTGCTGAAGCGATGCTTGCGTTATCTGTCAGCTATGTGACTAGTGGGACACAATGCAACCAGCCAATGAATTCCCAACACAACATGGTGAACAGATGACACCAATGGAGTCGAGGACACCTGGCTTTTTGTCTTAATTTCTTGTTATTTTTGTTGTGTTCAGTTGTAGAATACGCTAGTGTGAATGTTCAAATATAAATCAGTTCAAAAAGAGATGTAAAGATATGATTTTCACAAGGTACAACAATGACGATTTTTGTTTGACTGTCACCATGTGTCAATGTTTTTGGTTTATTTTGCATATGAAAATTATGTCAGCCATCAAAAATGGTTTGAATTCAATATGGATGCAAGAAACTATTTCACAATAAAATAAATGACTGATTTGTACATATTGTAAGACATCATCCCTCTTTCCATCTTCTATAGAACCTGTCCTCAATAAGTTCGCTGATGATCTGGCGCCTATTCCAGTTGACTGAGTGATAGTAAGGGCACACCCTGGACTGGTTGCCAGCCAATTACAGGGCACATATGGAAAAACAACAATTCACACTCACATTCACATCTATGGGCAATTTGGAGTCTTCACTAAACCTAACATGCATGTTTTTAGCATGTTTTTAGGGACGAGGAAGAGGACTACCCGGGGAAAACCCACACAGGCATGGGGGGACACATGCAAACTACACACAGGGAGATCAGAGCCAAGAGTCGAACCCAGAACCTCTCGACGGTAAGGTGTATGTGCTAACCACTATGTATTGTCATACACTTTTTGAATCATACTAATTATTTTATAAAGTCAGTGCCAGTTCTTGGCGAAGGGGTGGGATTCAACTTAATTTTGGATGTGTAACATGAATCGTTTTATCTTGTATATAGACATGAAAAAAATAAAGATAAAATAAAAAATACATACACAAGTGAGTCAAAAAGGTTCCAGGACTGGTGTCACAAAAGCTATTATTTCAAACCCACACTACAAACAATCAACCAGCACATCTTCAAAGAGATCCTGCGGCGTTTGCTTCGCTCAGTACATGATAAGAAGCGAGAGTTGTGTGAGGACAACTCATGACGGCTTCGCCATGACAACACGCCTGCTTACACTGTCCTGAGCATTTTTTTTCCTTCCCCCCCCCCCCACCAAACTCAAGGGGGTCATCAAGGGAACTGATTTTAAAGATGTGGACACCATCGGAGGACCTCGGAAGAATCCTTCAACGAGTGCATCAAGGTGTGGCAGAGAAGGCTGGGAAATTGTGTGAAGACTCGATGGAGATTACGTTGTAGTTTGGATTTGAAATATATTTTAGGTGACATCAGTCATGGAACTTTTCGGACACACCTCATATACTGTACATACGGATTTTCAGGATTTCCTGCAGATGGCACAATATGCATGAACTTGGCATGCAACTTTTGATAATGGAAAAGCAAACTAAGTGCTTACTGTGCTAAACTGAAGCAAACTGCCCTGTTTGGTGTAAATGGGACCACTGCGATCACTTGAAGTAACACAAACAATCCTTTGTTATATCAGCATGGTGCTTGTCAGATTCACATGGAAAAGTTAACTGAAACTGAGTGAAATATGGACTGACTCTTCTTTCTGTGCTCGCGTGTAGGGGATGATGACCAGTTTGCGGACGGCCATGTAGACCAGCAACGGCCCCACTGTGGCATAGAAGAGAGCACTGGGCAACAGCTGGTCTGTCAGGTGGACTGGAAACAGGTACGTCTGACTGGCACGTGCCAACCTGCGAGAAAACACACGCATTAGGTCACCCCGCAACGCCCACAGAAGAACGATCTGTCAAATGTTTGGGCCGGTCAGTACTTGATCTTCAGTGTGACTCCCTGAGGGACGCCGACGCTGACAGTGGCTGACAGGACACTGTGGCGGCTGATTTTCCGCTCTGCTCCGTATTCCAGCACCGTTCCGAACCAGCCTGTCCTGGAGAAGGAAGGGCACAGACGTCAATAGAGACCAGGAGCCCGCCATTGACGACAGCAACATGGGCAGAACGTGCAATGACTCAAAGATGCAGGCTGGTTCCTTTCCCCAAAAACTATACAGTGGTACCTTGACTTAAGGGTTTCCTTATACTGTAATTCATTCCATGACCAAGCTTGGAAGTCAATTAACTTGCATGGCAAATCCATTTTCCCCATTTAAATAAAATTAAATGTCATTAATCCATTCCCGCCCCCTCATTTTTTTTATGTGTTTTTAAAATAGAAAAATATCACTGTATTGTATATAAAGATAATAAAACACAATAAAATAATGTAAAGAAATAACCTGATTTTTAAAGTGTCATTATTAGTAATCAGCCGATATTAGCCCTTTTCAAATCGGCACAAATCATTGGTGATTCTGGCAATTTGTGCCAATTTCTTTCCCTTTATATATTCTAATCTACTTCAATATCAGATTAAAGTAATGAGATTCAAATAAAATACAGTACTGGTATTTTAACATATCTACATATTTAATGGTACTTTTACACAAGGACAAGATAACAATCGACCAAGCATTGGCTCATAATTTGAAAAACTCAAAAGTCAAGATACCACTGTTATTTCCACCCCTATTCAAATATGATCAAACATAATTATACACAATTAATATTTACCGGAGAGCTAATATTTGATCATCAATTATTTGCGCTGACTGTGAGGGAAAAGCAGTGAAAATGCCAGAATTCTTTGTTTGAATAAAATGATGTTTGATCATTAAATAAGTGTAATGATTTAATCTATTTTTGATACCAACATTGAGTGTCAGCGATAAGTTCATAAAATCTTCAACAATCCTGAGGTTTGATCACAGAGTCGAGTTGAGCTGTTAAATTAAAGAGCTCGACAGTCATGATTAAGACATGAAATGACGTGAAAATAATTCGATCACAAAAAGGCAATCTTTTTTACAACAACTTTTGTTGTTTTGTTAACGCACAAAAAACTGCATAAAAGATGTAAAGGCAATCTATGAATGTTCTGAACTCCAGTTTCCATGAAACTGTCAGACTGAGCAGAATCATGATTGCCTGGAGGAGTTGTCCCATAGCGGAGGCCTGCATGGATGTTGTGCTCCCTTAGATTCAATTAATTTAACAATACATTTCACACGATCAACAGAGATCTTTCTAGTCAACTAACAGACCCGCTATTCTCATTCCTAATAGTACATTTGAGCAAAGACTTGGACACTGGCTGTGTAATGACAAACAAACTTACTTGAGGGAACCTTTGACTTTGGTCTGGTCCTCATCTTGGAACTTGTACTGGTAGCTCATCATTAGGTAGGAGTGAGGAACACCCAGCTAGAAAGGCCATTTCAATTTTGCATCATAATTATAGTACAAACAACATGCCTAGGCCACATCATTAGGTGCACCACAGCTGTTTTTTTTTTTTTTTTAAGGAGCTAATAATCTTTAGCCTAGTTTCAAATTTGTTTAAAAAGCGTTTTCATTTTGTGATGTTATAATAGAAATACTTCTCAGTATGAATTGTGTTTCACTAACTTGACATTGCTTCAATAGTGTTGTGAGAAGCAGCAGTTTTTAATTTCCTCAATTTAGTACTTGTATGAGCAAACTGCAGAAGCTCTGAAGAAGGGTGAACAGTATATAATAGAATATGTAAAAAAAAAAAAAATTATAGTTAATGACACAACATTTCAGTTATCGTCAAAACACAGATGTACTATTGGTCGGTAAAACTATGACTGCGTAATTTTTTTCTCGGATTCAACGAAACCGCAGTCCTCTAGCTCTCTCTCTAACAAGTTGAGGCAGATGGCCACCTCACAATGGGCTTCATTGACTAATAAATGTGTAGTGACACGTGCAAAAATGACACTTTTCTGAAGTGTTTCCACTGGACTGTCAATGGCTAACAAAAAAGATACCTGGGACTCTCTCACAACAGCTGTCAATGCAGTGTCAGTTCAGGTCCGCACCGTGGCTCAGGTCAGGTGAAGAAAAAGTGGTTCAATATTAAGGTGGATGCAAAGAAAAGGATATCAGACCAGAGGAAACAAAAGACTGAAACCGGACAAGGACAAGGGCCATCTGATCTCACTCCACAGGAGGAGCGACTGCCTCCTATAATAGGAAACTCAGCCTTCATTGGCATATGTGAACAGAACGAGGGTGAAAGTGATAACATTTCACCCGTCACTTGCAGGTAATTATTTATTTGTCCCTATTTGGATTTCTTAATATCGCAATTAAACGAGTGAAGATGAGTGTTTAATTTCACGTACATACTTAAGTGTAAGTGTTAAATTGAAGATTTAAGATTATATATTAAGGAAGTAAGTATATGAACGGCAGAAAAGTGTCCATTTTACGGTTATTTAGGACATTTAGTCCACTCATAAGCAAATTCCGGGTCCATCCATCCATCCATCCATCCATTTTCTATCGCTTATCCGAGGTCGGGTTGCGGGGGCAGTAGCTTTAGCAGGGACGCCCAGACTGCCCTCTCCCCAGCCACTTCACCATAGGTGAGTTTAAGAACATAGATCGACTGGTAAATCGAGAGCTTCGCCTTAGCTCCTTCTTTACCACAACGGACCGATACAAAGTCCGCATCCCTACAGATGCTGCACCGATCCGCCTGTCGATCTCCCGTTCCATTCTTCCCTCACTCGTAAACAAGACCCCAAGATACTTGAACTCCTCCACTTGGGGCAGGATCTCATCCCCGACCTGGAGACCTCCACGCTTTTCCAACTGAGGACCGTGGTCTCAGATTTGGAGGTGCTGATTCTCATCACAGCTGCTCCACTCTCGGCTGCAAACCGCTCCAGTGAGAGTTGGAGATCACGGCTTGATGAAGCCAACAGAACCACCTCATCTGCAAAAAGCAGAGATGCAATACTGAGGCCACCAAACCGGACCCCCTCTACGCCTCGGCTGCGCCTTGAAATTCTGTCCATAAAAGTTCTGAACAGAATCGGTGACAAAGGGCAGCCTTGGCGGAGTCCAACCCTCACCGGAAACGAGTCCGACTTACTGCCGGATATGCGGACCAAACTCTGACTCCGGTCGTACGAGGTACCGAACAGCCCGTATCAGGGGGTTCGGTACCCTATACTCCCGAAGCACCCCCCACAGGACTCCCCGAGGGACACGGTCGAACGCCTCACCGTTGGTGGACACCAACGGGTTCGGGGATTGCCTCCACGACAGGCACCGACCACCTTACGGCAAATTCCGTGTTTCAATTAATATTGTTATAGTTTTTATAAATTAATGTAGTTTCAATACATTCCGCATCTTGGGTGAAAGATACGTTTAACGTTTTTTGGAAAGCTCATCATTATTTATGGTCTGAGGAGGTTCTATTTTTTTTCACAGAGTAAGAACATATTCAAGTTAGAACATATTGTTGAATCAGATTTCTATGTCAAATGTTTGTATGCACGGTTTAAGCATAAATGTGTGTGTGTGTATGCACCGTTTGTACTAAATGAGGCTCACTGAGTCTCGGTTCTGTCAAAGGTTTGTTCCTTTTAGAGGCATATTTATACTCTCTGTCACCAGCAGTCTTGCACGTCACTCGATAATGCATATTGAAATTATTCATGAATTGTATATGACATGTATTGTGGTCAAAAGCTCATCTATAAGGACTTGGGCTTTGGAACCAGAGGGTCACAGTTGGAAGTCCTACTGTAGACAAAAAGTCAGTTAGTCTGCTTCTTGACTTTTGTGGCTTTGCCCTTGAGCAAACACTGACCACCTCCTCCATATCTAGCCCATTTCACCCTAACATCCTTGCATGCCTGCATGTGCTGGTTCTCTGTGTGGTGTGCAACACAAATATACAGCAATGTCAGTTGAATTTTCCCTTGAGGGATTTGAAGATAGTATGATCAATACAACTATATAAAGTATCACAGCCAACCACAACCAAAATAATAAACGCACAGTTAACTTATTTGACAATGTCAAATAAATGTAGTATTGTCTTTCTATATGCTGGAATTGTAATTCAACGCTCAGGTGTACCTAATGTTTTGGCCAGTGAGTGTATTTACTAAATGTGTTACGTTATAGTTACACACTAATGTTCTGATTACCTGTACAGCAAGAGTGAAATGACTGCTCTTCGTGTCCCGCACCACACTTGTGGTCATCGCACTGGTGGGACCCCAGCGCCACTGCAGATACCCCATCGTGTTCTGGTCCAGGTGGCGTGCTGTCATCAAAGAACAGCTGGGGCGTAAGCCACGGGGGGAAAACTGCAAGCCGCACTGCGCTGTCAAGAAACTGAGCAGAGGAATGGCATAGGGCAGATATATCAGAAAGTCCATGTGCTACATATCATACTAGGTTAAACATTTGGGCCATACCATCGCTGTGTTACATTACGAAACACCTTCAAGCCAATAAGAGGTCCCAGTATGTCTCCTGCACCAAACTCCAACTGCATGGATAAATGCACAAACATGTGATAACCGAGGTAAACAAATATAATTAGGACTGCAAGCAGCGATGAACGGATCCTTGCACCCTTTTTCATGGCGAAACCTCAAAAAGATCATCAAACATTGACACCATGCTACGCCCACATAAGATGGTGTAGGCAAAAGAGCTTTCCAAAATACACTTTCATTGCAATATGACAGGGTCCGTATGCATGACTGCATATATGTACACTTATGCTCATACGTTTACATACCCTGGCAGAATTTGTGAATTATTATTATTTTTTTAATATGACTGATGACTGAACAACGACCATCATTAATTTCTTTATGGTTATGTCTTGTTTATTGATAATGCTTTTCTGAAATGCTTAGCCGTTTAATTTGAATCCAAATAAAATAAAATTAAATGTGTTTCCCCTGGTCCTTCATGTTTTCTTTAAAGAATTGTACCCACCTTACAAATTCAATCAAACATATGAGCACAATTTTGTCTTTTCTCATTTACTAAATAAAAGTAGGGCCGTGAATTGAAAAATAAGAACAAGTAAATAAGAACAAGTATTACGTGTTGAAATAAAGTGCTTAAATTCAGAATAATTATTTGAAAACAACTAACAAAATACAGATAATACTTAATATTTTGATCATATGGGTAGAAGCAAAATCATGCATTGTAAAAATGCATTATACATAGGTAGAAGGGTTTTCCAGAATTTTGTGGTCAACTTTAGGGGTGCGTACATGGATGCGCATTATACACGAGAAATTACGGTAATTGCTCTCTCTTTCCATTTGTCGCTAGCATAGTAGCTAGATGAACAAAAATACATTATTTGAAGTGAATAAAAAATCATTTTCTGACCAAGTAAGTGACAATGGATCAACTCCCGCGGCAAACCTGATGATCTCTCACGGCAAACTTCCTCGTCATAGTGGTTGGGAGTCATCGGCCTATGGCACGTTTGAGCCTCACCTCTCCCCAGCCTTTCGCAGATGTAACCCGCCGAACAGTCATGTTAATGCTGCCCCCTCCATTGCCATTGTGTGTTGAGAGTGAGCCAGAAAGCACTGCTGTGTCAGAGTTCGTCAAAGGAGCCTAAAGAATAACAACAAAGCTGATAAAATGGAAGTGTCTACCTCACAAAGTTCAAAGCGTGACAAGCTGCTGAGTGACCATCACATACTTTTGTGAATTTTTTACCTCGATGGACTGGGAGATGTGCATCTTGTTGATCTCAAGGTGAGGAAAACCTCCCCCTGGCATCTCCTCAAAGTCCTCATCGTAACGGTCAAAGAGGTCAGTCGCATCCACACCCACACTTATGGTGCCCTATTGATGGAATGAATAAAAAGGAATGCAGGACAGAATATAAGTGAAGGTGCACATCATATAAGTGAAGGTGCACACTACAGTGGAACTTCCAAAGTCAAACAAAATCTATTCTGCGACACTGATAAAAATAACGTAAAGTTAAAAGATAAAAATAACGTAAAGTGAATTCATTTGCTCCAAGTTCAAACTGCTCCAGTCATACAAATACAACACTATGCGGTGCGCTTCCAATCATTAACAATGATGGGACAGTCAGGCAATCTCCTTTTCATGAGCCAGGAAAGATAAGCATCCTTGCTCCTTTATTAACTTCTACACGTTGACAACAATGAATTGGAATGAAACTATAACGGAAAAGTAGCTAAAAGAGAAGAAAAGAAAGATGCCATTACGATGCATCACACGTGATTACAATCTTTCCATTCTGTTGCCTACTTGCTGTTTCTGCTGTGCCTCAGCTTTACATGCTTGCCTCTTCAAAGTGGCAACGGAATAAAGCAAAAAAAATTAAAATAAATCCTGAGGTACAAAGATATTGCCAAATGAAACCTCAGTGTTAGTTTTATGTTATACAATGGACCATTTCACAGTTCGTGTGGTGGCGCAAACGAATACTGATGTAATTTTAGTCAAATAAAAAAATGAGGACAATTGAGTTAAATTGGAAGCGCTTTTTTTTGTCTTAATGCATTGTTGAGGTATCGGATCGGGACTCGGTATCAGCAGATATTTAAAATCAAGTGACTCGACTCGTGTGCAAAAAAAAAATGTGATCGGGACATCTCTACTTTTGAGGCTTTTGACTTTAAAGGCGCCAATGCATGCGACTAACAAAACCTTGGGGTTCGTTCTTTGCTGCAACTTCCTCTCTTCTCTTTCTCGTTGTAGACGTTCATACTCCTCTCGAATTTCTGCCGGCGTTCTTTTTCGTTCCACCACCTAGACAAGCATATCACAATATGAAAGACGATGACGTCAATCCCCCCCCTCCTCCCCCCCAAAAAAACACTTAAATAGACAGCTTACCTCCCAACCTTCTACTTCTAAACCTTTCTTCCCAAAGAGGTCGTAGATGGATCGAGCGTGAGGATCACTTAACACTGAGGGAACAGAGGGAAACATATTGATATGATGTACATAAAATCGGTTTTAAAAGGTCTATTTTGTATTTGTTCTTGTATGAACTATGTTTATACAGTAGCTAAATAGAACGATAGCCAGATACTTCATCGTGTGTCCTTACCCTCAAAGGCTTGGTGCACCTGGTTGAAAAGCTGCTCAGCCTGTATTTTCAGCTCAGGGTCGCGATGTTTGTCAGGATGGTAGAGCATGCAAAGTCTCCGATACGATGCTTTCAGCTCCTCCAGAGTAGCCTGTGATCACACACAAACAAGCCCAACATCTAACTATTCATCCATCCATTTTCTGAGCCGCTTCTCCTCACTAGGGTCGCGGGCGTGCTGGAGCCTATCCCAGCTGTCATCGGGCAGGAGGCGGGGTACACCCTGAACTGGTTGCCGGCCAATCGCAGGGCACATAGAAACAAACAACCATTCGCACTCACAGTCATGCCTACGGGCAATTTAGAGTCTCCAATTAATGCATGTTTTTGGGATGTGGGAGGAAACCGGAGTGCCCGGAGAAAACCCACACAGGCACGGGGAGAACATGTAAACTCCACACAGGCGGGGCCGAGGATTGAACCCGGGTCCTCAGAACTGTGAGGCTGACGCTCTAACCAGCCGTCCACCGTGCCAACATCTAACTACTGTACATTAAATCAAAACACAAATTCTAGGATATAAAATTAACACAAAATCTAGTTTTGAATCATTCCAACTTTTGGGATTTAGGAATCCAGGATAATAAAATTGAGAAACAGAACATCTAATTGCCAATATGGTGTATAGTATAAGGTAGAGTACAACATTCTGTTGTCCACTATATTTTACATTACTACAAATATGGTGATTAAGGGGCAACATAAATACATAAAACTCCCTTTTGGGCACACATGGTAGTGAAAGGTGTACCCTTTTTCTTCATTGATTGCATTGTTTATGGAATATTTTGTACAGTTTTTTTTTTTTTTTTTTTTTTTAGTTGCAGCAGAACCTACGACAAGGCAAACTATACAAAAGCGTCCATGCAATTTTGTGCACAATTTTGCATCACTTGTAACATGCTGTTATCCTACTAGTATGCAAGAGTTGTCCAACTAGTGTGCAGTAATGGGTTACTAAAGACAGAGTCCTTCTACTAGTGCGTTACATTGTCTTACTAGTGAGGACAATGAGCGTACCAGAGCATGGAGCTTACGCTGGACATTAAGGATATCGACTAAATGCTCAAACGGCTTGCCATGCACACATTTACTTCGATGTGCAAGCGCAAATATTGTTCATTAGAGTCTCTGCAGCATCATCCGGTCTCAACCTCCTTCCTTCTCGCCAGCTGGACGACGCACCGAGCGCTAACTCGTGAAGCGACCTAAGCGCAACCGTCACAGTGAAGGACCTTCTAAAGCTCACCGTCGGCGTATGACACGTGAAACATCCGTACCTCCTTCCTCACGTTGAGCAGCGAGTAGTAATCCTGATTATTGAAGTCAACATCATCGTCTAAGGACGCGGCCATGTTCGACCTCGCTGTAAGTCCCGCCCACACCTCGAGTGTAGCGCAAGCTCATTGGCCAACAATGTCAGGAGCGGAAACTGTTTATGGCTCCCTCTGCAGGTAGTGTGAGGAAACAATCATGTCTACGACCTCATTACAACCACATTACCGTTAATGAGTGTACCACACAGTTACTTCCCATTTCAAAATTGAGGAATAAACAAGCATATGAACATTATAGCAGAGGTGCCAAAAGTACTTTCAATCGGTACTGAAGTAGCAGTACAGATAGGTGTGTAGAAACATTTGTGGTAAAAGTAGAGCCCTGAGTCAAGCCACCACTATTCTTTCCCATAACTTGTGTGGCTCATCAACTTTATTCCTCTATAGTTCCCACAGCTCTGCACATCACCCTTGTTCTTAAAATGGGCTCCAGCACCCTTTTCCTCCATTCCTTAGACATCTTCATACCCGCTAGAATTCTGTTGAACAAGCTGGTCAAAAACTCCACAGCCACGTCTCCTAGATGCTTCCATACCTCCACAGTTACCAACCCTTTCCATTTTTCATCCTCTTTAATGCCTTTCTAACTTCCCCCTTACTAATCATCGCCACTTCCTGGTCCACCACACTTGCCTCTTCGACTCTTCTTTCTCTCTCTCCTTTTCGTCATTCATCAACTCCTCAAAGTATTCTTTCCATCTATCCAGCACATTACTGGCACCAGCCAACATATTTCCATCTCTATCCTTAATCACCCTAAGCTGCTGCACATACCTTCCCATCTCTAGCCCTCTGTCTGGCCAACCTGTATTGATCCTTTTCTCATTCTTTAGTGTCCAACCTGGCATTCATGTCATCATATGCTTCTTGTTTGGCCTTTGCCACCGCTACGTTTGCCCTGCGTCGCATCTCCGTGTATTCCTTTCTCCTCTCCTCAGTCCTCTCAGTGTCCCACTTCTTCTAAGCTAATCTCTTTCCTTGTATGATTTCCTGTACTTTGAGGGTCTGCCACCAAGTCTCCTTCTCCATTTTCCGACCAGAAGATACATCAAGTACACTCCTCCCTGTCTCTCTGATCACCTTTGCTGCAGTGGTCCAGTCTTGTGGAACCTCTTCCTGTCTCACCTCTTCTCGAAAAGCCGCGGAACACTCGTCCTGTCTCAGCTTCCACCACATGGTTCTCTTCTCTGCCTTTGTCTTCCTAATCTTCCTCCCCACCACCAGAGTGATTTTACACACCACCATCCTATGCTGTCTAGCCATACTCTCCTCAACCACTACCTTACAGTCGGTAACCTCCTTCAGATTACATCGTCTGCACAAGATGTAATCCACCTGTGTGCTTCTACCTCCGTTCTTGTAGGTCACCCTATGTTCCTGACTCTTCTAGAAAAAAGTGTTCACTACAGCCATTTGCATCCTTGTTGCAAAGTCTACCATCATCTGTCCCTGCAAGTTCCTTTCCTGGATGCCGTACTTACTCATCACTTCTTCATCACCCCTATTTCCTTCACCAACATGTCTATTACAATCTGCACCAATCATGACTCTCTCTCTGTCTGGGATGCTCAGAACTACTTCGTCTAGCTCCTTCCAGAATTTCTCTTTCACCTCTAGGTCACAACCTATCTGTGGGGAATAGCCACTAATCACATTAAAAGTAACACCCTCAATTGAAAGCTTCAGCCTCATCACTCAATCTTATACTCTTATCATTTCCAAAACATTATTAGCTAACTCTTCCTTTGAAATAACCCCTGTTCCATTTCTCTTCCCATCTACACCATGGTAAAATAATTTGAACCTTTCCCCCTAAATATATCAACCTTTCTGCTAATCATCATGTCAACCAACTCCCAAGATTTTCCTGTCATGGTCCCAACATTCAAAGTCCCCACATTCAGTTCTAAACTCCGTGCTTTCTTATTCTCTCTCTGCCTAAGAACCTTCTTTCCACCTCCTTCGTCTTCGGCGGACGTTGCTTACACGGGCCACCACCGATCCGGTATTGAATTGTTTGGATGAACGCTCATATTTATTCGGCAACATTTTAAGCCAGATGCCCTTCCTGACGCAGCCCTCTGCAATTATCCGGGCTTGGGACCGGCCTACAGTTTGCACTGGCTTGTGCCCCCCATATGGCTGCATTTTTTTATGTGCCTGGCCACACACACACACACACACACACACACTCTCTCTCTCACACACACACACACATATATATATATATATGCCTGCGACCCTAGTGAGGAGAAGCGGCTCAGAAAATGGATGGATGGATGGATGGATGGATATATATATATATATATATTAATGTGGTAGCTCAAAGTCTTTGGGTAGTCCATTTTTAAGAGGGACCTTCATGCTTAACTTGTCATATTGCCTAATGTATTGATAGGATGTATTTATTCATTTAAGGCTTTAGGGTCTTCATCACTTTTATTAGATCACTGAATCCCTAAAACTGCACAACTTCAGCTGTACAAGATTAAAGTGAAGGTAATGTCATTGGAACCCTTTTGAATCCCGGGCATGACTAGCTCATTAAATGTGACACACAATTATTTTACTTCCATAAAGCCAAAGGAAAATGTAATATGAGGTTTGATTTAGCCATTCATGAATGTTTCACCAGCACAAATGTGTTTTTGGACATTAATATGTTATAGTAGTATTAATGTAAGTGTCATATTCCTGCTTGAAATACAACTGTATTATTATTGAACCTCATGTCCCTTTGCTTCCCGAGGTAAAGGTGCATGAAAACCTCTCAGTATGTCATGGAGAGACTATTATCTTTGCCAAACTCAAGACAAAAGCACAGACTGGTTGCAGGTCTATACTTTAAAAAAAAAAAAAAAAAACGTTTACTTATGTACAGGTGTTGAATCAGTACTTCTACTCTTACCAGTCTTTTTTTTTTTGTACAAGTATTTGTACTCAACTCTGCGTAGATTCTCAGTCATCTGGGTGATAGCAATCCACAAAGATTGAATTGAGGAAACTAGACTTTGTAGAAAAAAAAAGAGAACCAACAAAGGTCCACTTGCCTTGATCCAACCTTTGCGGATTACTGCTAATTAAGTAGAGTTTGAGTATGTTTGCGACCTCTGTGTGAGACTATTAAATAAATAGCCAATTAAAGTCGTGTGGTCTTTCGAAACTTTGGATCAATCTCATGCTGCTTTGCATCACGTTTCCAGCTGACAGAGGCCGCTAATGCGCATGCGTGCGGAGCTGTCCTTTCAGCACCAATGACAGCGGCCTCCTGCCCACGCGCTGCATCTGCAAAGCATTTTCTATCTCGTGCTCCCCCAACCCACACACACACACCCGCCCGCCCCCCGCGGTTCAATTGACTTTGAAGATGGCGAGAACGCGACCGCAGCTTGTGTGCGAGAGACAAAACGATGAAGCGCTCGAGGAGGATGAGGAGGCTGTCAAGGTTGTCCTAGAATACAGAGGTGGTTAAGTGACGTGGTAGGGGCGGCAAGGAAGAAGAGGCGTGCGCGCGTTCACGTCAGTGGGCGGGGCCTGTGGGAAGCGCCTCTATCGCGGATCCCCGCTGTCAATCACCGGCGCCTGAGCCAATCGTCCGGCGAGTCAACTTGTCGGGCCCGCCCCCTCCTTGAGCTGTCCTCTCCTAGTGTGAGCCCCCCGCCCCTCCCCACCCCGCTCCTACCACCACCACTAGGTCGAGTCGAGGAGGAGGAGGAGGAGGAGGAGGAGGAAGAGGAGGAGGAGGAGGAGGAGGGATGAGGCGCGCGGCGGAGGGGAAATGGCTGCCGAAAACAAGCCGGAAGGTAAGACAGAAATATCGCTTTTAATTTTGAGGTGGCACCGTGTCGCTATATTTGGCCTTCAGACGAGGTGACGACGGCTGGACGCAGGCGGACCGACGAGAGGAGAGATAAGAGCCGGGCTTTCCCCTTTCTTGCTGTCCGTCCCAAAAACACGGTGGCAGGCTGGCTCGGTGCTGAAGCAGCGACAGCATAAATAACCAAGGGAGAGTTGACTGCGTGCTGTCGGTGGTGCTGGGATGGAGTCGAGCTGAGTGCCTTCGAAGCGTTTAACGCGGAAAAGGGATGGAGAGAGGATGAGAGTGGTTCACGCTGAAGGAATTTAGATGGTGCGCGTGCGTGTGCGCCTGCGTGTGTTTATGTGTCTCTCCTTAAAGTAGAATAGACCGCCGGATTTCCAATTCCTGACACACACAACACTCAAGAGCTCTCAGTGATCCGTGTGTGTGTGTGTGTGTGTGTGTGTGTGTGTGCGTTCATGTCCATGTGTGCTTCTGGTTGCTTCCCATGACAATCTGATTGGATTTCGGAGGAGGCGAGAGAGTGGGTGCATGCGTGGTGTAGTATGTGTCACAGTTTGAAGCAGTACTATTTGTTTCAAATTGTACACCCTCCATTGAACTCTTGAGGTCATTATCACTCACGGCCACCATTTAATCCAGACTGTTATGCATTTGTTCATGCATTATTTAAAAGGTGGCAACGTTATCTCTATCTCGTCTCGTGGATGCATTAATTTATGTTTTATTCAGTGTGTTTCATTTGATTTGTTTATATACTCCCCCAACCGCCATCGCCGCCACCTTTGTCAATGTGTTCCGTGATTGCTTTCGTTCAAAACAAACAAACATTTTACGCACGAGAAACTGTTTCATTGCTGATTACATGGTGAAATGACATTCATAGTAAGCGTTGACTGGATTATTACTCCACTATTAATAGGATAGGGTTGATAAATGACTGAGGCTCTTCACTAGGGAGCGATACTGACAGGTATTTCTCCAAGGGGGGCAATTTTTAGCAACACCTGTGCAGTGTTATATATTTGTAAAGCCCATTTTGTGTCACAGAGCACTTACAGCCTCTCCCACGTACACAAATGCACACGTGCAAGCGAGCGTGCAGTGTATAGCCAGAGGCAGGGGGAAGGTCGTGGGTTGAACGTCCTATTGCGTGAAAATACCTGAACTGAAAGATGAGGCAGAAGGCCCATGGCCAGTTCAGCAGGCAGTGTACCACATAAATATAAAACCATGCCCCTGCCCATATTATAGCGATACACACACACTGCACAAGGAAGCCTTTTGTCCACTGCCTCTCAGTGTTACATATAGGGAGGATGTTACAATTTACGAGCCCCAGCCAAGCTGAATGAGAGCCAAATGAATCACGGCAGCCCGGGCAGGAGACAGCCGTCCACTCTACCCATCCCGTAGCAGATGTGTGTGGCGCCGATCTGCAGAGCTCACCAGTGGGCATGTGAACAGCATCCACCATATAGCTCGGAAGACCCTCTCCCTGTGCACTGGTTGGACTAGTTTGTATCATAGCAACAGTGGTCAGGGAAACAGAAATGATGAGGGTGAGGAGAAACTAAAGCAGGGTACAAGTTAGTCACACACACACACACACACACACAAATAGTGTTTCTACTGTGGCCAATCGATCAGAGGATACAATTGATGCTCAGAAAATGGATCAGCCCACATTCATATCAGTTGGAGTTGGATTTGTGGGCTCAAGAGGAAGAATGGGTAGAGGGGGAACAAATGCCAAGAGCTTCTCCTAAATATGTCTTTGTCTTTTTCTCTCTTCACAGGATTGAAGAAGATAAGAAATCCAGAGCGAATGGTCAGGATTGCTGTTGGTTACACGGGACACACTCCTCCCAAGAGTGATGAAACTGACGCCAACAGTAAGACGCACACAAACAAACGCAGAACGTGTGTGTGTGTGTGTGTGCGTGTGTGTGTGTGCGCGTGTGCGTTTAAGTGCTGCGTTCACGTTTGTCTATAGCACAGGGTAACTCTGAGAACGAGTCTAAAAGCTGTCTGGCAGAATGATGTGATCCAGGAACTGAGGTCTTGCTCTGTACCACACACATGCACACACGCATAAACGCATGCACGCGCACACACACACCAAGCATACACAATCTCTATGTCTCACTGAGACGTCATGATAATTCAGCACTGTAACGCTTCATTTTTATTCATGCATACCAGTACAGTATTAGCAGGCACACACACACACACTCACACACACACACACACACACTCACACACACACACACACACACAATAAACTGCACATTACCATAGAAAGTCACAGTAAAGGCAAGGCTCATTTCAGCTATTAGTAGTTTATTGTCAAACCTAATCTGTACACATGGCATTATGTATCGGTAATCCTCAAAGGGCCTGTTTACAGTCAGCACTGAGGCACACTGTGTAGTCTCAGGTCGCTGCATGCTTGGGTATGTGTGTGACAGTGAGGTGTATGGAGGGACTGCCTGTACACGCTACGATCGCTTTGAAAGGTTATTGGTTAATAATGACATCAGACAGATGCATGTGTGTGTACGTGTATTATCAGTGGCGGACAGACTGGAGCAAAGTGAACATATGTAAGGACAAGCAGTCAGACATGGCGAGCTTATTGATGGCTATCAAACACACACACACACACACACACACACACCTACGCATGCTGACACATGCACATAGGAATAGACTAGAACAGGGGTGGTGAACACTAAGTGAATGAAAAAAAAATCAAACAACAGTTAACATTACATATTATGAGCAAGAATGGGTTAGGGTTCTATTTCCTGTGAGGTATATAGCCCACTAGCCGTAGGTTCCCTACCACTGAAATAAGGTAAGAGTTAGCTATTAAATATGAAGGCAGCATGGTGCATTAGTGATTAGCACATCTGCCTCACAGGTCTGAGGTTGGGGGTTAGAATCCCAGCTCTGACCTTCCAGTGTGGTGTTTGCATCTACTCCCGTTTCCTCCCACATTCCCAAAACATGCACGTTAGGTTAACTGAAGAGTCTAAATTGCCCTTCATTTTGAATGTGAGTGTGAATGGTGTCTATTATGTGCTCTGCGATTGGCTGGCGACCGGACCAGGGTGTACCCTGCCTCTCGCTGAAAATCAGCTGGGATAGGCTCCAGGTCACCTGCTGTATAGAAAATGGATGGATGGTTGGACGTTCAATAGGAGTTGAGGCTTGCAATCCCTGTCTCCTATCTGTGCTGTAGTCCCAGTTGGAGGATTACCAGAGGAAAAGTTTATCAGCAGAATGATAAAATTAGCATGCATGCCCATCTCTCCAACCCTCCCCCCTCATCCCCTTATATCCCTCTTTCTCTCCTCCCCGCATCCATCCTTCCCCCTACACCCTAACTCCTCCCGTGCAGCGTCCTCCCCGCCTTTCTTCTTTCTGCCCTCCTGCCCTCCCTCCCATCCCTCTAGCTGCTGCGCAATGAGTCTTTCTTTCTCTATGTCACATGAATTTTATCCCAAAGAGAGAGAAAGAGAGAGAGAGAGAGAGAGAGAGAGAGTGTGTGTGTGTGTGTGTGTTGGGTGGGGGGGTGGGGGCTACGAACATTTCCCCTGACGCATCCTAATATCAGTGGGGGTAAGCGTTAAGAGTTGTATTTGGAGCATCTCTCTTTACTGAGGAGAGTTTTATAATTAACTGACAGCTTTCTCACAAGGGCATTGGCTTGTTTCTGTGTTAAATATGGAGATGGCAGTTTTATGAGGTAAAATATTCATCAGTCGCAGGCCCCAGTTCTGTGTGATTTTGGTTTAAATCACAGCATTTGATCAGCTGCTAGAGCAATGTTTCACTTTGGTCAACAGTTTCTGGCAAGCATTTGACTTAATGCGCCATTAGGTCCTCTTTTAGCATTCTGGTGTTGTTCCTTTTTTTAAAAAAAAAATATTTGCGTGTTAGACTAAAATAAAGGAACAATTTTATGTTATTAATGTACTTTATAATATACAGTTTATTAATTTGAACATAATAAGTTCTGTGATGCTTGTCGACGTCCAGGCTGTTCTTCAAAACTAATTTCCCGTAGGAAATAATGTTAAGTGAATTAATATATTCCAGGCTTAAACTCTCACCATCATAAAATCTTTATAACCATACCGGTCATTTTTTTGGTAACATTTTAACATTCATACGTGTCTTGCAAGTTTAGAGAGCACTGTATGATAAAACCAAATGAAACTAAAATCAACTAAAACTACTCTCCCTTTGAAGACGCCTTACAGATACATCGGAAATAACAAGTCTACACACCCCTGTTGAAATGGAAGGTTTTTCTAATGCATCTAATGTAAAAATAGACCAAGATAAATCCTTTAAAAATATAAAAACACCATTAATGTGACCTATAACCTGTGCAACAGAAATTGAGTTTTTAAAATCTTTTCGAGAGGGGAAATGAAAATAAATAACTGAGTTTATGTAGTTTCAGGCGGCACGGTGGCCGACTGGTTAGAGCGTCAGCCTCACAGTTTTGAGGACCCGGGTTCAATCCCCGGCCCCGCCTGTGTGGAGTTTGCATGTTCTCCCCGTGCCTGCGTGGGCTTTCTCCGGACACTCCGGTTTCCCCCCACATTCCAAAAACATGCATGAATTGGAGACTCTAAATTGCCCGTAGGCATGACTGTGAGTGCGAATGGTTGTTTGTTCCGATGTGCCCTGCGATTGGCTGGCAACCAGTTCAGGGTGTACCCCGCCTCCTGCCCAATGACAGCTGGGATAGGCTCCAGCACCCCCGCGACCCTAGTGAGGAGAAGCGGCTCAGAAAATGGATTGGATGTAGTTTCAGAAGTGTGTACACCATCTTATAACTAGTGTGGCTGTGTTTAGAATTAACCAGTCACAGTCAAACCTGTGTTAAATGGGAGTCAGCACACACCTGCCACCTTTTAAAGTGCCTCTGATTAACCCCAAACAAAGTTTGACTGTTCTAATAGGACATCCAGAATATTTTTTTTTGTTGCTTTTGAGCACAAGCGTGAAGATTTTGTGCTAACACATACTGCTGTTTTGAGGCGATTCGAATTTTGTCCACCTCGCTTAAGCCCCGGTCCCAACTGAAGAAAAACATCCCAAAAGCATGATGCTGCCACCACCATGCTTCAGTGTAGTTACGGTGTGCCTTTCGTGATAAGCAATGTTGTGTTTGTGTAAAACATAACTTTGGCAATTTTGGCCAAAAGGTTCAACCTTGGTTTCATCATCAGACCGTAACAAAATACATATCTGGGAGGATGTGTTATGGTCCGATGAAACCAAGGTTGACCAAGGTTGAATATTTTGGCCACTATTTCAAAAGGTATGTTTGGCGCAAACACAACACTGCTTGTCACCAAAAGAGCACCATACCTACAGTGAATGTCATGGCAGCATCATGCTTTGGGGCTTTGGCAGCTGGTACTGTGCCATAGACAAAATGGAGGGAATTATGAACAGATCAAAATCGCAGTTCGTGTTAGCAAAAAACCTTAAGGCTTCTGCTAGAAAAAAATGCCACGAAATGCCTACCAGAACAGTGGTACTTAGTTTAGGGTTAATCAGAGGCACTTTAAATGGTGCCAGGTGTACGCTGACTCCCATTTAACATGAGTATGAATCTGACTGATTAATTCTGAACACAGCCAAATCCCAGTTGCAAGCGGGTGTGCACACTTGTGCAACATAATTTCAATTTTTAATTTTTACTCCCCTCTTGAAAATATATTTTTTACTATGAATTTCTACATGTTGACAGAGAAATTAATCGTGTAAATCACAAAAACCTGCCATTTGAACAGGGGTGTGTGGACTTTTTATATCCACTCTATGAATGGGGAGGTAACAGGAAGATGTATGCAGAGCAATACTGTCACCTAGTGGCACTTTATGAGTAGAATTAACAATTGATAGTAAATCTATCTATCCGTCCATTTTCAACACCGCTTATCCTGGTTAGGGTCGCGGGGCGCTGGAGCCTAGCCCAGCTGACTTCGGGCGAAAGGCGGACTGCACCCTGAACTGGTCGCCAGTCAGTCACAGGGCACATATAGACGCGGACAACCATTCGCACTCACGTTCACACCGTCACTGAATGGGAACTGAACCCACGCTGCCCCCACCAAAGTCAGGCGAGTGTACCACTACACCGTCAGTGACCCATTAAATCTATTGTATTGCTAATAATTTACTGAGCAGCCAGAACCTTTCGTATGTTGAAGTGCAGTTTCTGGTTATATTGCCCATCACCGGTACCGCTCTGTGGTGCCATCACAAAAGAAATGCAAAAAGCAAAAGCAAAACTCACACGATTTGCTGACGTCTCGTGTGATGTAACATGATGATGGTTTGAACTTCAAGATATTTTTTCCACAATATTTTGATTGCGCTCTAAACAACATGATATTTCTATATTTAGAAGCCTGTTCATAGCGTCCCGGGACAGTTAATTTCCCTGGGTAGCCAAAAACTTCAGAGAACTAAAGTTTTTTTGCCACATGTCCCACCGTAGTACAGCTCCACAGAGGATCATTTAGAACAGATGGAAGGCGATTACCCACAGTACCCAGGCTGAATATTTTGAAACAGGGATGCATTGTGAGAAACCACACAACTCTTCAGGGTGTAAAAGCTCAATTGTAACGTTGGCCCTGTGTTGAGCAGGGTGACGCATCGGCAGGATGGGTTAATATGGCAATCGTGTCCATGAAGGTGTGCCTTGAAAGGAATTTCAGCACCAAGGTCACCGGTGTGGGGTGGGGGGGGGTGGGGGTGGGGAATGGCTCTGGGACAAATGCTGTGATTTGTGTGCCTTGATTGGCAACCACCGTGTGTGTTTGCATGTGTGCGCGCGTGGGTGTGTTTGTGTGCCGAATGGCTTTGTTTGATGTGGTGGTTCTGGAACATTTCAAAGGCGAGGCTCTGATGAAAATTCTTCAGAACAGCAGGGAGAGAGGAGGGGTGGTGGTGGTTATAGCCAGGAGAGGTGGGGTTTAAACGCTGATTGGCATTCATCGCAGAGAGGCTGGAGCGCCGCTAAAAAAGAAATTAGGTTTTAACTAAGCTGCACCATTCAGCTGTTTAACTAAGCTGTGGCACCGTTCAGCTGTTTGAAATTCTGTCTTCTCAGGCCTTCTATTAATAAATGCATAATTGATTAGGGGCAGCATACGTGCTTGAGCACTTCCTCCCAACACCAACACACATACAAGACAAGACCTCCCTCCTGTCCTGGAGCTGCACTTATCTTCCTGTGTGTCTTTGTGTTGCTCCACCTCTTGTCCTTGCAAAACTGTAGCTGTGTAAACATTTCTCTCCCCTGCTAAGTTTCTTTTCTGCCTATCATTGGCTCCCACTCCTCTGTGTCTCCAGCTCTGACCCTCCCACTCTCCTTCTCTTGTTCTGTCATCCGCCCTCAGGTAGAGTGTATAATTCCTATCTTCCCAGGGGAGTCATGAATGGACGCCCTCCACTCAAATCCTTATCAATAACCTTTGAGTGCACGCTCTCTTTGATTCTGAGCAGCATATCTGTTGGGTACACGCTCACAAATGGACACAGATGCACTTGCACATACACCGGGGCTCTATCTTTGAAAGGGCATTTTGAACTGGCCAAGTGATATTTTTCTGATGCACAGAGTGTGTTTTTTTTACCACCATCTTCTCAGTATTTCATTGCACCTCTATTTTGACAACCTGACCTTTGCAGTGGAGGTTTTGGTGTCAACATCGCCTATGATTAGTGGTTGTGCGCTTATGGATCTCCGAAAAAGGGCAGCAAATAACTTATATTGATATTTTCTTCTGTTACCTCACAGCAAGAAGGTTCTGGGTTTGATGTTGCTCTGGCTTCCTCTCACAGTCCTTCACGATGCTTGCCCCAGAAACCAATGGCCTACAAAATAGACGGTTATAAACTTTTCCACGATTTTCACACTTTAAAATAAATATTCAAAATTAGCAATATTGGTTAGCACATCTGCCTCATAGTTCTGAGGACACGGGTTCAAATCCGGCCCCGCCTGTGTGGCGTTTGCATGTTCTCCCCGTGCCTGCGTGGGTTTTCTCCGGGTACTCCGGTTTCCTCCCACATCCCATAAACATGCCTGGTAGGTTAATTGAAGACTCTAAATTGCCTGTAGGTGTAAATGTGAGTGCGACTGGTTGTTTGTTGATATGTGCCCTGCTATTGGCTGGCAACCAGTTCAGGGTGTACCCCGCCTCTTGCCCAGAGTCAGCTGGGATAGGCTCCAGCACGGGTACTCCGGTTTCCTCCCACATCCCATAAACATGCATGGTAGGCTAATTGAAGACTCTAAATTGCCCATAGGTGTAAATGTGAGTGCGAATGGTTGTTTGTTTCTATGTGCCCTGCGGTTGGCTGGCAACCAGTTCAGGGTGTACCCCGAAGATAGCTGGGATAGCCTCCAGCACGCCCGTGACCCTAGTGAGGATAAGCGGTACAGTACGGAAGATGACTGAATGAATAAGCTATCAATATTTTATATATTAGTAACAGTCACCAGATGTCATAAACAACACCATCAATAACTGGTAGCTGTCCGTGGACAAGACGTTTTGGTTCAAATAGCTTACAAGGTGTGTAATCATTACTCTTGCCCAGTTCTCTAAATTTGTGTTCTGTCACCTTTACAGCAGCAGGGTGTTTTACAGTGGATATAAAACTTGGTTCAATCCTGTAAAGAACGTTTTTTCATTGTAAAATAAAAATAGACTAAGAAAAAAAAGTGGCGGCAAGGTGGACGACACAGTGTGCTGCAATATGGCGATTAGGCCAATGCAAGAATCAGTCACCAACCAAGCTTTGAGTGTTTAGTCAATACTTGACAGAAGTGTTATCTTTGGCGGTTTCATTTATAGGGTTTGCACATCATCGTCATCATTGTCATCGTCGTCGTCATATGCTGCAGATATTTCTTTGAGTACTCGAGTAATCGCTAAACCCCCCCAAAAAAAATTTGAATTTTTTTTCCAATGACTAACTTTTCTGAGGGCTGGACTTCTATCCTTAAACTGCCTATGTTGGTACTGAGTGTATGGTACAAACGCTGAAGAGAATTTGGTTAGCATTCGTGATTAGCAATAGCGCGCTGGTTATTACCATTTTAGGTAAAAAAATAAAACATTTAAAAAAACGCTAACTACCATTCAGCTCACTCATACATCATGTTTGATGCACTGTACACATCTACTACTAGTGTCTTAAAAATCACTTACAGATGCTCCTTTGTTGTTTTTGGCTGGGTGGTTTATCGGTGGCCCAATACTGTGTTCGTCTGCAATAAATGTCCGCGGAAGGTTTTTGTTTTTGGGGGAAATGGGGTGTCTCGACGGAGCTTCGAAGCAGAAATTCCGCGTCGACCTATTTTTGAAGTAGAATTAGCCAAGTTGTTCGATTTTTTTTTTCCTCCAGCCCTACTTAGAAGACCATCACAAAGTCTCCCCTCATATGACGAAAATACACTTTTGAGTATCACTGCTATAAAAGAGAATCAGAGACACACATGTAATTGTGCACAACTGTTTCCAACCAGGCGGCACGCTGGACGACTGGTTAGAGCGTCTGCCTCACAGTTCTGAGGACCGGGGTTCAATCCCCAGCCCCGCCTGTGTGGAGTTTGCATGTTCTCCACGTGCCTGCGTGGGTTTTCTCCGGGCACTCCGGTTTCCTCCCACATCACCAAAACATGCATGGTAGGTTAATTGAAGACTCTAAATTGCCTGTAGGTGTGAATGTGAGTGTGACTGGTTGTTTGTTTACATGTGCCCTGCGATTGGCTGACAACCAGTTCAGAGTGTACCCCGCCTCCCACCCGATCATGACTGGGATAGGCTCCAGCACTCCCGCGACCCTTGTGGGGATAAGTGGCTCAGAAAATGGATGGATGGATGGATGGATGGATGGTTGGATGGATAATACTGTAGGAGAACACACACATGCTACAGTGCACAATAGAATGTACATCATTTGTTTTTTCATTTAGGGGGTGATCTAGTCTATTGAACCCCGGTCCCCAGAACTGTGAGGCAGATGTGCTAACCAGTCGTCCACCGTGCCGGCTCCTACAGTATTAATAAGGTTTAATATGATTATGAAGGCGGCATATGATTATGAAGGCGGCATGGTGGGTGACGGGTTAGCACATCTGCCTCTGAGTTCTGAGGCCCCGAGTTCAAATCCGGCCTTACCTGTGCGGAGTTTGCATGTTCTCCCCGTGCCTGCGTGGGTTTTCTCCAGGTACTCCGATTTCCACCCACATTCCAAAAACATGCACGGTAGGCTGATTGAATACTCTACAGTAAATTGCCCGTAGGTGTGAATGTGAGTGTGACTGGTTATTTGTGTATACAGTATGTGCCCTGCGATTGGCTGGCGACCAGTTCAAGCTGTACCCTGCCTCTTGCTCGCAGTTAGCTGGGATAGGCTCCAGCACGCCCGCGTCCCTGGTCAGGATAGCAGTACAGAAAATGGATGGATGGAAGATTATGAACTACAGACTATCCCTCTAAAACATATTTATTTTCTCATTGATTAACTCAACTTTTGCAACCTGTTTTTCATTATTAAGAAAAACATATCTCTCTAAATTATAATGGATTAACTCCTTTTAGCAAAATGAGCTTCTTATGTCCTTTAGATGGATGAACAAATGATGGTGCTAAATCACATGCTTAAGATAGCTTAACAATATTAATATGAGTATCCAGTCAGTTGTCAGCTGTTGTTTTCTACGACCTAATATTTTTTAGCAGTGATTTGTAATGTCTTTCTCGAATAAATCCAAAGATAATTTTTTTCTAAATTACTTGCCAGGATGCCTGCATATTGCTTTTTAAATAAATGTCCTGACAGCTCATATGCATCATTGCATTTATACATTTCACGATTTCACTCTTTTTATATATACAGTAGAAACCCTGCATATTCACGGTGCGGCACCCGCGGCTTCTCCTATTTGCTGATTTTTTTTTTATTATTTTTTTATTTTATTGAGAGGGGGAACCACCATCGTTTTTTATGGATAACGTTTTTTATGGATAACGCTGAGTTGTTTTTTTTCGTTTTTTTTTTTCCGATGCAGTTATAATGGGCGTCAATTATCCGCAGATTTTCACTATTTGCGGTCAGGTCCGGTCCCTTGTTGACATTGGGTAGCATGGTGAACTCGTGATTAGCACATTCTGCCTCCCAGTTCTGAGGTTTATGTTTCGAAGCCCTGGCCTTCCCGTGTGTAGTTCGCATGTTCTGTCTGTGCCTGCGTGGGGTTTCTCCACGGTTCCATTCACACTCTAAAAAAATACATGTTAGCTTCATTAAAAACTCATAATTGTCCTTAGGTGTGAATGTGAGTTTGAATGATGGTTTGTCTAAATGTGCCGTGCGATTGGTTGGCGACCAGTGCACGGTGTAGCCCCGCCTCTCGTCCAAAGTCAGCTGGGATGGGCTTCTGCTCACCTGCTACCCTAATGGGGACAGGCGGAAGAGAAAATTAATGGGTGAATGTTGTCGTTTTACGGTGAGCAGCTGTCAGAGAAAAATATTCGATAAACAGATAAAAGATCAAAAATTTCGACAAACAGAAATTATATGCTTTGGCGCACACGCAACCAGTGGCTCGAACACTTTGAAAACCCTTCTAGATTCTCCACCCTTTAGAAATCTGAATAAATGTGTATTTGTCTTCTCTTAATCATCCATTGCTTGACCTTCACCTTGCTTTCCCCTCACTACAGGTGAGCCAGGCCAGTTGAAAATCTACCTTCCTAAGAAGCTACTAGAGTGTCTGCCCAAATGTTCCTCTCTGCCCAAGGAGCGCCATCGTTGGAACACTAACGAGGTGAGAATGTGACACGCTCGTGAGGGAAATATGCGCGACAGTGAGATGAACTCAGTGTTTTGGCTGGTGACTCATTTCTAGCTGAAGTCGTCATGAAACCTGGATGAAGAGGAGGTAAACAAAGATGAGGGTAGTTTTTTGTGTTATATAAACCTGAAACTGTGACACAAGGGAAGAAAATAAACATGCAAACCCAAACTCAGCACTAAAATGGCACTGATTTTGGCCTACGGTATAGCTTTGTAGCCCCAACAGGCAGAAGCGGCGGAACAAGGGGGGCATTGGGGACACTAGCCCCCTCACTTTTTGGCCTGCCTTTGACACCCCTTTGTTCCTTTTACCATATATGTTTTGACACCCCTTTTTTATTGCACTGGGTGGTGCCTATCTGAGCATATGTTGCTTATCAGTAGCATAAGTACATGCAGCAAAGTGATGTGGATTTAATTTTTAAGCATGGTTTTCCTAGTGAAAATGAAAAAGCCCCTTGAGCAATGTGCCCCACATTCCACAAGTTGTTCTGGCACCTCTACTAACAAGGTTAAGAAATAATGTACAAAGAACACAGAGGCTTTTCTGTAATTCCACTGCACAGTACCTGCTCGGCTTGCCGTGGCTCATCTCACTGTTTATGCTTTCCCATTGACAAAACCCCGAACTATTTTTAGCAATAGTAATTGGTAATCTGCTTGAAATATTTTTGTCTCCTCAGCCAGATGCTATAAAGTCAACACAGAATACCATCGTTCTCCTTCCATTATGGAAGTTCGTTTTGTTCTGACTCCGACCGCCCGAAACGGAGGCGAGTAGAGCTGAGCCAAGCTGTGCAGTGCCACTTTTCATCCATAGCTTTTTTATCCTGTAGATGGAATGAACCACGGGTCAGTAAAACAAAGAAAATAGTTATCTTGACATCGTTCCTAGGCAACCATAGACGCTGTTAAGGCCTGCTATTTTGGGCTCATTTTTTGCCTTGTGTGTAAACGGCGGCGTAGATACTGTGTGTAATTTTGCCGACAAAACAAAAGGAAGAATGAACAATGAAAATCTCTGTGTGATGAGTAAACAACAAAAGCAATGACCATGCACCTTGACGATTTGATCATCATGAGTTATTTTTTTCACACTTCATTAGTCAGCTACAAATGTGGGAGTCCTTAGTAGAGTAGATAGAACATAGCTCCTGATCCTATATCATTGAAGGATGCAAATAGTGATGCAAGTCAATTAACTGTTGGATTCAATTTTCAGCCCCATTACCAAACTAGATTTGAGTGTTTTCCCAATAAGACAGAAAATCCATATCCAGATTATGTACCAAAACCTTTCTTAATAATACATTTATTACAACCAAAATGTTGGACTGCTAAACTGCATTATTTCTATAGAATATGCATTGAATGGTCATAAAAATAAATTTCCCAAAAAAGTGACCCTAAATCACCTAATGTTCTATGAGGTACATCAATGTCCATCCACAAACTAGAAATAGGTATTTGACTGCATTTGTTTCATTAACTATGGAATTAATTAATGATCCATGAATGCCTTATTTGTTCTTTAAAAGCGTAATCATTTTACAACAGTTCTTAATTAGTGAATCATTAAATGTTATGTGACAAATAGCACAGCTGATGACATGATGTCCCCCCTATTTGAGACTGAATCAACAATGTCTCTGCTGGTAGCAGCCAAGTCGATCACTCCCTTTTCCCCAATTGCATGATTAATCAACATTCTTAATGATCGATAAATCGCCTATCAATTACTATGACCATCCCGAGTCCAAACACTGAAAGGAAGAAGGATGGTAAAAGTCTTGCTAAAAGGAAAACTTGTATGCAGGCTTAATGGGATGTCCAATTATAAAACATGGAGGATTTTATACCAAGAAGCTAAACTCTTTATGCTTCCTGTGCCATATCCTCTCTGCATCTTTCACGAGAATGACTGGGGCGCCTTCTCTGATGCTAATTCCAGTTCTCATTATGCATCCATGGATTCTATCAGCAATTGAAATTTACACCAGGGGGCAATAATATACTCGACTTAATATACACAAATATCAAGAACGCCTACAGAGCCATTTCCCTACCCCGCATGGGCAACCCTGACCACCTATACTGTTCTCCTAATAATAAAGTTTTGTTCAAAGTTTTGCTCTTTTAATAAGTGCCGTGTGCTTTTCCCAGTCTCATGTAACCTTACACGTGACAGCACCAATAACTAGAATCTTCACAGACTGTTTTTGTGAGAGAATTAAGATGTTAGCCCAGGAAAGTGTCTAATGGGTGAAAAGGGACATCGTGTATCTTTTGTATGCATTGCATTGCTCGACACTGGTGGTTCGCGACATCCATGGCAATGCGGTTGGCCTCTGCCGGGACATTTTCTTCATGTGCAGGCGGCGCACTCCATTATGAATGAGTGTTTGTGTTATTGATTACCAGGTCCAGCATTATTATGCAATGCAAAGCTGATTTAGCTTGTGGTTTTTCTCTGAGGAAAGTCATTACATTTCTCATGCAATCCATCTCAATGAAGGTCATACTGTGAGTTAAGCAACAACGGCAAATGAACAGTGGGCTCACGTGAATAGACTGTGCGTGCGGGTTTGTGTGTGTGTGTGTGCGTGCGTGCGTGTGTGTGTGTGTCTGTGCGCATGTATTTGAACATGTCCTTGTGTGTTTAAAAACCACACAAGCGATACTGGTTAGGTTAAAACGGTGCCAACCGGAGCACCCCCTCCCATATATACCCAACTCACCATTGAATCCTCTCTATTAGAGCCTGACATTTTTGGGAGTACTCGTGGGACAGAAGTCAATTACAAATTTCATCATGTGACTGGGCCACGTCAGGAAAAATGTCAGTGGGAGGAGGCGGGTTTGGAATCATAACAATGAGGGCAGTTTTTATTTAAATACAATTATATTAATAGAGGCTATTTGTAATGTCAAGCATTATGTTTTTATTGGCATTCAGTTTTTGTCTGTTCTGGTAACTGGTTGCAAGCAGCCACCAGGGCAGTGTATGACGTATTTGGATTGATGACACATGGCGCTGTGCCAAGATGACGGCCATATGGTGGGAATAAAAAGCTTTGCAGCACAACACAAAGTAATCGAAGACAAGACCGGTGATAACATCACATCAAAACAATTGCATTGCCTGACGGGCGTGGAATTATTCTATCATGGGGTTGGAATAAGACGGGTGTATTTTTGACAAAGCCGCTTTTATACAGCATTGAATTTACACTCCTGCGTCACCCTCTTCTCTATCAATATCTCTCATTGCCTCTCCTCTCTCTCTCTCTCTCTCTCTCTCTCTCTCTCTGCTGAGGAAGCACAGGCTCAGTTCAGGGGGAGGTTCGGTGTCCCTCGGTGAATTCCTTCAAAGCTCCTCTTCCAACCAGGCAAAGTTTGCTACATATTTAAAGACATCATTGTGTCTTCTGCTTCTCATGCTTGGTGCTTTCATTGGCCCAGCTGTGTGAGCTAACGGATTGCTCCTAATGTGTGTACTGTAGTGCGTATTTCAGCGTGTGCTTGCCTCACCTGTGCACAGCTCTGGATGATTGAGCTGGATTATCTTTTTTGCTACTGCAACAAAAACAGATTTTCTTTTCTGTGTCTGTTGGCAAGACATTAATCGTTTTGCACAACATATGGAAATCAGGAACTAAAAAACATCTGGTTATTCCATGTTGGCCGCAATATTAGGCACTCCTGTACAGTTTAATCATTAGATTGCACAGGAGTGCCACTTAGACCAATCAAATCCAATAAAAGAACTTAATCTGAATATTGTACCTCTAAAAGATAATAGTGTTCAGTTTTGATTGGCACAGTCAGTCAGAGGGGTATTAATTAATTAATCATTGTTTTTAGTCTTGCAGTGAGTGTCAATCAAGACGTATTGTTATTCGCTTTGTAAAAGCATACATTTTGTGTCAGATTTTACAGTACATAACTGATGTATTGGTACATTCCTCTGGCTTGTGGGTTCAGTCCCCCCCCCCCCCTGTGACGATGTTCATGTGGATGTGAATAGTTTTCTGTCTCTGTATGCGCCCTGTGCCTGACTGGCTACCAGACCAAGGTGTAGTCCGTCTTTCGTGCTGGAGCCAGCTGTGATATGCTCCAGCTCCCTGTGACCCTGTACAGGATAACCGATATAGGTAGTAGATGAATGGTGAACCACATGGTGGTCTAGTGATTTGCAGGTCTGCCTCACAGTTGTCAGGTCCCGAGCTCAAACCTCAGATCAGGCTGTGTGGAGTTTGCATGCTCTACCCGGGGTTGCATGGGTTTTCTCTAGGTACTCAGGCTTCCTTCCATGTACATTTTAGGTTCAGACTAAATCACCGCTACTCAAATACAAATCTTAAAGGGCCACAAATGTTTTTTTTTTTCAACGACTCAAAGGTCCATTTATTGACGTCGGTCAGGCCATGTGATAATACGGTAGTAATATACTGTGACAGTGGCTTTTCATTCAAAACAGAAAAACAATACAAACTAAAATCAAATGTTTCCATTTTGACATCAATTACAATAATGAATTGAATTTGGATAAAACAAAACATGACCCCTCTCATGAATTCAAAACAAATACATCAAGAGGGGGTCAAGAACGCTTTTCTTTTCGAATATAAACACCAAAGAACTACAAGAGATAGGGGAAACAGCATATCTTTTTTTATAATTCAGGGGCATCACACTTTGAGTGTGTGCCAGAGCCAATTTTCAACTGTACACTTTTCTTTTAGTAGCGAACTTGGAACATGCCATTTTTGTGCAATCTAGGCTCCCGCAGCTGGCAAAGTGTCAATATGTGAACTTCTCCTAAAACGAAAGTCAACTTTAAAAATTGCACATCGGCAGTGTACTCTGATTAATCCAGTAACAGGCTGTGTCGTGGCGGTATTCTCCGCTTTTGCTAGTTCAGGTAAGTGGGGCTGTCATCACATCAGTGTGGTGGCCACGTCTTGAGGGCAAACTTAGAGGAATGATGAGAATATATTCACTGAGACCGACATGTAGGTTTTCTGCTTTCCTCCGGTTCTTAGAACACAATTACTCTCTCTTTGTGCGCGCATGTGTGTATTTGTGTGTGTGTGTGTGTGTGGTGTGTTTGCGTGTGTGTGTATGTGTGTGTGGTTTTCTAAGAGAAAAAGAGTAACCATATACAGATTGCTAAGTGAAACCAAAAATAGGATAAATGTTGAAGTATATCTGTGCCATTGGATTAGAAAGTGAATTATTAAAATATACTTAAATATGTACTTTTCAGCTTCAAAAATGGAACATTTTCAGCTCTAAATTCAACATTCAAGTCAACATTCAGCTGCAAATTCAATATTCAGTCTCAAATATTCAATGTATTCTGTTGCAAAATCAACATTAAGTGTATATTTCAACATTTGACATACGTTGTCTGGTTCAACTTACGTTGCCCAATTCAACATTCAGTTGCAAATTCAACATTCAGTGTATTGTTTTCTAGAAACGTCACTTACGACATACATATTTGAATTCAGATTCAAAATCTGATGGCACGGATATACTTCCATAGATGAATAATAATAATCAAACGGGTGCATTTACAAATGACGTCTATCAAGAACGATGTTAAGTGAGCAACATTTGCACTTCCTGTATTATGTTCTTATTCTGAAAGACAAAGCACACAACATCCTGTGGCGGGTTGCTGCTGACTTATCGATCAATACACGGTAACGTTCGCTAATTAAGATAAAGTAAAACACTCGAATAATGCATTCTGTTGCAATGAGTAATGGCTAATGCTAAGAAGGCACCTACAATATACTTGTGTGTGACTACTCACTTTGTCACTGACGCACACAGCCAAACAAAACGTATAATTCGGTACTCACGCTACTGGGCGAGTCGCGCCCTCTGCTTCCAGCCACCGTGGCGTCACTGCCCAGGCACAAGCAATGTGAACTCGACCGCTCGGATAACAAATATACAATTGAACACAAAATTAATAATCGGCGCACCTCAATCCTAGAGATGAACATATTTTCTCTAAAAATATGATGAGTCAGTATGACACGCACAATGGACGTCGAGGGTGATCGTCAAAACTGTGGTAGGGAGGCTTTACCTGTACAGAATCGCTGCAGGTAATTCTGTCCAGGCTGTCTGTGTATCGTTGGCATGGAGGTAGGTCACCCAACTAAAACACGTAGTGAAGGAATAATAGCTCGGGTGCCGCAAATAGGTGGCCGACGGGCCTAGGCTCTCACGATCGTGAGTTTGAAAGATACGTTTGCCCCTGTGATTGACTGGCAACCAGTGCAGAGTTTACCCTTCTCTCCCAAAGTCAGCAGGATAGGCTTCAGCTCACCTGCAGCCTGACCCTAAGGAGGGCAAGCCTTATTAAATATTAATGGATTGATTTTGCAGGTGTATCCAATGAAGTGGTCATAGTGTGTTCAACAAATCATTCCCAACAAATGCTGCTCATGAGGTTTACTGATAGGTTGTGTAAAAATTGTGCCCACAATGCAGTGTATGTATGCCTATGCAGCATAGAACCCAATTTGTACAGTATGTCATCACCCACTGTTTTGGCGGAGATTGACATGCGCTTCGCTGGTTCGCTTCGCTGGTTCCTGTGTGTGCACAAACAAGTGTGTAGAAAAAGAGATTACCATTCGGATGTCATGCCTCTGATAGAGTTGCGCCCGAGTCATGGAATCACCATGTATGTCCTTATTCTCACCCTTCCCTTGGCATGCGTACAGTATATGCTTGACAAAGTGTGTGAGGTTATCTGTGTGTGTGCGTGCGCATTTGTTTCTTTGCGCGCGTACGTGATGCCATATGATCCTCTGATCTCTGTTTTGTCACGCATGGCTCCCCCTAACACCTTGGCCTCCCTCAAGCACTGAGCTGAAACCCCCGTTCATTTTTACTCCGTCCACTCCTCCTTCTGCTCTCTGTCCTTTCGCTCTCCTCCTTCTCTTGCCTCCCTCCCTCACTCTCTTTTGTGTATCTACTGATGTGTGAAATTATTCTGGGATGGAGGGATGGATTCCTCCCCAAAGGGCTGAGTGGAGGCGTGAGCCTTTTGTTCAATAGTAGATTGGGGGTGTATGTGTATCTGTCTGTGGTAATAGACTATAGACTAGTTTCAGATAACAAAGCATACTAAGGTGGACAGATGAAGTAAAACCTTTTTTCATCCATCGGGAATAACTTGTTCAATTGCAGTAAATTGGTTGTTGAGTTGAGTTGAAAAAAAAGAAGCCTGCCCAACTTTTTTAATACCGATACACACACACACAATACTTTCTTGGGATACTAGTCACTTCATGAATCATATATTAAAATGAATATGCCGTATATAATATTTTTATCATTGCCGCAAATTCTTTTATATTCATGTTCTGTTAATGCGAACATGTGTTATTGTTCAGAGTTACTGTGTGTGCAGTGCTTACAGTTACTTTGCTGCACAGCAAAATGTTTACATTTAATTACTCTATAATACCAACATGATTTGTTAGTGTTGGGCATATATCTTTTTGGTTTGTAAATGGATGTGCCCTGCTACTGATTTATCACGGTAGCTCAAATTCCAGTCCAATATGTTGACTCCAGAGTCAAAATGTTGCCATTTTAAAACTTATAACTTTAACTTTACAGGCAAGGAAAATGTTTACCTTATTAACAAGTCTAAAAAGAAATTAACTGCTGCAAAAAAGATACTGTAAAATAAAACTAAACTACTCGCCCTTTGATTTTGTATGTGAATGACGTGTAGCGTTGAAGAAAGTTGACCAAAAAAAAGACAAAAACAATCAATTGTGCCCTCATCATTATCTCTGACGTCACGAGATAGCAGATTAGGTTTATGCTTGGGAAGTGAGTCTCTTTAAATGAAGACTAAACACACCTTTTTGGCATCCAATCCATCGTTCTTCTATTATTATTGATGTCACGGTATGATCGCATTACTCCTATTGTAGAACAGCGAGTAGAGACGAGGCGTGTGTACCAGTTTCTTTCGTCACAAAAAGCTACATTTCTGGCTCTGTGGTGATCATCAACAACGCCCTTCTTGGGTGGTATCACAAAGTCTTGAGTGATTTACCAAAGGTGTATGAAATGATGTTTTGTCTGTCTTTAGAGACAACGTTTTGTATAGTGTTGAATTGTATGGCTTTACTGATGTTTGACAAAACATTGTGACATACCGATACTCTAAGAATCAAGAGGTAGAGTACTACTGAAATTTAATATTTACCTTGATCCTTTTAAAAACCCTTTTAAAACCTTAAAATCCTTTTAAAACCTTGAATACAAATGTTCACCCAAAAGTAACCATTCTGTAACTCCGTAAATATACGTAATTGTTAGAGGCATCGAATCAAAGGGTACCACACACATAGAGAATGATCAGAAACAACCGACTGTCAAAATGACACTGAGTACAATGCACAGTTTACATTCATCTCTGCCACAATGTTTCTCCTCCACACGTCACTACACAACTGAAATTGGAGAAACAAGGCCTTACTGGAGTGTAAATGATTTGAAATGAAAGATTCAGCGTATTGCTGGAGAACATTTGTGATGTTATCAGGATGCACGGGTCGCTGTGTGATGAATTGGAGAAAGCCAGTCCCGTGTCTCGCCACCAACATGACTGTGTGAATGAGAAGATCAAAAAGCATGTATATTTAAGACTACTGCCCCATTTACCGTGTGTGTTGCCATGGTAACCACATGTGTGTGTGTATTTGGGCTAATGGCGTGATCGATGGTGCAAGTGTGACACAAATGGAGTCCATGATTGTGCAGTACATCGGAAGTGATAAGAGAGACATCTGGTAGAGAAGTGTGATTGTAATGCTGAACGTGTACAACACATAAAAAAGAAAAAACAGCTGATGAAGGACAAAAGTCGGGTTTGTAAGCCACATGCTTCTTTGTGCACTCTCTGAGGCTCTTAGTTTACAGTACACACCGTCTCCAGCCTAAAGCTGTGTGTATACTGTATGTGTGGCTATGAGGGTAAAAGTTTCATATTTCATTCTTGTCATCACTGTTGTTTGTAAGCCATTAAACCGATAGATGGAATTAAACATGCATTCATTGTAGTCCCCCGTGTCTTTGCAGAGATATGTTCTATTCTCCCCACATAGGTAATACATGGCAGGAGATATGTCTCGGAAATAATTTACACCAGCGGGATGATATTAAATGTCAGCGAGCAGACTGTGGAAAACTGCTACAGATCCATTATGGAAACTCAGAATGATACCGGGAGCAGACAGCCCGTTTTGGGTCCTCGGCTGTTTTGAAGGGTGTCCTTGATTTATGACTTTGATGCGAGACTTGCTAATGTCCAACTCAGTCTGGCACGAGGCCGCGAGAAGCTGACACACTCCATTTTGTCAGCCGTGTCAGAGCGAAGATAAAAGAAGTGTGCTTTTTGGAAACTTACAGAAATGTTCATTTTTAGAATAAAATGGATGTGCCGTTCATGCACTGGTAGGATTTATAGTATTCCCGTCAGTGCACGCTTGTATGTGTGTGTGTGTGTGTGTGTGTGTTTGTTTCCCGGAGCGTGCCCATGGCTCCAACCTCTCCAGTTGACATTGAGAACTCTGCTGTTACCGTTTACCAGTGTAAAGCGCAATTTAATGAGAGGGCATAGAAGCCAAAACACTGACATGCAAGCACACACATGCTCAAGTGAATTCACACACACATACACAGTCTATGTACAAATCCATGGTGTGTTTCTCAGCTCCTTATGTTGATTCTTTTATTTTTAATCATTCCTCTGTTTTTTTACATTGAGAAATATTTTATGTTTGGAGAGCGCCAAGTTATAATCATTAATTAGTCCTCCAGGCTCTCTGTCTCCCTCTTCTTAGTCTGTATCTCTCTCTCGCTCTCTCTCTCTCTCTCTCTCTCTCTCTCTCTCTCTCTCTCTCTCTCTCTCTCTCTCTCTCTCTCTCTCTCTGAGTCACACATAGCCCAATTAACACCCAGCGTCAGCTTGTGCCTGTTTTTACTTTCTGTCTCTCCTCAAACTTCAAACATTGTCCTCGCCCTGCTTACCCAACTGGCAACAAAAACCAAATGCACTGCAATGCAACCCCCCCCCCCCCCCCCCCAAAAAAAAAAAAGGTAATTAGATTAATTAAATTCATAGGTGCAATTTCCTTGTTGGCATGTGCAATTAACCCACAAGCCTTAAATGTGACTGTACACTGAATGCGTTAATGGGGTTTCACAGATTGTTTGGCTCAGTGTTTCAGTGGTTCTCACTACAGTCGACTAAAGGCTGGGATTCACCATTTTACAAGTCCCCCCCTCCCCTCTCTTACATTTGGATCCTGGTCTATTTGCTCCATGTGGCGCAGACCCTTTATTTATCTTGCCTGCTTTAATTTGACACAAAATATTGTTAACTGGAGACACAGAGATATATTAAACTGTGGGAATGTGTGATAGCGAGTGTGTGGGTGTTGTGCGTGAGCCTTGGCTTGTGTGCGCTTCTGTGTGTGTGCGACTTTGTGATTCAGATCCCTCTAAGACTCTCTCACACACACACACGCACACACACATAAACACACAAAAAAATGTCCAGAAAATGTCCAGCACTGGGCTGTAATGAGAAGTCAGACTGTTCAGTGGATACAATACATTTTGTATCTGTAATGTCCCCACATACAACCTCTGTATTAAGTCCTGTGTAAATTAGATTTAATTCATCAGAGACAGATCAAGCATTCAAATGTGTGCGTGAGATCATTGTGCTCCCATTCCGAGTACCTGCTCAGTGTGAGAATGTGTGGGTGGAACTTTGTCCGGAACACTTTACAACTTTCTGCTCATCAGACTCTGCAAGTCCAATGTTTTTCTCACCATTACGAATGAATGCGTACACCCTTGAAGTACCAATGTACTGTGTAGGTATCCGTTTAAATCAATCACTTCAGCAGCTGGAGCCCCAAAGGAATAAGAAGTATACTGTAGATTCACTGATAGTATGTGGGGTCTTTTGAACTGGAACATCGTGGTTTGAGTGATGGATAAAAGAAATTGTAAGTAGTTGTTAGAGAGATGCTAGCCTGCTTCCTGACCACAATTTTGTGTACTATTTGAGTAACTACTAAGATTTAAGTATTAAAACTAGACCACCAAACAATATTGAGGACTGCCTCACAAGAAGGATCCTGTGTTTTCATGTTCTCCCTGTGCTTGTTTTTTCCCCCCTCATAGTCTCAAAACATATATGGTAGATCAGCTATTCCCAATCACTGAGCCATGGCACATTAATGTACCATAAGAGATCATCAGGTATATGTTTGTTCATGAAATTGTGAAGCATCTTTGAGTGCCTAGAAAAGCGCTATATAAGTGTAGCGCATTCGTCTTGTTCTTCTTCTTCTTATTATTATTATTATCTATGCCAGCGACGTATAGTGACCGGTAGCACAAGTAAATGCTCTTGCACTAGATGGCAGAAGGTATAATTAATTTGTGTCCACCTGTTACCATGCATACAACAGAATAATAGCTTTGTGTTAAACTAAATAGGCCCAAATTCTTGTGTATATTTGTGAGTAGGTTGAGACAAAAATCATCATTATTTCTGGATAATGTACTTTTTGTGACATTTTTGTGTGGTGGAGTGTCATGAGATTTTATTTTTTTATTTATTTATTGTAAAATATGTGTCCTGGCTCAATAAAGGTTGGAAAACGCTGTTTTGGATCAGTTAAATATCGGTGTGTTTGTGCATGTCAGGACCCGGGTTCAAATCCGGCCCTGTCTGTGTGGAGTTTGCATGTTCTTTCTCCAAACACCAAAATTCCAGTTTCCTCCCACATTCCAAAAACATGCATGGTAGGTTAATTGGCAACTCTAAATTGCCCGGACGTGTGAATGTGAGTGCGAATGGTTGTTTGTTGATATGTGCCCTGCGATTGGCTGGCAACCAGTTCAGGGTGTACCCCGCCTCCTGCCTGATGATAGCTGGGATGGGCTCCAGCACGCCCGCGACCCTGGTGAGGAGAAGCGGTTCAGAAAATGGATGGATGGATGAATAAATTAAAACAGCCGTTTGTTGCAGAGCAAAACTGAAAATGCTGAACTGTAGTCTGTAAAAATGACATGCAAAGCCAGTTGAATGTGTGTCGCCTGGGCACACATATGACACAACCAAAACTGTCATGTATGGCGTTTGCATTATAACTCCTCTCCAGCAAAATGTACATTTGTGGTGCCAGAAATAGGAATGGTATTAAAATGCGACTTTTACAACATTTTCAGTCATTTTTGCAAGTCGGAATGTGGATTGCATGTACAATTGCATGTGGAGCTAAGATAAAAACATTCCTGTTATTGGGTTACTAGGATTGGTGCTCAGTCCAGTGTGTACCCTTCCTCTCACCCTAAGCCAGCTGGGATAGGCTCCAGCTTCCCTGTGACCTTGAACATTGTGAGTGGTTTAGAAAATGGATGGCTGGGACTATTAGTCATAGTTTAACAGCACGTAATATCATTGCCATCTCTTTCAGAATTGAACTAAATGAAAGAACACATGGTGCAGCTCATTGGGGATGCGTGAGGTACTATTTTTCTTGGTCCAAAATACTCAATAAAGGATAGATCATAGCCAGAAAAGCAATGAAAGCTTACAGCTTTACTCAGCACCCAATCAATGTTCTGATGTCATCATTATACCGCTCACATTTTTGCTTGTTAACAGCTTATCTACTGTTTTTTTACAATGTAGTAATTTTAAAATGTTCTCTTTTTATTTCACATCCATCCAATATTAGATGCATTTAAGCATTTCTCAGCATTTATACGTAATTTTCAGTTTACTGTAATGAATAGCCCTGTGATTGACTGGCAAGTTCCACTGCAAACTCTCGCCCAAAGTCAACTGCGATGGATGTCAATTGGTCAGCATGTATTTTTCCACATCAGTTATCCTTTCTTTCTTTCCTTTTTTATTATTATTATTATTATTATTTTATTTTTATTTTTTTACAGTAAACTGGCACTGTTTTACTGTAGTGTGAGGCACACAAATGGACCTGTCACCTTCGATAATGTGCTGAGTTATGCCTTTGCTGAGGACAGTGAAGGACAGATGAATATGAAAGTGAAAACCTTTCTGTGTTGAAAAACACACATTAAAGATGAGAGTATCTTATTTTGCTTTGACTTACTTGTACTCCCAACACTATTCCAGGAATGGACCCCATATTTAAATGGATTGTAAATATATTGTTTCCCATGTTTACTTGCTTGGTGAAATATTGTCTTTGTGTAGTGCATCCGTTTTCAATTTTGGAGGCGATACCTGAACAGTTCCACTCAGGAGACACGCAGTATTTGTCCAGAGTGTTCTCTCATCAAACGGCCATTCGACCTCGTATCACATATTTCTCAGTCTGCCCATCTCTGTCCTCCTTCTTCCTCCCTCCTCCTCCTCCTCCTCCTCCTCCCTCCTGCCGATGTATGAAATGTCTACTCCCATACGGAGGGTGTTTATAACAGTCAGTCTAATCAAATTTCACTGATTCCTTGGGGATTAAACAATGTGTGTGTGCGTGTGTGCGCATGTGTTTGTGTGTGCTTGTCTGATATTAGCTGTGTACCAGGTCTGAATTGTATTCCTGCAGTGTCGTTAGTCTAAGACTAGCTCAGCTGTAATAAAATATCCATCATCTTATTCTCTAAGGAAGAAGAACTTCACGAGTGACACCGATGCTGCATTTGCATACCAGCAGTGCATATATTTAAATTTCGACTGTATCGTATAAAGCAGTAGGTGGGTGGGAGATTGATAAACACATGCATTTCCAAATGAGAACATCTAATTTGTATCTTGGCCAAATGACAGAAAAATGATTCATTCCTGTCTTTGGGTATTTGACAGGTAAATGTTTTGTCCACCAAATTTTCGTTTTGCTCAAAGGAAGGAAGCAGTACAATAATAAAGTGGCACTGCTGCATATCACTGCGGCTAGTTGGCAGCATATGCACTGTATGTTCTGGCAGTGTCGTTATTGTAGCTTGTTCTATTCAAAGTCTTTGTCCAATACACAACAGCAGCGTCAATATTAGTGTTAAATGGCTGCTCTTAACGTGCAAGCGGAATTCAGAAGACACACTCCATTGCAGTTCCTACGAGGTGGAAAGTTACCCTGGCAGGATATAACTGATGTCAGACTCCTTTTTAGTCTCTAAAAGTGCATTAAATTAGAGCAATTATTATCCAACTGTGCAGCAACTATGAATTTAATTTAATGGGTGAAAAGCGTCAGATTTAAGCAAACCAAGGTCATGATGGCTTCCATACTGGCAACTGTAATAGAGTAAAAAGCAGCACCACTCCTGTGTGACAGTAAAAATGTTGGTGTCTTTACACAACTCCCCAATTCTTTATTTGTATACATGTATCTTACATCATTTTTAAAGATAGCTAGCACACTTTGACACCCACTGCATGAATCATAGTACTTAAAGAGAGGGTGATGACACCAGGCTCTACTTTGTGCAGTGCATCATCACTGTGCACATACTGCACTTGAAGTGCAGAGGAGTCCTTTCAGATGTATACCTTACATTTATAAAGTATTTATGGCATTGTATATGCTCATAGGATATCATCATTTCAGACTGCGAATGCATTTGTCTGCAGTGGATCATTACAACTTGTCATTCTGTGGGCTGCTTTCATCCAAACAAACATCAAACAATGCCCAGACTCTGCTGACTCCTGATTTGTGGGTAAAGTCAACAAGTCGAGCAAATTAGTATTCTGGGATTTAAGAAATGATGTATTTAGACAGTGATAAACATTTCTATCATAAACTGTTATAGCTGATATAAAAGTGACAGCGATTCCGCAAGCTGGAAATCATCAGAATTGGAAGTGTGAAAGGTTTATTGCAGTTTTCAGTGCAGTGCAAGAATGAGCGCGGGGGCCCATAGTAACGCTCTATTCAGCTCCAGCATAAGGATTCGTCCTTGGCAAAGACACATCACACAGAGTACAAGTCAGTCAACAGGGCTAGCTCCATAACCTGCAATGTTAGCTTTTGCTTATGATTGGTTTTACTCCACCCGCCTTTCTCCCTGCATGGAGCCGCCTGTTTTGTTGGCAGAAGAGGAGATAAACTCGAGGTTCTCGTACTGTATATCTGTATAATGGTGCTTGGCTCTCCTAGTTTGTTTTTAAGGCCCGAGGATAATTAAATATGCATGGCTTCAGCATGGGGTCGAGGTGAGTTTTTTTCCTACAACAACAGACAAATGACATGAAATCTTTATTTGTCAGAGACAAACAGACTTGATTTTTGATCGAGAGACACAACGCTACGTGAGCTCTGGCAGTCAGCAACATTTGTATGTTTTGCAAGTGTGATTTAGCCCAGGTACACACACATCTATAGCCCCCCATATGAAGCTAGGTGAGCAGACAAACCTAAGGATCACAGCAGAGACCCATCTTTCAAATGTATTCATGAAACTCCCAAACGCTCCCCGAAATGAATGTAATTAGAATATGGTAATGAGAGAGGGTTGAACCGGGGAGTGTTGTATTAAGCTCAGCAGCACACAGCGAGGATGGAGAGACAAACAGAAAGGGAAGCGCAGTCAAAGGGTTAGAGGAGAGAGAGGAACCGAGAGATTGACTGACAGGGTGCCAATTTGTGTCTTGTTGTAAACAAATATTTATGCCAATGAGAGGTGGCACACTGTTTTTTCATTCATTCTCCCTAACCATTGCACAGCGAACCTGCTCAATAACAATGGCATCCACAAGAGCAATGCGCGGGCCTTAGAGGGCCGCATGACTCACCCTGAGATGAGGAATCAGGGGTTAACATAACCACTGGAGACCTTTTCATCCAAACCCTTTTGCCTCCATCTCCCACTGCCAAACACCCATCCATCATTTTTGACTTTCAAACCCACATCTCAGTCTGTGCACACTCTCCTGCTTGGCTTAGTGAGAAATTCTGAGGACTGACAGTTTTTATTCAAGACGCCCCCAGGCACGGCAGGGGTCCTGGCATTGTGTTTGACACAACACACCTGTTGCCGTCTTTGATGTGTTCGCCCCCCCCCCCCACGGAGATAGATGGGGGGGTTGTTCTCCTCAAATGCAAATACACGATAGAAGGAAAAGGAGAGGGAAGGTGCGTAAGAAAATCTTGATTGATGTTCCCTTGGTAGATTAGGGCGGCCTCTCCTGTGCGCGCCACTAAAAAAGTTTGAGCTACTTTCTGTACAGTGAATGAGTTCAGCAAACTTCACCGTGGGTTGATGACGGGCAAACAAGACAGCAGGACGGGCGGAAGGTAAAGACGTCTGACCAGAAGGAGAGGGAGTGACGGGAGAGTGACTATGTCACCATAAAACTGTCACTTATGTGGACAGAAGCCATTGCATGAATTCTTCAGAGACCCCTTGTGTGAAGACCTGTGTATCCCAGCATGCATTAGTTATGACATGTTCATGGTGTTGTGTACATATTCATGTCTCTTGCGGGATGATGAATGTGATGTGGGTGACTCCTGTCCAACTTGGGGACAGTGGTGCGCCTCAGCTGAAGGTCACATTTCATCCTACAATGACTGACCACCACTAAATCCTTTATGTGTCCACATGCAGATGTGTGTTCATGCAAAGTAATGATGAACTGTATTTCTACAGTGGCCTGGAAGTACAAAGCAATATAACAAATTATGAAACACTTCTACATTTCAGAAAAAAAAAATTAACAAAAGCAGAAACACTTTTACAAAAGACGAAACAAATTACCAAAGACGAAACACCCGGAAAGGGAACGTTCCATTTCACAGACATTCTTGGAAATCCCACGCCCTTTCTCGGCAAGACCCGCCCCGCTTCAACATGATGGGCTCGTGCAGAAATATAGGTTCCATCCATCCATTTTCTGAGCCGTTTATCCTCACAAGGGTCGCGGGGGTGCTGGAGCCTATCCCAGCTATCATTGGGCAGGAGCAATCGCAGGGCACACATAAACAAACAACCATTCGCACTCACATTCACACCTACGGGCAATTTAGAGTCTTCAATTAACCTACCATGCATGTTTTTGGGATGTGGGAGGAAACCGGAGTGCCCGGAGAAAACCCACGCAGGCACAGGGAGAACATGCAAACTCCACACAGGCGGGGCCGGGCTTTGAACCCCGGTCCTCAGAACTGTGAGGCCACCAAAAATATACCTTTTAAATAAAATGGTACCTTTTTTGGCTGTGTTGTGGCCACAGCTAAAATCTTTTTTTGTTTATTTTAAACTCCTTTTTATTTACTGGACTGAATCATTCAATTTAGGTAAGTGTTCAACACTTGCAAATGTTAGGTTTTTTGTTGTTAGGTCGGTTTTCTACCAGATTACATCAGTGATCATTTTGTGAGAAGGGACCAATTTTATGTAGTATTCCTAGTTTACAAAAGAGGCTTTTAATGGCTTACTGCACAACAATGGAGCAAATTAATGATGCAATTTTGATTTTAAGAAGTGGAAGCTCTCTCTGCTGGTTGTAGAAAGACTGTACTATTAGCAATAGACGAAAAAAGCTGGTACATAGAATGTATAAAATGTATTATTTTTTTCCGGTTGTTTGACAACCTGCCTTGTGCGAACAAACTGAAATTTAAAGGGTTAAGAAATAATGACAAGAACTGATAGTTGAAACTGTACGCAGTAAAAGAAGCAAAAAAATTATTTTGAAATAATCTTTAAAATGACAGACTATGTCAGCATGTGGTCAAAAAAGGCCAGGAACAAGCTGAAAGTGTAGTAAAATCGAAAGAGGCCTGTGGGTAAAATACAGACAATTTGTATGCACGTGTATACAATGTGTGCATGACTATGCACATGTGTACACGTGTGTATGTGTGTGTTGCCCAGTATGTGATTAGGTGTTTATATGTTAAACACAAGGCAAGCTTGAGAGGAATTCTGATCAGGGCCTTTGCAACAGTTGTTATGGAAACAGCGTTAAGCAGCTGTATTAGCCAGTAGAGGTAATATAGAGGCTGTTGAAACTAACAAACAGTGGCGAGGACGGCAGTTTGGGAATAAAATACAAACTACATATTATTGCTCTGGAGTACAATAGGCTTGATGAAATTTTAATTGTGCGTCTAGAACAGAACAAAATTGTCCATGTCGTAATTCAATGTCTGCCTATCTTTCTGTTTAAGAGCTTCACATATTAATTAACCAGGCCAAAGGAATAGAGAGCAAACAAGACATTATTGGACTGGTTTACAGCCGACATCGAATCATTAATGTCAGCGGAAAGTGAGACATAAATTAGACTATTTAGATCAAGCCTGAGTTCTGAGATTTTGGGGAAAAAAATTGCCCTCGGTTCCGATGACATTGTTGATTTTCAAAGTTACATAGGAATTATTACAGAAGTACAGTGGATATAAAAAGTCTACACACCTCTGTTCAAATTGAATGTTTTTGTGATGTAACAAAAATGAGACAAGGATAAATCATTAAAAAAAAAAATTCACCATTCATGTGACATATAACCTGTACAACTGCAATGGAAAAAAAATGAAATCTTTACAAGAGGGGAAGTTAAAAAAGAAACAACTGAGACAATGTGGTTGCCAAGTGTAACTCCTGATCTTATAATTGGGGATGTGGTTGTGTTTAGAATTTACCAATCAAATTCAAACTCATAAAAAAACGGGTTAAATGGGAGTCAGCAGAAACCTGGCTCCATTTGAAGTGCCTCTGATTAACCCTTGATGAAGTTTCGCTGTTCAGCATCAGAGGAATCTTATTTTTCTAAGTTATTAGTCAGGGTAAGGGTACAAAGAATTTCCAAAGCATTGAATATACCATGCAACACAGTGAAGACACTCATCCTAAAGTAGAGAAAATAAGGCACAACGGTGATTACCAAGGACTAGACATCCCTCTGAAAAATGAATTTTAAAAAACGAAGCTGCCAAGAGGCCAACAGCAGCATTGAAGGAGCTGGAGGAATTTCTGGCTAGTACTGTCTGTTCAGTACACGTGACACCAATCTCCCATATTCTTCAATTGCCTGGGCTATGGGCAAAGTGGCAAGATAGGGGCCTTAACTCACAAAGAAAAGCATCCAAACATGGCTAGATTTTGCAAAAACAGACTTGAAATCTCCCAAACGCATGTGGGACATTTTTTTTACGGTCTGAATAAACTAAGGTCAAACCATTTGGCAATAATTTCAGAAGGTATGTTTAGCGCAACACAACACTGCTCATCACCAAAAGCACACCATACCTACATTGAAGCATGGTCGTGGCAGCATCATGCTTTGTTTTTTTATTTTATTCTATTTTTTTTTTTTAGCTTGCACTGGGGCCCTGAGGGAATTATGAAAGGTTCCAAATATCAGTCGCTGTTGGCACAAAAACCTTCATGCTTCTGATAGAAAGCAACAAAAAAAAAAAACTAGGAAGTCTACGAGAACATCTGAACTTTATTTTGAGTTAATCAGAGGCACTCGAAATTTGTTGTGTGTTGACTCCCATTTAACATGAGTTTGAATGTGATTGGTTCATTCTGAACACAGACATCCCCATTAATAAGAGGGTGTGCACACTTGTACAACAACAATATCTCACTTGTTTGTTTTTATGTTCCCTCTTGAAAAGATTTATTTTTTTCCAATTGCATTGTACAGATTAGAGGTCACAGATTAGAGGCGGGCAAAGTTTTAAAACAATTTATCTTGGTCACGTTTTTTTAATTCAAAAACCTGCCATTTGAACAGAAGTGTGTTTAGATCCACTGTAAAGTGACAGACATGGAAAATGACACACCCACTTAGCGCTTTCAATGGATTATTGATCATATAAAGTCAATCTCTCTGTCAGTGTGGGTTTTGCATATCAAAGCAGAGTGTGAAATCTGTGGTGAGCAGATTGCTGAAGTAGGATCCCGCAGAAGTCTGAATTGGAGGTTATTACGGATACTATGCCAATCCCTGTCAGATATTTTCAAGGTTCATCCGGAAGTGCACAGTGTTGGTGTTGTGAACAAATACCAACATCAACAAACCTCCCCGGGTAATGCTAATGCCGTTCTTTGCTCCATATATGTAAACAAAAGAAAGGCAAAAATTGATTCTGAGTATACTTAAAAGGAAACCTCAGTGTGCTGTCTCCCATCTCCATAAAATAAACAGTTCAATGCCAAATAATGTGTGTGGCGAGAAGCAGCGTCAGCCTTCGTTTGAGTTACTGCTATGGAATGGATGTGACAGTTCCAGTTTACAGACAACTCTGTTTTCCCCTGATATCTGCCAGGGTGATGCTCGTCATTAGACTTCAAAACACACACACGCCCGCGCGCACGCAGACACAGACAGACACACACACGCTCACACAAGACATTCTCGCCTGTGGCCAGACCCTTAAACGGAATCCCCCCAGGGAACGCTTCTGCATAAGTCTGTTGCAGTGTAGGCGACCAACAAAAGCGCCCCCACTTTCCTGCTGGGGAAATATACCCCAGGCTAGGGAGTGTGTGTGTGTGTGTGTGTGTGTGTGTGTGTGCGCATGTGTGCAAATACGAGCCCTTTTCTCATACAAGCACTTTTTCTGTACATGCCATCCGTTTCTTGGAGGGAGATGGCCTCTTCGAGACCTGAGTGGGTGGCTGATTTCCCCACTTGCATCGCTCGCAGTCTAACTTCCCACTCATGATCCCAACTTTGTTAGATACAGTCTTGCTTAAGTAAGTGGCTGTCCCAGTCTCTCCCAGTCAGTCTGCTGTTGACAGATCAGAGTGTGGTGTGGAAGCATGTGCTTGTACTCGGTCAGGCCTGCTGGATCTCACTATTTTGTGGGTTCACGGAGACATGCAAAATAACTAGGTTTATGGAGTAGATCCCAGGAGAAAGATCCTCTCTGTCGCTGAGTCTGACACTGTGAACACACAGAGAAACACACACACACTTACAGTATTCCTGAAGGGTCAGTGTGTCGCTAGGCTTGCAGACAACGTTCCATCACTGGCCGTCCGTCGGGATAATAACACCGACTTCGACGGATCGACCTTCAAGTCTCACTTCTGTCACTCTTCACATGGGCGTGGAGCTTGTGTGTGTGTGTGTGTGTGTGTGTGTGAGGGAGGGAGGGCGCAGCAGCATTTGTGTATGCGTGTGGGTGTGTTTTAGAGTGTGTGTCAGGCTGCCGTTTCAGCTGACTCCTCTGTTTCGGGATTTTTAATGGCTCTTATGGGGCAGGCCTTTAATTGCAAGTCTCTCTCCCTCCTTCTTAATCCTCCCATCATTCTGTCTCTCCCAGCCCCTTGTCTCCACTCTTCCCACCTCTCTCCTTCCACCTCCCACTGGCTGACAATCACTAGGGGAGCCCCCAGTGCCTGGCCGGAGCTGTGGAGGCCATATAGCATATTGACTTGCTGCAGAGTGGTTTGGGAGGAGGAGAGGTGGCTGCTTGTCACCACTAATGAATAGATGCATAAATGAATAAGGTGCTCTTTGTATGCAAGTGTGTGTGTATATGCTTTGCGAAGCATGAAAATGTCAATGTGAGTGTTCGTATGTGTGTTTTCAACCCAGACTATGCGATTTTCTGTAACTCAGACAGATAGACATTAACAGTTGGCAGATTGATGGTGATAATAATTAATGGTGTGATGGCAGCATGTCCCTCACACACACGTGCACACACATGCATGCACTTGCACAATTCACATATGAGTGCAGGATGAGGCAGTGGGGGTTGGGACATGGCAATAGAATGGAGGATACTAAAAACAATCCTCTTAAGTGCCAGCACCCTCCACCTGCGCACTCTCTCTCTCTCTCTCTCTCTCTCTCTCTCTCTCTCTCTGTCTCTCTCTCTCTCTCTCATCTGGTCAGCATTGAACTGGAGTGCTCTCGTGCCAAACTGGGACAAATAACTGACAAACACACACATGCACACACAGGTATGAGGGAGAGTGGAAGAGGAGGTCCACAGTAGAGATGGGTGATCTGAGGGGGCAGATGAAGGAGGGCTGTATTGTTGATGTCTTCTTCACTATTGCTTTGCGCCACATTTCAAACGATGATTGCCTTAAGAGGACAATTTACATTTCACAGGCCTACACAACAAGTGGGTGAGAAGGGAGCCACGGATCGAGAAACAGACAATTGCGTTTCAAGGAGGAGAGTTATACCCAGTGAAGGAAAAAGGCGGTGTTGTGTCTTTGTGTGAGGCTGTTTTTCCTTTCTCTCTGTCAAACACACACCTGTATGACTGATTTGTTTTTCCTTCCTGGGCTTTACCTGTGCAAAAAGAAAGTGTGAATAGGACGGCCTGAGGAGATGAAAGGAGAGCCAGAGGAATTAGGTGGCGAATGAGCGGACCTTATCTGACGTGAGGCTGTGAAACTACAAAAGACAAGAAAACTTTTTTCCTATTAACGCACTTACTCAACTAGTGTGTGTGTATAGTATGTGTGTGCATGTGTGTGCTAGTGTTGTTGGCCTTTCCTCAACAGTTGAGCCAAGCATCAGTGCGTCGGTTGCTGTGATTGGTTGCTAGCCCTGAGGGTCTGTGCTCAATGTCTGTCTCCTGACTGGCTGCTCTGTGACTGATCAAGCACCTAGATTTCACCGTGGCAATCCGATATATTGCCACACACACACACACACACACACACACACACACACACACACACTGTGGGCATCAGCAGGTCATCTGGAAATACCTGTTGTTTTATCTCCCTGTGACACACAACACACACACACACACACGCACACAACACACACACAAATATATACAGTAACCTTTCCGTCTTGCATTTGTTTCACCAGGAGATTGCTGCGTATCTCATCACTTTTGAGAAACACGATGAGTGGCTGACGACATCGCCAAAGACCAGGTGAGGCAAGAGCAGACAATATCGCTTTCACACACACACATGGGCACACACACTCACACACACACGCACGCACACACACGCACGCATACACAGGGTGACTCTGTCATCAGGTGACTCATGTTGTTTTAATCCCTATGACCGAGTGACTGTTTGATTAAAACACTAGGGGTGTGTGTCTCCAAAGCGTCCTTCTGACGGGCTGCTTTACATGTACAGAATGCTCTAGAACACGGTCGGACTGAAAACCACCTAGTCAGCTGGAATTGGAGAATTAATGAATGCAAATGTATTAGGCTAACTGATGTATAATTCAGACATAAAGGGGGGTGAGGGCTCCAAGGGAGGTGTGTGCGTGTGTTTTTGCATGTGTGTGTATGCGCGTGCATGTGTGCGTGTGATTCACATGCTAAAACTGAATATTCATCGTTTCCACTGAACCCTGCGTAGCTCCTTTCCTAGGGTAAGGCAAAACGGAAAAGACCATCCAGCTCTTCACCTTCAGCAGAGTCCTCAAGGGTGCATGGGAATTTGCCCACCCAGTCTACATGTGTTTTGTGGACATGGAGAAGTTGTTTGGCCATGTCCCTCGGGGAGTCCTGTGGGGGTGGTCCGGGAGTAAGGAGTAACGGACTCCCTGAAAGCGGCTGTTCGGTCCCTCTACAAGTGGTGTCAGAGTTTGGGCCGCATTGCCGGCAGTAGGTCGCATTTGTTTCCAGTGAGAGTAAAGCTCTCAATTTACCAGTCAATCTACATTCCTACACTCACCTATGGTCACGAGCTGTAAGTCGTGACAAAGAACAAGGTAGCGGATACAAGCGGCCGAAATGAGGGTGTACGGGCTCTCCCTTAGAGAGAGCGTGAGAAGCTCGGTCATCCGGGAGGGGCTCAGAGTCGAGCCGCTGCTACTCTGAGTACGAGAGGAGTCAGATGAGGTGGCTCGGGCATCTGATTAGGATGCCTCCTGAACGCCTCCCTGGTGAGGTGTCCCACCGGGAGAAGGCCCTGGGGACGATCCAGGACACACTGAAGAGACTATGTCTCTCGGCTGGCCTGGGAACGCCTTGCAATCCCCCCGGAAAAGCTGGATGAAGTGGCTGGGGAGAGGGAAGTCAGGGCTTCCCTGGTTAAGCTGCTGCCGCTGCGACCCGACCTCGGATAAGCGGAGGAAAATGGCTGGATGGAGATTCCTTAAAATAGCAGCATTGTGGGTGAGTGTGTAACACGTTCGCCACACAGTTTTGAGCTTCTAGGCTTTGCCTTCCTTTGCTTGCGTGGGTTTTCTCTGGGTTTACGCATTCCAAAACCATGCATGTTAGGTTCATTAAACTGTAAAGATTGTGAATCCTTGTTTGTCTATATGTGCCCTGTGAGTGGCTGATGACCAGTCCAGGGTGTATCCCGCCTCTCACCCAAAGCCAGCTGGTATAGGCTCCAGGTCACCTGCAAACCTAATGAAGATAACGAGTGCAGAAAACTAATGGATTATTCGATTCACTATAGTGTAAATGCTTTTTATTTATACTTTATAAGTTATACAATCGTGATATAGTTTTGTTATATGGTCCCTGTATAGCTACAAAATTTACATGAATAAAATTCACAAACTTTAATGTGTGGACATTGGCAGATGTTGCACACAGACAGAGGCTTGCATTTTTCCCATTTGTACTCTGCAAGAATTCAACATTGACTCAACACATTTACCATACAGATGGATTGATTGATTTTATATCGGAATTTTCTTTTCAAGTGTTGACCCATTTTCTTTAAAAAACAATGTCTTGGAAAGTCTGAGGTGACAACGCACCAATCACATTTTATGCTCAGTTTAATGGGAATATGCATTATGAATGTCTGAATGGTTCCTTGTCTATATGTGTACTCTGATTGTCAACTAGAATAGGCTGAACTCACCCCCGATCCTAATGAGAGTAAACAAATATTGAAAACGGATGGATGGATGGAATCCTTCATCCTAATTCTCAATTCACAAGTTTAACAAAATATCTTGGACAGTTCTATGCTTCCAACTTTGTGATAACAGTTAATGAAACGTAACGGCTAGATTAATTTAATGTGGAAGAACCTGTGAGTCCTGACCTCAAACCCACCCAAACCCTTTGAGAGGAATTCAAACATAAGTGTGTTTTTCACAAGATCCTGCAAAGATAGACTCTTCAAATATTTAACCAAAATGTGAATAAGTGGAGGTGGAATACACAGTATGTGTGCTTTTATATAGCGCCGCAGTATCCCACAATCCAATTACATGCATGAGAATGTTGGTTTCTAGTTCCACTGTATAGTGTGACATGAAATACCTGTCGGACAACAACATTGCTTTCGACGTTCGTAGCTGCTTCACTGTTGTGAATTTTTGCTGGGGGACAATGAAGTTGATCCTCATCCTAATCATGAGAAGTGAATTCTGAGTATATAACTTCACACACACACACCTATTGCACTACTAATGTTTTTATAATTAATGCTTGTTGTAATAAATTTTGTTCTGTTTTTTTCCATTAGTTTACATCTCGTTTTGACAATCCAGGATCACTGATAATGTATATTTGGTCAGTCGCCTGACTTCTGCGAAGGCATAGTTCTGTCTCAGTGGCAGTGTGAATGAAAATGTTTGTCCCGCTCAGGGTTTTGTCTGCATTCTTCCCGAAGTCATCTTGGATCGGCTCCAGCACTCCGCAGGTCAGGGTTAGGGTGAGAGGTTGAGCAGGAGCCTATCCCAGCAGACCTTGGGCAACAGGCGCAGTACATCCTGGACTGGGCACCAGCCAATCGCGGGTCACGAACGACACCATTCACACTTAAATTTAAAACTACCAACAATTTAGTCTTCAATGAACTTAACATGCAATGTTTTTGGAATGTGGGAAGAAGCCAGAGCTCTCAGAGAAAACCAACACCAGCATGGGGAGAACATGTAAATAACATGCAAATGGCCTGAGTCGAGATTTTCAACATGGGACCTCAGACAGATGTGCTCACTGCTATAAAACCATGCTATATGTGTTGAAGTCAGGTGTCAAAATTACTCACGCTGTACTTAAGAGGAGAGCTTGCAATTTAAACACACACACACACACATTTAATTATATGGATGGATGGATGTTAAAACTGTCTGTATGGCCTGACAGTGGAATATTATCAAAAAAAATAAACAAATCACCTCTCTCTGGCCCCATGTAATGCCTTTAATTTAATTTTAATTTTACTGGGCACAGCGGGACAAGAATAGCCAATCAGAGAGTGTAGTGACAGGAGGCATGAACAAATAGTCTGTCAATCATTTGCACACGCCAACCGCACTCACAGGGGCAGGGGCCAGGGCGGGGACTTAAATGAGACTGCATTCAAATATTGCGAGTAATTTGAAAACTGCATATTATCCCTTTAAGTTAAAGTACAGATACTTGTGTAAACAAATATTCCGGTAAAATTACTGATTCCACTACTTAAGTAAAAGTAAAAAGGTACATACTCTAAAATGTACTGAGTTACAAAAGTAGAATTTCAGTTTTTTTGTTTTTTTTTTACTGTCAATTACAGTATATAAAATATTCATTTTGATAACTGGGGACAGATAAACCAAAAAGAAAAAAAATTCTGTGCACACAAAATAGTTTCCCTCTTTTATTCATTTGGATAGTATTTGGACTAAAGAGGAAAAAATATCTCTGCACCCAGCAAGGTCAATTCTGACAGGATAATCAGATTGAACCCACAACAGGTCTCCATGAGCAAAACAACATAACACAAAATGTCAAATTAGAAAAAGATAACACTTGAGAACACAGAGAATTTTTTAACGGTAGAAGTTTGTGGTTTCCTGGCCAGCGCAAGAGATCGCATTTGCTATGAAACATAAATAATTGTCAAAATAATTGTCTTAGATAAGCCAATGGATGGGAAATATCTTGCTTCTCTGAATCTGTTGCATTGTCGTTAATTCTCCCTGGTTCATGTTCCTCCATATGTGTGGTTTTTTTTTTTTTTTTTTTTGTGCTTGTCAAGACTCCAAGATCTCAATCAATCAAGATCTCAAATGTGCATGATTTTCCCTCACTCCATTTACGTGTTTTTTACGTCGTCTGTGAAGGTTGAAATAGGTAATGGTCCTATTTTGATAAAGTAACAAGTAGAAAGTACAGACGAGTTTTCAAGTGTAGGGAATAAGTAAACAGTGGTCAGAAAAATAAACATTCAAGCAAAGTACAGATACCTACAAAATCCATAATCAAATGCTTCCAACCACTAGTTATACTGTATATTTATTATATTAAAACATAAAGAGGTTCATAACAGTAGGGAAGAAGAAGTAGAGAAAAAGTAAAGTAAGTGCAGCCGTCACCTCATGGCCCCTTTTGTGATTACTGATGCCGCTGAGAGCCTGAGGTGATACCTCCGTGCTCCCATTCTGCAAGCTAAAGGACTCTTTTCAGGAGCAGCCCGAGGCCAACAGCAGTTTATGTTGTGGATGGATTTCTCATTGATTGGTTGTGCTGCCGTATCGCCTCAGCTTCCCAGCAGCCACAGCAGCAGCAGCCGTATTGGTGTTATTGAGCAGCAGTTAGATATAATCCCATTTATACATGACATGAGGCGCGATTAGAACAGATTACACGTAATCCCATCAGATGGGAAGGAGCTCAGCTAACGGAGACGGTGACATTTATGTGCCGGCGCCGCTCTGTGTGTGTTTGTATCCACATGCAGTTGCGCCATTGTCGGGCTAATATTAAGACAACAAGCAATGACCTTCATTTCTCCTCTCACTGGAATCCAAGTTCAGAGTAATGATTGTTGCCTCCTCTTGCTCGTCTCACGTCTTCTCGCCTCCTTCTCTCCTCCCTTTACCAGACAGACCCAGTAGCCCGCTCTGTCTCTTTATCTTTGCCTTTTCTTTTTCCACTCTCCTCTCCTTGCCTTCTCTGTTTTCACTCTGCTACACCGTGGAACAGCGGAAAAGCTTTTTATATCCCACACATCACAGACCAGTTACAATCAATAGCATTTACTGTATGTCTGCTTGAATCGAAGGGTTTGCAAGGAGCACGGGCACCATCCTCACGCACACCAAGAGCATGTACAGCCCCCCCGCAACACACACACACACACACATCTGATCTCATCTATCGTCTCCATAACATAATTAGAATCAGCAGCCCTGAGATGACTCATACGGCTAGAGACAGAGACTAAACTGATCTTTGATCGCAAGGTGGGGGTCTCCACTCTGCTTCCAAGCTGGCGAGCTCACCCCCAAAACAGAACAGATTTGCGGTGTCAAAGAAAATCAGTTCAAAGCAAATTCAATTTTACTACACACTGTGCGCGGCGTAAATTGCAATCATCGCAGTCCATATGTGCCCTCGTCAAACTTGAGGTGAGCGCAACCTAGTGAAGGGAATGGATGAGACAAGAAGATGAGAATGAAAGGAACGAGATGAGAATGGAGGGTCACAGTAAAGACAAAATGAAGAGATGGTCTGATAAGAGGGATAAAGACTATGTGTGTATGTCCGCACGCACGTGTGAGTATCTGTTAGTTTATTGATTGTTTCTGCTGTCATGAGATAAGGCAAAGATGCATTTTCTGAACCAACACACACACACGCACAAACACACACACACACACATGGTGAACATTGTACATACACTTGTCCTTAATGTTAAAGAAGAATGATTGATTGCTTAGCAGCAGGTTTGACATTGAGCGCAGAAAACACATGGTGGTAGATCCTGCCATCTGTGACATTCCTGTAGTGTCTCTGTCTTCTCATACGTATGCTCACCTGGCATCCGTCTCTGTTTGTGTGTATGTTAAAGAACATTCTTCCCACTATCAACACAGTATGGACAAAAGTACTGTACTCGGAAACAAGGCCAGGAAATTTTAAGTAAATCGAATTGCAAATTGCGGCACGCTGGACGACCGGTTAGCACATGTACCTCACAGTTCTGAGGACCCGGGTTCAAATATGGCCCCGCCTGTGCGGAATTTGCATGTTCTCCCCGAGCCTGCGTGGGTTTTCTCCGGACACTCCGGTTTCCTCCGACATCCCAAAAACATGCATGGTAGGTTGATTGGAAACCTTAAGTGTGAACCTTAAGTGTGAATGGTTGTTTGTTTCTATGTGCCCTGCGATTGGCTGGCGACCAGTTCAGGGTGTACCCCACCTCCCGCCCGAAGATAGCTGGGATCGGCTCCAGCACGCCTGACCCTTGTGAGGATAAAGCGGGACAGAAAATGGATGGATGATGACTACGTTTTGGAGTGTGTTGGATTTGAAAGACGTTATTATAACATTTTAGGATAGGTGCAAACATCAAAAGCTGAATCACATGCTTTACCCTGTACCGAGAAGGAAATACAGTTTGTTACAGTTGTTATCCTGCATTGTTGTTTTTTAATTAGTGTCTGGTTCAGGTTGATGTCATTTCGGCTTGTTTTTCATGTTTTCTTGTGGTTTTGAAGTGGCAAAATGAGGCTAAATGAAATGGGTTTAGCTGGTAGTGTGTAGTGAAAAAGTGGCATTCGGTGTCTAGTCCAATCCGTCATTAATTTATTGACTAAAAGATGTGTCTTAATACTTTTTGAGGTAATATTGTATGTATAGAGCATGTGCTTACAAGCCAATGCTTGTGCTGTGTTAATGGATGGACCCACTTAAATATTAACACATCGGGCAGTCCCCAGTTTGTGCGTGTGTGTGTGTTGAATTTGGGAGTGTAACCTTGACATTCTTTGCCCATAACACTGTATAGTTTCCACATCATTGAGCATTGAAATGCTGACAATATCAAAGACATCACCACTTTGCACAATGTTTATTCTGTTCTGTCAAACTAATCCTCCCATTGTGTGCCTCGGTGGAACACTTTGTTCTTTCCTCCGAACAGGCCTCAAAATGGCTCCATGATCCTCTACAACCGCAAGAAGGTGAAGTACAGGAAAGATGGATACTGCTGGAAGAAAAGGAAAGACGGGAAGACCACCCGAGAGGATCACATGAAGCTCAAAGTCCAGGGTGTGGAGGTGAGAGGCTGCCATAAAGAAGAAACAAGTCTGTGATCTCTTTTTGTGCTGAGTTTGGCTTCGCTGCCAATCCAATCCATAATGTTAGTCACTCCTTCAACTCCTTGTAGACACACGCGTGTAACTCAAGGGTACACACAAACAAACACACACATGCTGGAGCTACTGGGCTAAAAGCAATATACCTGTGTGCAGTGTGTCGTGTGTGTGCGTGTGTGTGTGTGTGTGTGTGTGTGTGTGAGAGAGCTGTCCCGCCTCCCCTCTCTCCCTGCTCCTGTCCCTGTCTCCCTTCCCCTCACTCTCTTTCTGAAGGATAAGAGTGTGTTTGGCCTGCAGCCAGGAATGATGTCAATGCCTTCTTCAGCAGAACAGAGAGGGGTATCGATCCAGTCTCAAGGCAGGGTCTGTGCGTGCCTGTGTGTGTGTTTGTGCGTGTGTGCTTGAGTCACATCAGCCAGCTCCAAAATTGATTATTCAGCAGGACTATACCAGGAGGTGAGAGCAGTGAGCATGCATGTGTCAGAAAGAGAAAGACGGAGGGGGATTGGAAAGCAAAGGAGAGACAGCGAGGCAGCACGTGGATGTGTGTGCAAGGCTCACTAGTTGTGCATAAATGAACAGAAGACATGGGCAAAGGGAATAATTGAGATCAACTATTCCCATCTGTACCTCTATTATTTACAACCCCACATTCACACTGACAATCATCTGACATGCATTTTTCTGCTGCCGTGCACAAACACACGCAGACACACACATCGAAAGGCGAGTGTTTCTCTCGCTGGTCGTTGCTCAGTAATTGTTTGTGTCACCTCTTCCCGGGACCCCTCAAGCAAGAAAGCATTGTGTCGCGCAGGGGGCAGGGATGGCAGAGCAGTGGGAGAGGAGGAGGATAGTGAGAGGCAGGAAGCAGGGGAGGAAAAACACAACCCTGGTTCGAGAGCCTCCTCATATCAGATGGAAATATATGGAAATGCACTCTGCCTTTGGCCAAACACACTTTAGATAGCTGGCGGGCTTCTTCTCACAAGAGGCAAAATGGCAAGAAAATGAGAGTGCGAATGAGACAGCAAACAGAACAGACTTTTGATGTTGCTATTACATATCCAGCATGTCGAGTCTTCACCACTGTATGTACAATTGTGTTTTAACTATGCGATGACCTTGACAGAAGACCATTTCATCCTTCCACAGGGAAATCCCACAGGAGCCAGGACAGGGTCCACATATTGATCCTCTTGTGATATTTATACACTGTTGCCAAATATTGATATTTGTATAAGTGGACAACATCTGACGGAGGACCTTTTCAAAAATACACCGGCATGTTTAGCTCCAACATGAATACGACCTAAGTGGCTATAACCTGAGTTCTCCTTTGCTGTTCTCTCCTTTGCTGTGGTCACCTCATCCTCTCCTTGTGTCCCGCTCCTTCCATTTTCTTTTCTCCTTTCCCCCCTGAAATCTCCTTTCCTCTCTCTAGTGTCTGTATGGCTGCTACGTCCACTCCTCCATCATCCCCACCTTCCACCGTAGATGCTATTGGCTGCTGCAGGTAAGCTACCCACCCCCTTTCCCAGCTTCTCTACATTAAAACAAGAAGACTGTTTAACACGGAGAGATAAATTCTATACAGTGATGATTGTTTTTTGTTAGCTGTTTATTGGATTTCTTCATCTAGCACGTTATATTAAGATTTAATTCACAACGCTACACCAAACTAAACTACCAGAAACTGTATAGTATATTGTTAATTTTACGCACCACATGTTTAATCTCTTAAATTGTCCACTTCATTTTCAAAACAGCACAGTAACCTCCAACATAAACCATTGATAAACATTCTCCTCTTCAAAATTTTAATGAGGCAGACTATACTAAAATGTTGGGTAATAATAAAACTGGACGCCATTGCCGGGTTTATCGTCCCATTCAGGATATATCCCGTATTATGTGAACATGGTTTGCTGAGAAAACTTTTCGTAGATACAACTTTTCCAACTATTCCCTGCACTACGTAGCAAGGTCTTAAGACACTATACTCTCCATGTTGTCCTCTCTAAGAAAACACCCTGGAGCGGCGTACAATGTACACACACATTCCACACATGTAGAGTTTAGACTTAAGCCCCCAACAGGCAGAAGAAGCACACACACAAACACACGCACACACACATGCACACACACAAACATCTCTCCCTTGATCAAAAGTGAGAGTAACCAAATATTGTACTCAAGTAAGAGTACTGTTACTTTAGAATAATACGACTCAAGTAAAATTAAAAAGTAGTCGTCCAAATAATTACTTGAGTGGGAGCAAGAAAGTACTCAGTCAAAAAAAACTACTCAAGTACTGAGTAACTCGTGAGTGACCTATGATTTATTTATTTTTTAAATCAGAATAGGAATGTGCAAATTCAGGTATTGCTGAACAATATCACTTAATCTAAAACATAACAAATCAAATCTTTATAAAAATCTAATCTTTGTGAAATAACAAATTAAGGCAAATTCAGCTCCAAGAAATGGTCTTATACTATATTGTTTCTACTTGTTAAACAGCACAATATTGTAGGCTACCAGGCACATTACAAAAACAAGAACAATGCTGGAGTGGATATAAAAAGTATACACACCTCTGTACAAATGCCAAGTTTTTGTGTTGTAAAAGAACTGTTACCAAGATACATCATTTTAAATGTGACCTAGAATTTGTACAACTCAACTGATTTGTTTTTGTAACTTTTTGAAAGGAGAGGGGGAAATAAACAACTGAAATAAACTTGAATGTGATTGAACTTGCTTCCTTCTTGGCCAGGTCACCATTGGAAAAGAGATGCTCTGTTTTCACTGGTGTTTTTCCTGTTTAAAGAAAATGTAAATGAAATAAATAAGAATACATCTGGTTGCACAAGGAGGCAATCCCTCTTATAACTGCCATGTGGCTGTGCTCAGAAGTAACAGATCACATTCAAACTCATGTTTAATGGGAGTCCACATACACCTGCCACCATTTAAAATTTTAAATGGAAAAAAAAACAACAACGCATGCATAGGGCCTTATAGAAACATTATTTGTTTTATCCACTAAAATGACTAAATGAAGAAGCGTTTTGCTGATTAGACTTATTGATAAAGTGTGTGTGTGTGTGTGTGTGTGTGAGAGAAAGAGAGAGAGAGAGAGCAAGAGAGAGAGAGAGAGAGAGAGACTGAGAGAGAGCACAAAAATAATGTACCCCAGAAGATGCATGTTTTAGTTACTTGTGACCGTATGCACAACCAAAACAACAGCAAAAACATCTGTAACTTTGGAGATGTGCTAAAATATCCAAGTTTGGTCAGTGAGAAAACTACGCTACATGTTAAAGCTGTTGTTTTTCGTCGTTTGTAATGCAAACGCACGTTTGATTGGTGAACTTTGTCAAACGTCACTGTGGTAATCACGGTAGATTGGTGCAGCGGCGCCCGAAAACGAAAGTCTAAAAATAGATTAAAACTACTCTAACAAGTACAATTTATCCTAAATGTAACGCGAGTAAATGTAACAGAATACAGTAGGTACGGAAAGTATTCAGACCCCCTTTAATTTTTCACTTTTTGTTATATTGCAGGCATTTGATATTTCAGTTTTTCTTTTTTAATAGATCTGCACACATTTCAACAATTCCGTTTTTTTCTGTCAATATGGGGTGCTGTGTGTACATTAATGAGGAAAAAGATGAACAAATGATTTTCGCAAATGGCTGCAATATAACAAAGAGTGAAAAATGTAAGGGGGTCTGAATACTTTCCGTACCCACTGTAATTGTAGCGCATTCCTACCCACCTCTGCCCTTGATTGGCCATGCAAGAGTGGGTCACCAGAACCTCATCATCTCCAGACCTACATGTTGAATCTTAAACATTCCCTTCATTTCCAAGAAAATATTGAATGCCCAACGATGTTCATTTAAAATATGTAAATCCAATATATATGCGTGCATTCCTTGCCAATCGGTCCTGCATAATTTGTCACATGAATTTTACAAGGACATTCTCGCCACATGCTGTAAATTGAATTTGCCCCCTATCAAATATATTTTATTTTTCAGCGCACTTTACTCTCTTGTGACTCTCTGAGTCTAAAATTGGCAGGGGAACTTCTGATTCCTCTATCTGTAATGTGCCATTTTCTGCTCTTTGCACATATATCACATCACATCAGTGAACACGATCATAAATGAGCCTGTCTGTTCTGTTGCATTGCACAGTGTGGTGCTGTAGCAGCCCACTGTGCCATTTTCTTGTTCCACCTGAGCAGGCCTTCCCCCTCACCTGAGTCTGTCTACTAAATCTTTTATCAAGAGGAGCCTCTCTCACACACACCAGCCATATACACACTTGTTGAACCATTCATGGCATATAAATTCCATAAGTCTGCTGGTGGGCTACAGTATGGTGAGCTTTATGCTGACCTGCCCATTCCCTGTTTCGCTCATTCACTCTCTAAATCGCATGCACACCAACACACGTGTGGACGTTTCCGCTGGCCCTGCAATGTTTGGGTGAGTGAGTTTGAGCTGTTAAATGTTTTATAGGCAGGTGAGAGAATCTTGTTTGACACGCTATATCCGACCTCCCTCCTGACCTCCACATACTCCTCTGCTTTCCTTGTCCTTTTCCCCTCCTTCTGCAAATACACTGTATCAATGAACTCTCTTGCTGATAGAGACAGATGAGCAAAAATAAAGGCGGTGTTTTACCAACGAGACGTGTGCTGCTCTGTTATAGAACCCAGACATCGTGCTGGTGCACTATCTGAATGTTCCAGCAGTGGACGATAGCGGGAAGCCGTGTGGTCCTGTTCTCTGTTCTATCAACACAGACAGGAAGGAGTGGGCCAAGTGGAGCAAGGAGGAGCTCATCGGACAACTCAAACCTATGTGTGAGTTATCTTTTCCACCCCTTCACCACTCACTGCCCTCCTACTTCCTCATTCTCGTGTTTCAGCCTCCACACTTGTCCTAAACCTGAGAATAGGAGTCGTATTGGATCAACAACCAAAGCTGTCGTTCTGATTATAATTACAAAGATGAAAACCAAATCATAGCCGAACTTCAGATGTAAGACTTCAAAAACACTGCTGGCTTACCTTTGCAAAATCCGGTTGAGATAAGAGGCGACTGCAGAACTTATGATGTAGAGAGTGTGACTACTATAAAGAACCCGCTGTGGGGGGGGGTAGTTCCACAAGCCAGTGCCATGCTGCCATCTGCAGGCAAGCACACATTGCGCCAAAGAGCCAAAGAAAAAAGGGTGGCTGGATAGAGGGGCCCAAGCTGGAGGTGCCCGAAATATCCAGCATGTATTATTCATAAATCAGCAACTGTGAGAGAAGATAACTTCAGTACACACACACATACAAACACAAAAACACCTAATTTCTCAACTTTTGATCCGGTTTTGAAGGGTAAATAAGGACAGCTGCCCAGAACTAAGTGGCTTTTTGACTTAAATAGTTGTCATCTCTCACATATCTCTCTGCATTTGCCCTATGAACACACCAAATTTAGGATTACAAATTCGTTTTGTATCGTGTTTGAATTGAAATGTCTTACGAATGAGCTTGTGCATTTTGAATGAGTGAAAAGGAGAGATTTGGATCACTGACAGTGAACTGTAGCACATATGAATACCGTCAGTGTACATTTCAGTCACTGGAGGGCGCCAACGCACACGTGAAATTGAAATAATGCTACAGTCACAACATCATGTTGAAATTAAACCGAAGCTTTCTTTATATTTTTTTTAGGTTTATACTTAATGTAAATCTTTTATCCCTTGTGTGGCAGGTGCTGGAAGCAGCCTACATCAGAAATGTTCAGGTGTCAAGCAGCGCATCATTTCATCCAAGCAGGAGTCAGGGGCAGCGGCAGGGGTTGGCGCTACAGCGGGTGGCGGCGCTACAGCAGGCCAGAGATCTGAGGAAGCAGATGGCACAGAGGTCCAGAACAGTGATGTGTCAGAGGGCCAGACAGAGCCCAGTCCTGGGGGGCGACGGAGCAGGGCAGGCGGAGGAGACAGGCGGAATGGCCGAATGACGAAGCCCTCCCTCCTCCCGCAGAGCAGCATGGAAGTGTCCTCGTCTACCTCCACCAACCAGGTGGAAGTCCCTGATACCACCCAGAGTTCCCCACTCTCAATCACCAGTGATATGGCTGACAGCCCTGCGCTCGCCATTAGTGCTGGCCTGTCACAGAGCACCGCTGTGTTCATGTCTGAAGTCACCACGCTGACTGGAGATTCGGTTTACTCAGCTGGCCACACCCACCTGCTGCCGTCTACTCATGAGAGCGCCGCCACTGGCATCCTGTTGGCTGTTGCCCCCGAGAACCAGAGGTTTGCATCATTTCCTGGTGGGGTCGGCTTAGGAGAGGGAGGAGAGTTGGTTCTTTCCAGCTCTCTAGACTCCGGCGGAGGGGTCAACCTTCCAGAGACTGCCATGACGTTTGACCCTGACTGCTTCCTTAATAACCCCAAGCAGGGTCAGACCTACGGAGGAGGTGGAGGCAAGACTGAGGGGCGTAACGGTAATGATGGGGGGATCCACTGTTCATCTAATGGCTTTGTCTACAGCCCATCCCTTGTCAATAACATCAAGAAGGAACCTACACCTATGGAGCAGCCACTGGCCCCTCAGAGCAGTTATGTAGGAGAGGGGGCAGGCCTCAGCCCCAGTACCACTCTGGAGCAGATGGACTTCAGCGCTGTCATGTCATCACCGTGCGTCCCGAGTCTAACTCAGTCCGCGCACCACCCTTCGCCAAACCTCTTCCTCCAGACCTCCACACACACAAACCAGCCCTCCGAGCAGCAGACCAACGGCACCACTGAGGCACCACAGGAATCAGATGAAGCTAGGGCTTACATTAGCCTGCCGGCAGACACCCCGCTCACCAACGGAGACCACCATACACACCTGCACCAAACCAGCCAAGACCAGACCCTGTGTGGCAGGAATGGAAAAGGAGCATCAGTGGCCTCTTTCCCCCTGACGAGCCAGGACGCTAATGTTGACCAGCCCGGCAGTGGGGTTCGTCAGGAGGTCAGTGGCAAAGTTGTTGAGAATGGAGGCGAGTTAATGCTCAAGTCTGGAGCTGCTCACGAGGCTTACGCCAGTGTGGACACTGAACACTACCTTCAACCTACAGATGGCCACGGAGTGGGGGATGAAGGGGGAGCGGGCTGTGGAACCGCAGGAGGAGGGGAAAACGAAATTCTTTGTAATGGAGTAAGCTTGCCAGGGGCCGGCGGCTCAGTGGTGGCCAGTCCTCAGTCAATAGGTGCTGGTGCAAGCATTGAAAGGGCACTCTACAATTCCTCTCTACCTCCACAAGGTGGAAGTGTATCCGCCACTGCGGCTGGAGCAGGAGCAGCCATCAGCCTGGAAGGCTTTGAGGCTTCATTTGGAAGTCAATTCTCTGATCTCATCAATGATTTCATCTCAGTTGAAGGGTCTGCAGGTGGGGTAGGGAGTGCTGTCAACGGGGTCCTGATGCCTCAGGAGGGGGCAGTGGGAGAGGAGCAGGGCACGGGGGAAGGCCACCTGCAGGGTTCTGAAGTGGAGCAGGGAGCTCTGGGAATGCTCCAAGAGACCGGGAGGCTGTTTGGTGTGACAGACTACTCCCCAGAGTGGTCTTATCCTGAGGTTAGTAACAACATTTGTATCATTATTTATTCATCGTTGTTGCCCGGAGTAAAATCAGACTGACACATGATGGAAGACGGCTTTTACTGCTTTTAAAAAATGGAATCATGCCCTCAACTGATTGCTGAGTTAATGAAATGTCAATATTACATGGATTCCACTGGGTAGCTTCATTAATTCATACATGTATTGCATAGAATTACACAGTCAGTGAATCACGTTGGCTATGTGTTTGGTCATTTTGAGGACAATATTTTCTGTACTCTAGTAATGCGTTGAAAGGTAGAAACTATCAAATGTGCAAACCAAACAGTAACTTTTGTATGTTACCACAAAACACGCATCTCCATTGTGCACTCTATATAAGAATTAAACCATTCTATTGTTGTTGTTTTGTTTTTGTTTTTTTCAAATCCATTCTATTGTTGTTGCTTTAAACAGTTTCATAAACCAAAACATTCTAGGCATTTGTTTGTTTTTATTTGCACTGCTGTATGCCGTTACCTGTTGGGACTGTGCTGCCCACTGGTAGAATGCTTAATAATATCACATTTATACCTAAAGAATTCCACACACATGAAACATTCAGTCATCTTTTGCTGCATAATTCAAAAATGTTATATTATCTTCAGTTCCACCTTATTCTATCAATTGTTCACTTTGTTTTCAGACTTGCTGTTTACCCAACTTCAGCTCCCTGTGATGAAGTCCCCATGTTGTGTCCCATTCCTCTAACTAGTGTTTGTGCTGCAGGGTGGCGTGAAGGTGCTTATCACAGGCCCGTGGTTGGAGTCAAGCGCTGAGTACAGCTGCCTGTTTGACCACATCAGCGTCCCTGCTGCCCTCATACAGCCTGGTGTGCTACGCTGCTACTGTCCAGGTATCGCGTGTCTACGCACTTTCTCATCATACATACATATTTATTATCAATTGACATGCACATAAACTCCAGCTAGTTTTAGACATTATTAATGACATCCACTGTCTACCGATGGATGTCCTCCTTTTGGGATAAAGCACAAAATAATACCCTTTATACAAGAAGAAGACATTAGAATAGCATGAGAACACACCGGCCACTTTATTAGGTACACCTGCTTCAACCAGTTGGCCTTTTCAGTGTTTATTGACACTGTCAGAGAGGGTCAATATATTTCTTTTTGTAACTGTAGTCTACAGTAGGGTAGAACTGCATTGAGATATGTGTACGTTATTCTTATATGAGGTGTGTCAGACAAATTCAAGGACTGATGTCACAAAATATGTATTTCAAACCCACACTACAAACTACGAGTGTTCCCTTTCAACGTGGGCCAGACAATCAACCAGCACATCTACGAAGAGATCCTGCGGCATTTGCTTAGATGAGTGCGCCAGAAGCGGTGGCCGTTGTGGCAGGACAACTCGTGGTGGCTTCACCAGGACAGTGTGGCTGCTAACAAAGCCCTGAGCATCCAACAGTTGCAAAAGAAGAACATCGCCATGCTGGAGGAACCTCCCCACTCGCCCGACCTGGCTCTGGCTGCTGTGGAGGATCCCACAAGAATAGTTTCAGGACTGCTTGAAGGCAGGATTACTTCGAAGGAGAGAAAAAACTTGAAGTTTGTAGTTTTTGTGATATCAATTGGAACTTTTCTGACAAAACTCGTATGTAAAGCATTGGAATTCTACGCTGGTACCTTAGACTATAGTCAACTTTTTTTTAAACAAATACTTCCCTGACAGTGCCATTCAAACACTGTATGACTGTTTTTGTAAGACAGATATCATTCGTGGCCAGCGACTACATATATGGTCATGCATGCAGTGTAATATGCTTCTTGAAGTGGTGCATTCAACTGCACGAGTCAGATCCTGTGTCACTAAATAGGATCACTGAAGACCACGCACAATTTTCTGCAGATACACAAAAAGCTGTATTCCTAAACACTCTTATAAACATACTGTCTTATATTGAGGTTTGTCACCACTGTATTATTTATTGACATCATGGTTCTTTCCAGCCCACGACACGGGACTCGTCATGCTGCAGGTAGCTATGGGTGGCGAGGTCATCTCTTCTTCAGTGGTCTTTGAATACAAGGCGCGCGACCTTCCTGCCCTCCCATCCTCTCAGCATGACTGGCTGTCTTTGGACGGTAAGAGCATTCAGCAGTGTATTGCAACATTGAGGCGTACAATTACACTTTTAAGGTTCCCACAAGGCACTTGGAATTCTTGAAAAGGCTTGAGCTTTAATGAGTTCCAATGTTTTGCATTTTGGATTGTGAAGTAAGTGTATAAGTTTACTATTTGAATGAAAGAAACTTAAGAGGAGCGATAAAACACAGGCAAAATGTTTTCTTTTATTCTCTCTTTGCTATTACAAGACAAAACTTTTTGTTTGTAGCACAATACCGGACAGCACAGTGGAAGTGTGGTTAGCATGTCTACTGTGGTTCCAATCTCATCCTTTGTAAAGTTTGCATGTTCTCTCTCTGCTTTGGGTTTTCTGTGGTGAATTCTAAAACTGCATGCCTTTATATAGATCAAGGAACCATATTTGCGAACTTACTTGTCGAAATAGACATTACACACTAATGCAATAGAAACCTGAGCCAATCTGCAAAGGTAATTATAACAGTGAGGGGCGGGGAAACCTACATATATTCTAAAAGCAAATTAAAACCTTAGAGAAACCTTTAACCAACAAATTGTCATAATCCATTCATCCATCAATTTTCTACACTGCTGAGTTCGGGGTGAGCTGGGGTCTATCCAAGCTGACTCTGGGCAAGAGGCATGGTACACCCTGGACTGATCACCAGCCAATCACAGAGCACATCAAGACAAACAACCATTTACACTCACATTCACAATTTGTAGTCTTCAATTAACCTTACATGCATGTTTTTGGAATGTGTGAGGAACCCGGAGTACCCAGCGAAAAACCCATGCCAGCAGGAGTAGAACTCCACACAGGAAGGCCGGAGCCCGTATTCAAACCCCCCCATCCTCAGAATTGTGAAGTGCGTGTGCTAACCACTTACTACTGTGCCACCAGGCTGCCAATTGTCATAATATATGATACTAAAGAACAGTTGGAGGTACATCATATTGGATCATCATATTGGATCAGATTTTGTATGACCTTCTGAGGAGTGGAGTGAAAATGGTGAAATGGTCATTGTGTGAGTGTCCATTGATGCGCCCCACTTCAAATGTGCTCTTCTGTTTTGAAATCCAGCTCATGCAAATCAGGGGCTGTATCCCAACATGCAGACATTCATTTAGAGTTTCCCCATTTCAGTTTAATAACATCGAATTCAATTTAAAAGTGCTGCATTGGTGTTAAAGGAGGTGTTCCTGGCTTTAATGCAAAGTCTGTCTTGGTAACACACAAGTCTCTTCAGCAACGCCTGCTCTGCTTTTACATTGTGTGTGTGTGTGTGTGTGTGTGTGTGCGTGCGTGCGTGCTTGTGTGTGCCCCCAGTCTGCGCGTTGCGCACTGCGGCAATGCGGCTGCACGGTCACAGCTCATACTGCATGCACGACTGAAGGGCAAAGACAATGTGGCTCAGTCGCCGTCCCCTTGACACCCCGAAACAGCCCGCCAAAGGTTGTATCCACAAACACGTTTCTGGACTAGCGAGACACACTCAGGCATGCACGCATTTTCACGGTAATGTACCGCAAAATGTGTAGGTCAAACATAAAATGGATTAAAAGTACGTCTGCACTCGGCGTCTGCTCCAGTTTAGTTGGGAGTGCAGTCTTCTTATGCGACGATGACGGCCTAAACCTCCTGCTGCTCCAAAGTCTGGCGGGCTGATTTGAAGAGAAGAGCGCCGCTGCTCACTTCACACACAATCTACTCTCTCTCTCTCTCTCTCTCTCTCTCACTCTCTCTCTGTCTCGCTCTCTCTCTCACCCCCTCTCTCACTCTCTGTTGTTGGGAGTATCGACGTGTGTGTCGCACACTTCTAACTAAGGCGGTTGAGCAGAAACTGGAATAAAGACACACTCGCTGTTTGGGTTCGTAGATTATCTGATATCATTTCATTTCAAAATTGATGTCTGGAAATTGCTGTTTTGCATCCATGGGGTGCATGATTTAAGTGTTGTTTATTCAGATGTTATTGTCCAACTGCTTTGTCTTGTGTCATTGTATTAAAGACATTTATTGTTAGACTACAATGAAGATTAATTTCATCCAATGGTAGTCATTTTGCATAGTTGCTAAATGTTTGAGCTATATATGTAAAACAAAAAAACAGAAAGAAAGAAACCTCAGGAGGTTGCTTCTCTTCGAAGCAGACCTGAAGAACAATAACACGACAACAAGTGCAGGGAGGCCATTTGCCTCCTGCATCTGTACACACAATAGCAACCAATATTAAACATGCTGTTCATGATTTATCTGTATGCCATGCACATTTTCTCCAATTGACCTGTGTAACAGTGTGTGTGCATTGACATTATGTTATTGTTATTATCTATGGTATGTTAATAGAATGGATGCAACAGAGTCAAGGGGCTATAACAATCTCATTAAAAGTGTAATGATGAGCAGTTGTATTATCTGAACTGATGTTGCTCATGAAGAGTTTTCATTGGGATGAATACTATTGCAAAAGCAACAGCAAACTTCTGAAATAACAGTCTCACCAAAAAAAATACAATAAAATTACTTTTAACATGCAATGATTGTGAAAAATAGTAGACTCTCGGAGCTGCTTAAGAATTATGGTCTTCATTGCAATGCATTTGGCGGTTGCCAATATCAATAAAAGAAGAACAATTATAAATAATTGTTTTGAAATGTACAAAATGTTTGTCATTTTTTGAAGCAAATTATTGTGTTTCTTGCGATGTGGTTCAAGCTTTTTGTTTACATCAATAGTTGAATAGGCTGGTACTTGTCATATGATTGGCTTTTTTTTCGGACTGTTTGACAATCTCCCCCTCTGATTGGCGGACTGCAATGTTTGGAGCGTGATCTTTGTGTCACTCACAAAGCTCCGCCCTCTTTTTTTCCTCAGTCGATGTGCTACTGACAGCAGAGAGGAGAGGAGGGAAAATAAAGAGCCTGAGTGACATGATGAGCACTGCAGCAAACTGCAGCTGCACAGAAATAAATTGTCACACTTACAACCGTGTAAAAATATTAATAACATAGTTTGTTGCTGGATCCGTGCACTTATATTACATTCACATTCAAGTGCTGTTTAAGATCCTGGATGGTTCTTGGGTGTCTATTCATCCTTCTATATCAAGCCCCTCATAAGCAACCTTCTCCTTCTGTGGCCTTTTATTTTGGACGTCCTAAAATATACAGTAAATATTGTTTTGAATAAAAAATCTATTCATGTTATATTTTCTGTAGATACCCAGTTCAGGATGTCCATCTTGGAGCGCCTGGAGCAGATGGAACAGAGGATGGCCGATATAACCAATCAAAACCCCTGCTCAGAAACTATGGCAACCAAGAGTGAAGGTGCAGAGGGAGGGGGAACCGAACAGCAGTCTCAAGTAAGGCAGAAAGATGCAATTTGTTTGAGTGAAGAATTTATTTGACGTAAATTAAATGTAAAATAAATCTGAACACATTTAAAATTAGAATGCTAATCAGTAGAGCCTAGACATCCACCAAGGATGAACAATCCTAATTTGGATTGCTTTTACATGCCTGGATTTGATCATTAAGATTAGCTAAAATATGAAATTTTTTTAGGGGCAAATTGTTGTTTTTGTTTTTACAATATACACTATTAGATAAAAACAGACCACAGTTACAAGAGACTGTTAGCAACCAAAATGTTGGCTATGTTGTCACAGCCATTGTTGGATGTATACAATTAATGTTTTGACATCTACTCACAAATTCCACATCTGTAGTATTTCCATAAGATGTGTAAATGTAATATTGGCACTCTATTACAACTGACGTTTGAGTCGTTTATGTTCCTCTCCGTATGCATGTATTACATTGAAAGCAGAAGAATTTGTAATTAACTTATATGCATCCAATTTTGACCTCCATACATCTCAGCTAAAATACACCTTAATTGTCAAGCATTGGCTGAAAACATTGTGTTGTTTTGACAAACCCTTGAGGCAACGAATGGAGATACATAAAACACATTTCCATTGGTTGTTTGGCTGGACAGAGCATGCATTATTACATCCATCCATCTTCTTCCACTTATTTGAGGTCAGGTCGTGGGGAAGCCCAGACTTGCCTCTCAGCAGCCACTTCGCCCACTTCTTCTGAGGGGATCCCGAGGCATTCCCAGGTTAACCAGGAGACATCTTGGGCTATCCTGGGTCATTCCCGGGCCCTCCTCCCAGTGAGACGTGCCTGGAACACCTCATCAGGGGGGCATCCACCTCATCTAACTCCTCTCGATGTGGAGGAGCGATGTGGAGGAGCAGCAGCTTGACTCTGAGCTCGTCCAGGATGAATGGGCTTATCACCCTATCTCTAAGACGGGGAGCCCTGCGGCGGAAACTAACATCCTGCGGCGGAAACTAATTTTGCCTGCTTGTATCCGCTATCTTGTTCTTTTGGTCACGACCCACAGCTTGTGACCATAGGTGAGGGTAGGAACTTAGATGGACTGGTAAATCGAGAGCTTTGCCTTTCGGCTGAGCTCCTTCTTTACCAAGAAAGACCGATGCAGACACGTTCCAACGCCTCCACAAAACACATGTAGACTGGTTGGCTAAACTCCCATGTACCCTTGAGGACCCTGCTCAGGGTGTAGAGCTTGTCCCCTGTTCCACGGTCCGGACGAAAACCACACTGCTCCTTCTGAATCTGAGGTTCGACATCCCGATGGACCCTCCTCAATAGACCTTACCTTACCATGTGTGTTATCCACCTATAGTTGGAACACACCCACCAGTCCTCCTTCTTAAAGTATGCATTATAACATGGAGATTCAAATTATGTTAAAATGTCAACATCTTAGTATTTCCATTGGATGTTTTTGGTTAATTGCTGGTTCCACATTTTTAGGTCAGTTCAGTTCGTTATACTATATTGTCCCCGTAAGGGAAACTTGTCTTGCAAACAGGTTGAAAGACAGAACATTTTAGAAACACTAAATACATTTTAAAACAGTCAAGTCAGCTTAATAAAAAATACACCATACATGTCTTTTTTTTTTATTATTTATTTTTGCTCTGGGGACAAAGGAGTCTGTGGTCCTTTTGGTCCTGTATAAGGGGACTCTAAATGCTCCAAAACAGCTGGCAATGTTGTGAACTCTGCTTTGAAAACGGCTGGTAGTGAATGGGTTAAGAAATGGATATTTGAAAAATGGGACAGCAACACATATAGACAGACAATATGAAACTACTCACAAGAATATATTATTTATCCTCTGTGAGAAAATGGGGAATATTACTCCAGTTTACAGAGCACTTGTGACCGTCTACTTAGTTTATATTCGTATGCCTGTGTTATACAACCCCCTGGTGGCCAAGGGATGCGCACCAGGAGGAGCACCACAGTGAATTACTGTAAAGCATGATGCACATTTTAATACTTTATATTTTACTTGATTATGTTATTACTGTATTGTTTTTTTTTTTTGTAAAGTAAGCCACAATACTATAAAGTGCTATTTTGCTCATTAATAAACATAAACACTATGGACATTTTATGGGGTGACAGATTAATGGCATTTTCATTCAATTCAGTGGAGAAAGATGATTTGCGATATGAGTGTTTTGAGTGAAGAATGTGGTCACAGAACAAAGTAAAAGCTCCACTGTATTTTTTTCCCTGGGTTTTTACTAAATATTAACCAGTTCTTCCTTGGGGCAAAGGTTTGTAGAAATATTTTTTGCCATCTTGTGTAACATTGAAAACATGGCCTCCTTGGTGGAGGTAGGCAAGCCACCAAACTAATAACACTGAATGATCTCTTTGGAACTCGGATGACACTTAAATCGCTGTGCCAATTTCTTCCCCAGACCTCTCCCGACCACAGTTCATTTGAGGGTCGGGTTGTGGTTGTGTGTGAGAAGATGATGTCACAGCCGTGTTGGGCTTCCTCCAATCAGCTCGTCCACAGCAAGAACTCAAGAGGAATGACCTTATTGCATCTGGCTGCAGCTCAGGGCTACGCTGGGCTCATTCAGACTCTCATCCGCTGGCGGTGATTAACAAACACTCATAGCAGACCATCAATAGGGATGTGACGTTTAAATCTCACGTGACCATTTTGCTCTGCAGCACCAAGCATGCTGACAGCATTGACCTCGAGCTGGAGGTGGATCCTCTAAATGTCGACCACTTCTCCTGCACACCACTGGTGAGTGATCAATGTTTCCTTAAGGGTTATGCGGTCTTCTCTTCATGTCGGCATGTGTGACAACATCCCCATTGGTCTCTCCAGATGTGGGCATGTGCTCTGGGTCATACTGATGCAGCACTGGTGCTTTACCAGTGGGACCCAAGAGCTTTGGCCATTCCCGATTCTCTGGGACGCTTGCCGCTCAACATCGCCAGATCCCGGGGCCACACACGACTGGCCGAACTCTTGGAGCAGCTACAACAAAGTCCTCAAGCTCCAAGTCAGCCTGCTGACATATGGATGGACCGGTGGAGAGGAGGCTCTGAGCTCAGCAGAATAAACAACAGTCACTCCTCAAACCCAAATTCAGGTGGGAGAAAATATCAGTAAACAGTTCAGTGTGAATGGAATATGTTAGTCGGCCTGGAGTGAGTTACTTTTTTTTTTTTTACAGTTTTTGGTAGTGTTGTGCTCAAGACCATGCTATCCAAAACTAAGACTTACCCGAGACCAGAACTCACCGAGACCAAGACAAGACATGACTTTTGGGAGTAACACCAAGACCGAAACAAGCTGAGACCCTGACAAGACCAAGACCATAAAAATAAATTTAAAAAAAACATGACAAGGTTGAACAGTTAAAGAGCATTCTCGGTTTAATTTTCTTTTAAATACATTTGACAGCCAAAAACACAGTGTCTGTAACTCTTTCAAAGCACAACATGCAAAAATCTCAACATTTTCAACTAAATTCTTCTGAAAAAGTCAGCTGCAGCAAGCAACAGGCGCTTGAGAATATAGGGTAAAGTTATTTTATTTACTGTATACTAGTGGTGTCACGATACCAAAATTCTGACTTTGATACTATACCTGCATAAAACATCGATACCATTACTGAAAAAAATACAACAGGACATTTTTTTTTAAACTAAAAGCAGTGGAATGAAAACTGACAAAACAACTTCGAATACTTTTATATTTTTTTTTATTAATTCAAAACATGCTAACATTGCTATAAACTTGAAAAAGAATGTAATAATGAAATTAGCCCATTCTAGCATTAGTCATTTAAAAAAATAATAATTACAGCAATGCTGGCGGCACGGTGGACGACTGGTTAGCACATCTGCCTCGCAGTTCTGAGGACCGGGGTTCAAAGCCCGGCCCCGTCTGTGTGGAGTTTGCATGTTCTTCCCGTGCCTACTTGGGTTTTCTCCGGGTACTCCGGTTTCCTCCCACATCCCAGAAACATGCTTTGGAGGTTGATTGAAGACTCTAAATTGCCCGTATGTGTGAATGTGAGTGCGAATGGTTGTTTGTTTGTATGTGCCCTGCGATTGGCTGGCAACCAGTTCAGGGTGTACCCCGCCTCTTCCCTGAAGATAGCTGGGATAGGCTCCAGCACACCTGCAACCCCAGTGAGGATAAGCGTTGAAGAAAATGGATGGATGGATGGATGGAAGGCCCCAGGCACACTTACAAACACTCACGTACACATCTATAAAAAAATAAAATAAAGCAAAAAAAAATTGCAAAGGGGCACCTTGGGCATCAAGGGCAAAAGGGGAGGGACCTAAAGCCCCCTCCTCTGCACGCCCCTCCAGTGCAGTGCTGTTATTCATTGCCTACGGAGCCATGATAATCAAAAAGTGGACCTTTTTGCTCCACTTGAAAAATCAGTGGTTTTCCTTTTGCCTTCTGGTGGTTTTTTTATTCTTCTCGAACTCCACGATTTCCAGAGTGGTCTCCGACGACGAGTGTAGCATGTATCTGGGTTGGAGCGCTCCGAGCTGGGATGGATGTAAATGTGAATGTAATTGGAAATATACATTTTATATAGGAATTTTTTTTCATGATGTTGGCCCATTTTCTTTGAAAAATGGTCTTGGACAGACTGAAGTAAAATCCATGTTTTAGATGAACTGACCAATCATATTTTATGCTCAGTGTCGTGGGAATATACATTACGCAGTGCTAATAAATTCTTAATCTACATCTCCTTGTTTTTCTAGAACTGAGGAGAGCCAGGACTGAGAGCCAGCCCAACAACCAGACCTGGAACCAAACAGGACACAGAACTTCACAGACAACCCAGGGAGAGCAAGGGGGTCCACCCCCAGCTAAGAGACTCAAACCCACTCAGCAACAGCTCGCTAACTCAATCTCTAGCAACCTCAACTCCCTCCCGAACCACCACAGACCTACCACTCACCCTTCCCCTATATCAAGTCCTCAACAAACCCAACATCCCAACCTCAGCAATCGGAGTGCACCCCCTGCCAGCTACAGTCCGGACTGTCCTCAGCTCTCCAACTCCTCCTTCCCCCACCTGCAGGCCAGGATAGGGGCATCTGGAGGGGGCACCAGGTGGAGCCTGAGACATACTCTGGGGCAGCGTAGCCTCGCAAGGAGGATTCTAGGGAAGGAGCGACTGGCTGTTCACCTGCGCCACAGAGTCCTGTCAGACAGGGGGGAGGAGACAGAACTGCTGACCTATCAGGATAACACAGAGGACTTGCAGGTAGGGAGAGTCCTCTGTCTCAAGGCATTAAAAAGTACAGTGGTACCTTGACTTACAAGTTCCCAAACTTAAGAGTTGTGTTACGAGCCAAAATTTGATTCACAAGCGAGCTTCAAGTATGCAGCTGCTCGAGTGAAGTGGGAAAAAAGGAGACATTCACCCGTGCTCTTTCAGCCATTTATTCAACGGTACAAACAGGGAAACCCGCTTGTCCCAACGTACAGTAATTTCACGTTTATTTTTTCACGTTGGCATTTCAATGGGGAAATATTGATTTGATAGACAAGTGGATGCCCGGGGCCACCTCCTCCCCACGATTAGGTGAAAAGTGGTGATATAGGGAGACCATATAGATGTAAATGTTCAAAGTATTAAAACACACAAATGCATTAAAATACACCTTTTATCAATCCATCCATCCATTTTCTGTATCGCTTATCCTCTGGAGCCTATCCCAGTTTTTGGCGAGAGGCGGGGTACGCCCTGAACTGGTCGCCAGCCAATCGCAGGGCACATATAGACAAACAATCATTCGCACTCACATTCACACCTACGGGCAATTTAGAGTCTTCAGTGAACCGACCACGCATGTTTTTGGAATGTGGGAGGAAACCAAAGTACCCGGAGAAAACCCAAGCAGGCACGGGGAGAACATGCAAACTCCATGGTTGAATGGTGAATGGTTATTTGTCTATATGTACCCTGTGATTGTGTTGACCCACAGAGTAGAGTTTGATTTTGTGTGTGCATGCATGCGTGCGTGTGTGTGTGTATGGTTGTTTGTGTTGCAGGTGGACATTTCAATGCTTGCTGATCACATCATGGAGACATCCACTGCTCGACTTAAACAGGAGGACATGGAGACTGAAACAGATTCCGGCAGGGTGGGCCTCAGCGCTGATGTCAAACTATTGTCTGGTTATCTTGCTGAGGTTGAAAGGTAAGTCAAACCATTCTAAAATGTTTTTATGAAATCTCATTAGATGTTTTCTTTACTTGCTTTGCTTGCCGTGCTCTGCAGGTTCCTTAATGCCAAGCCCCATACTCCCGGCCCAAAACCGAACTCTCACTCAGGGCCTGAGGGTGAGCAGAGTTCTCAAACTAAGCAAGCCCTGTCCACCCCCTCTGACTGGAACTCCTTCCTCTCTGCAGCTATGAAAGAGGAACGGTTGAAAATGGACTCCTCCTTTCTTGCCATGACAGAAGCAGAGCAGAGAGAGCTGTGTGAGACCATCAGGAATGCTCTGCACTCCCTTAGAAAACACAAGGTATCCATTATCTTGTATGACTTCCACTTCAATTTTGCAGTATATACTCTTCCTGTCATGTATCTGTCTTGCTTGATACATGTTTGCTTGCTTGCATGAGCATCTTATATACAAACTCTTACCATCACCCCCTTCAGGGTCCTATTCAGGAACAACGCAAAGAGATTGCAGCAGTGATTCAACGCTGCTATAAGAGATACAAGCAGGTACGATTCAATGTTCAGACAGCATTAAACTGACCTACATTGCTAATTAAGGTACTCCGTTTAATCATTCATTTTTTCACCTCTACTTATGATAGGGCGTATCATAGACAAAACAGATGGACAGCGATGTTTTTATGAGCATTTGCATTAAATGCTTTGACAAAGTCGGTTGTTTGCTAAGGCTATGCTCTGTAGATGAAAAAATATGAATACGTTTTTTTAACTGTACTTTAATTAATTGTTTCTCAAACTGGGGTCCAGGGAGTCATAGCTTGGGGGTTTGAAAAATAAGTTGCAATAAATTATTTGACTTTAATATCAGAATATTACAACTTTATCTTGGAAAAGTATTACTTTATTCTTAAAAGATTAGGACATTTTATCCTAACAGAATAGGTTTTTGTTCTTTTTTTTTTTCTTGAAAAAATACGACTTTTCTCATAACATTAGTTTTCAAAAACAAAAATATTTGTTCGTTATTGTAACATTACGACTTTTCTCTGAAGTTTGAGAACATCTGCTTTAATCAGTTGAAGAGGTTTATAGTTTGAGGTAAGCTTTAACACCACATAATTATTGGGCACAACTGTTGCCGTGCTAAAACCTTTATTAACTGAACACGCAAAGCTTGGAGTAACATTTAACTTTAGTTATCGTGCAAGTTTAAAAAGTAAACGTTCATTCGAATAATAGCTGGCACAGTACCTGCAGAGGGAATAGGAACCAAGTGACTGTGCATACGGCCAGCTCTTTTTGCAGTCTACATTCCATTCTTGTTTTATTATTACTGTCGTCTTATTACTTTGCTATAGTGTACTTATCAGCCTTGACAGAGATGCATGTACCAAAAGACCCACCGCATGCCTAATTTGCATAAAACACCAAGCTGGTGTCGATTGCGCACCGGTCCGTGGCCATTACCTTCAACTTTAAAATCAGCAATTGAAAACACACTTTCTGTTGTATGTTCTGATATTTTTTATTATTATTATCGTCAACTGAGCAGCCAGGACACAGACTGTTTTTTTTAAACACTTTGCACGTCCATAGGCGGCACGGTGGGCGACTGGTTAGCAGATCCGCCTCACAGTTCTAAGGACTGGGGTTCAAATCCCAGCCCCGCCTGTGTGGAGTTTGCATGTTCTCCCCGGGCCTGCGTGGGTTTTCTATGGGTACTCCGGTTTCTTCCCACATCCCAAAAACATGCACGGTAGGTTGATTGATGATTCTAAATTGACCTTAGGCGTGAATGTGAGTGCGAATGGTCGTTTGTTTATATGTGCCCTGCGATTGGCTGGCGTCCAGTTCGGGTATACCCCGCCTCTCACCCGACGATAGCTGGGATAGGCTCCAGCACGCCCGCGACCCTTGTGAGGATAACCGGAACAGAAGATGAATGAATGAATGAATGCACGTCCATATTTTTCCTCTTTGTCATTGCTAGTACCTTTCTGTTGTCATCACAAAGAAAGAAATGCCCACTTTGTATTTACATTAGCAAGAGTACTGTCATATTTGTTGCATTAAATTAGCCATTTGTTAAAATTGATTTATTTAGTTGATTCATTGTAAATATTAAAATGAAAAAAATATGACTAAAATACATTTCACTGATACATTTGACAATTTGTGTTTCATTTATACAATTGGTTAAATAAGTATAATTAAAGGGATTATAATCAACAATTTTAAAATTACAATGAATTTTAGTTTATTATTAATGTTACGTATTTCACATATATTATATACACATTTTAACTTTACTTTTACATTATCTATGGACGACTTGGCCCATTTGTCAATTTTAAAAATCAAACGTGGCCCTTCAGCACAAACGTTTGACCGAAGCTTGTTTAAATTCTCACTGACCTGAAGTCTCACGTGATATGTTGATGTTTTTGTGCGTCTTTTGATAGCAAAATGTTTTTGCGGTTTTCAAATTTTCTGATATTTGGGGATGATCAAACTTGGGGGTTCCACTGGATATAATGAGATGGTATTTTAGGTGATAAGAGTGGACTACAGTAGAGCCTGTGGTAACTTTTACCCCCTGTTTTAATTGTGAAGGTAACCATTTTGTATCTTACATATTATGGAAAACTGAGCATTTATTCAGTATCGTTGATATCAAACCTAAGGTACTGTACATGTACTAGTATGCTCCTGGTCCTTACTAGTAAAACAAGGGACCTTATGCACAGTTATGCTTTAAGCATTTCCGGTGAAAAGCTCAGATGCCATCTTCTGCTGTCACTATGATCCAAGCTACTGGGATCCCATCTGACTGAGAAATAATCTCTGTTGTTAAATATGTGATAACCTGGGGTTGTGTAATTGGTATATTCAGTAGTTTTATGCATGTACTTTTTGAGGTCGAAATGGCAAGTTTTTCCTTTTTGAAGTCGAGGGGATAGCTCCAATGAAGTGTGCCACTATGTTATCACATTTCCAATGTTGTCACTATGCTTTTACATGCTGACCAGAATATCCCACTTTCCACCAATCGCGGAAGTGCTGCATGCATAGAGTCCATTGACTAGTAGAACAACTCGATCGCACTAGTAGAATGGCTGTATCTCATTAGTAGGTTTTTTTTCCACTACTGTATGACATTCATGCACACTTAAATGTCACTGTCTTATTACTAGTGAGGAAGAACATGAACCTGAAGCTTGATATCAAGGCTATCGAATAAATGCTCAAATAGCTTTCCGTAACAATGCACCTTTAAGGGCTCGCCATCTTTTTGAAGCTTTTTAAAGACCCTGTGTTCAGGAGTAAAAAAGTTCACATTTAGTGTTGAATTAAGACTTTACAACATTACTGTTTTCAGTATGCACTTTATAAGAGGATGACCCTGGCAGCCATCCTGATCCAGAGTCGTTTCCGGAGTTTTCATGAGAAGAGGAAGTTCCAACAGAGTCGCAGAGCAGCGGTCCTCATACAGCAATACTATCGCTCCTATAGACACTCCCTCAGGTTCTCCAAACACACAAACACACTTCATTCATTGTCCAAAAAAAAAACAAAAACCGTCACACCTCTCTCTTTGCCTGTAGCAACCTTCTAACTAAAAAACAGAACCAGGCTGCACGCAAGATCCTGAGGTTCCTGCTTCGATGCCGCCACAGGTGAGCCGTAAAAATCAACTCACACGTGCACGCACACCCAAGACCACACACCATGCACATTGCCCACACACGCATTCACAGCCCACTGCCACACGGGCATTGGTGCTAACAGCTGCTGTTGTTTTACTGTTCCTGCGAAGCCCTTTGATGGACCATAGGCCCCTGAAGCGGGTGAGTCTCCCCCCACTCTCTCTCTCTCTCTCTCTCTCTCTCTCTCACTCTCTCTCTCTCTCTCTCGCTCTCTCACTGTCTTTCTCTCTCTCTCTCTCTCCTGGTGGCAGATGCCTGTTTGCATGTGGGGGGAGGAGAGGGTATCCAGGCTGATTATCCTTCTCTCTCTCTCTCTTTCTCTCTCTCTCTATCTACTCTCTCTCTCCCTCCCTCATTCTTCTGTCTGTCCCGTCGAGGACTGCGGAATGATGCTGCTACTTCTGCATGACTGACAGATAGATAGAGGAGCACTCTTGCACATGGTCTTCCTGGGGGCATGACATCAGTTGGGGACTCAAATGTCTTGCTTGTCTCCTTTTTGTGCCTTGAGGGGGTTGGGTAGGATTTCCGGGGTGGAGATTTTCCCAGGAAGTAAACTGTGGACTATTAGATGGAAACAGATATACAGACATGTACACACACAAAAGAAAAATCACTCTAATGTGTTTCCAATATGTGTCTTTACACCAGGGTCAGAGAGCAGAAAAAGGACAGGGGTCCTGAGAGCCCTCCACCAGGCCCCACCCACAGCCCACTAAGCCTGTGATAATCCCCTCTCTCCTTCTTTTTCATTTTCTTCTCCAAACTATATTGCCCCCTCTCCTGCCCCTTTCATTTCCTTCTCCCCCTTTTTTGCTCGCCCTCTATCCTGTCTTCTCTCGAGAGGAAGAATCCTCTCAGACAGACAGAGGACAGGATAGGTGTCCATCATGGCAGCTCAGACAAACAGACAGACAGACAGACATACAGACAGACTGACAGACAGACTACTAGGGCAAGCCCAGGGATCTGGCTCCGTCCACAGAACTGATCCTCCTCCACAGTTCCACTGGGAGGCCATCACATTAACCTCATGGCATTGTTTGCACTCTTGGGTATGTTTCCAAACGGGAGGAAGCGGATGGCGGCTGGCAGATGGCGGCTGGTGACGGCGTGGCGCCGACTGGATGTGGTGGAAGGCTTCAGCTTGCTCACGCGCCAAAAGCAACTTTGACTTGCCGAACTCATGTAAAACCCACCGCGTTTTGTGCCCAAACACTGATCCATGAAAGGATAAGAAAACATAAACCAAAAAACTCACTTCTATGTTGCATTTGCATGCAGGTTATTTCTTCGTTCCTTTCGCTCATTCCTCCTCGCCATGCTGAAGAGCTCAAGAGGCAAACCATCCTGTTTATGCGGTATAATCACAATATCACTAAACACTCTGACTCACATTACTTACAAACCTATCAATCAGTCACCTGATCAAAAGGGGAGGAACCACTTGAATGTAAGAGGAGCATTGTTTCCATGAGGGTCGGGGTCTGAATTAACGATGTCTTAATTTGTTACATGGACTTTGTATGGAGTTCGTTCTCAGAGGCGGCACTTTGCTCGCCCGCGTGTTGTCAGTGTTTGTTCAATTCAATGCATGTGTTTGAGCCGCGAGCTCCTGCATGCTTGCCAAACTGCTTTCGTGTTGTTTATTTTGTATTTCTATGTGTAGTTGTGTCTCACTGGTCCCATCGACTTATCCTTGCCCTGCGTAATGTGAATTGTGTAAGGACAAATGACATATTTTGGGTGCTTTTTCTTAAAAAAAACAAAAAAACAACAACAACAACAAAGTTTATTTATTTAGGGGTCTAATTATTTATTTAAGAGTGGTTAAGCTTGAGACTGGTTTCCCCCCTTGTGTGCTAAAATATGACATGTTGCAGTGGTTAAATGTCTCTGTTAGTTTGTTCTTTTCATGAACCTCTAAATCCTAGCTGTGATTTGAGGAAAGAGTCACATACAGTAACATTGCCTTGACTTCTTCCTGACTCTGAGAGGTCTCTATGCTTGCTCTGTACATGACACGGGTCCAGTACCTACCCAGATACAGGGCATTGATCCCCATATTAGCCCATACGGGCAATCAAATCCATATTTTGGACTACTGCATATTCCTGTATATAAACTGACGAGGTAAGGGGATATGAGGACCCTGAAACTTTTTCATAAGAGGACTGTATTTAAGATTATAAATTATTTTACTCCCATAATAAGAACTTAACATAGAGACCTGGCTACACAGGACGGCTGTATTGCTTGTAAATAATGTAGATATTAAAAACTGAGTAATGTGCATGATATTTAAGACGCAGAAACAACAAAAAGAACATGTTACTGGCTATGGACTGTGAGAGGATTTTAATGGCTTCACTTTAAGAGTATCCAGTATAAGTGTTACTGAAAAGAACATTTTGTTCAAGCATGCAAATGAAAAATCTGATGTTAGAATTAAATAAGTGGGAAAACAAAGTTAGCTGAAACAATGATCTTTCAGACAAAACATTTACACATTGTGCTTTTGTTCATTGGCTCGCAAAAATCAAACACTTTTTGCCAGTAGTGCCAATTATAATGATTGCTATTTTGCCTCATTTTATGTTGGGGGAAAAAAAACCAACACCCAAAAGATATCAGTGAGATGCACAGAGGCAACACACACAAACTATAAACAGTAGACAAGATAGTAATAGCTCAACAGTAGTTCAACTAGAGGATGACATTGAAGATGCAATTGTTAAAATAAGGGTGATGAAGATGCTGAGAAAGATCGTTTAAATGTGAATGCATTGACCCCCCCCCCCCCCAAAAAAAGCAAGAGGGTGCTACATTCTTTACAATGTGGTTGTGCTTCAGCAACATGCTACCTTTAGTTTCAACAATTCTCGCCATTCAGTCAAACAGAATGTCTCTTTCCCACTCTTCATTCCTTTTTCCTCTTCATTGTCACTGCTGGTATATAACATGTGCTTAAGCACCCTGGAAAGCTCTGTTTAGGAAGTGCCTGATCAATAACAGAAAAGTGCAAGTTCATATCAGGAAATAGCTATTGTATGTTCTCCGAATGGCTGCCAGTTACCTTTTTCTTTCTCCTCAATGGTGTGTTAAACAAATGTTAGTGTTGGACTTGTTTCAAGTTACATGCAAGTTACAAGTTACGTGCACTAATTTGTCAGACCTTGGACTGAATGCTCATTGTCATTTTTCGGCCGCTTGTGTGTGTGCATTATGCAGTGTTAGAACCACACATTCTCTGAATGCTCTGTATAAAAGATACTGTCACAAGTCAATCAAACGTCTTGGTGTCAGAGCCTGTGTTTTCCTGCAAAGGTTCACATGAAAATGTTCTCGTAGCATTAAGCATAAAATAAGAACACAGCGGTTTTCCAGACAACAAAATGACTGTCTTGTACACCCTTTCCCATTCTCGCTCTCTTTCTCTTCCCCTCTCTCACCCCATGTCTCGTACTCACACACGCACAAGTGCACACAGTCAGAAACACAAGAAAGCCACAGTCTTTCTCTCTGCGCTTATGTCTTGGGGAACAGTTCAATCTCTCCCTTAGATTTTACTCAGGGTTGAAAAACAGGGAGATGATATGTGGAGTGTCACTAACTCATTGCTAACACACAGCTTTGTGTATGTGTATTCCATACGTTAGGGATAATGTTTATCTATGAATTAGAATCGTCTCATTTTCTAATGTGGTTCTTGACTGGCCCTCTCCCATGCATATAGTCTCATTTTGTGAGGCAGCGATTGTGATCTGTTTGCGTTATCTAAACTGCAGCGTGTGTCTTTTTATCTACAAGAAAAATAAGTACTGAGTGATTTCTAATGGTCATAAACGCACAAGAATAATACTAAGAATTAAAAATACTGTAAGTTGCAACCATGTGTTACCTTAATTAAAACACTAGTAAGTCTAGTCTTATTTACACTCTATTTGGAAGATCTCAAAAATGTGTTCTCAGTATCCCTCTCAAACAAACACTCCTCCCACATCGTCACAACTACTTTTTAGATTCTCAAAACACAGACATACTGCAGTATCCTTGCGCACAGAATGGCTAACATAGAGATCACTACGTTTGTGTTTATGGAGAGGATGTTGACTGTAAGAAAAACAAAAAAGATAATGTCATAAAAAGTTAAAATACGAGTGAGACAGTTGCCGGCAAACGTGCGGAGATGGCCTCTGTTTGCCAGCGGTGCGCCTGGAAAATGGTACCTGTAAACCTTTTATCCCTTGTCTCTGAGGCGGCGTGCCCAAACACCACATTGCATGCTAGAATGATAGACCCTCTCCACTCCTCTGTCTTCCCTCTGTCTCATCTCCTGCTCTATTCCGACCTTGCCTGCTGTTGTGTTCTCCATGCCTATCATTCCTCTTCTTTTGTAGCCTACTTTGACTTCCTATGTTCTACTTTTTTTGTTTGCATGCACAAGCATCACAAAACTGTTGATGTTTTTAAGAGAATATTTTGTTGCTGAGGCCATGCAGTGTTTTGAATATTGCCCTTATATGTGGAAAATGTCCTCTGAATGCTTTACATAATTTCTGCTGTAAAATGAAATCAGAATAAAAAAGAAAATTTGCACTTTAATGTGTCTTTGCCTGGTATTTATTTAGATTTATGTTGCATTAGCGGTATGGAACCTTTTTCTTATCAGGGGCCATTTGAGTTTTTATTAAGTCCTCTGAGGGCCATGCTAAATGTATGAAAAAATAAGATGCAAGAGTTGAACAAATGTTATACTGTGTATATTATAAGCATTAAATCACTGATGTATGGGTTCACTCGACTAACTTACGAACAGGCAAAGGCCACTCAGTGACGGTGTAAATGTGAGTGTTAATGGTTGTTTACCTATATGTGATTGACTGGCAACCAGTCCGGGACGTAGTCTGCCTTTTGCCCAAAATCAGGTGCAACACTGAACCCGATAAGTGGAACAGAAAATGGATGGGTTATATGCAGTTTTGACCTCCAATGTTCCACAGTCCACATTCAGAACGTGTGGAATGTTCCACATTCCACATTCAGAACTACAACAAGCGCAATCTGTAGTAACAACAAGAAAAAAGAACAACAAGAAAAAAAAAAATCTGTAGTAACAACAAGCGCAATCTGTAGTAAGATGACCATTTTAAAGTAGTTACTCAAGGATCATTAATGTGATATGTTCACAAATTGGACTTTCACATAGAGCAGAGAGTAAAGGAAAACCATTTTTGCATCGGAAACAGAATTATCTTTTTAATTGTACTTGTTTGTTCCCGTGTCGGCGGCGCGGTTGGCGACTGGTTAGAGTGTCTGCCTCACAGACCCTGAACTGGTCGCCAGCCAATCGCAGGGCACCTATAGACAAATAACCATTCACGCTCACATTCACACCTACGGGCAATTTAGAGTCTTCAATCAACCTACCACGCATGTTTTTGGGATGTGGGAGGAAACCGGAGTGCCCGGAGACAACCCACCCAGGCACGGGGAGAACATGCAAACTCCACACAGGTGGGACCGGGATTTGAAAACATTTCAAACACCTAAATATAATTAAAATGCAGATGCCAATGGACTTAAAGCACCTTATTGCTAAAGACAAATATCATGGCATGCATAAGTTACTATTATATTTCATATAAACATATTTTTTTTTTTTTTGCACACACAGTACATTTTTTTTTGCACACACAGTACAGTCTTGGAAATTAGAGGCAAATAAAAACTGGCAAATCAACGGACACACAACATTTATGTATTTTGCAAATTAGTTTACCAACACGAATATTGTGAACCATTTCATCAACATATTAGTGATGAATAATTGCTTAATTTTTCCTTTTAAATGTATGATATTTTTTCCTATTGCCTGGGGGTTTTGAGCAGTAGTCACCCTGTTGTGGAAGGTCTCCACTCCACAGGAAAACTACTGGCAAGTTTATGACGTCAATTCCCATTACCGTAAAGTAAAATGTACGCGTTTGTCCTTGCCACTCAAAAGGACCACCTCAATGAGATTCGGCAATTTCTGGAGCAATATGACAATTTGCGACAGTTATTATTGTAATTGCATGCGCCAAGGTCCTCTGTCAGACTTTTGTTTCTTCACAATAGCACGTTTAGTCGGTACCTATCTGCCTTGTTAAATATAACTATCAACATTACGGTAATAACCGGAAATGACATAGGGATCGAAGTTGATATAACGACCTGTTTTTTTTTTTTTTCCGGTATAAACGGGATATTTCTGCCTCCGGATAGAACGCGTCAAGTAGATTGTAGTCAATATTTTAAGCGAGGGATGTGTTTATTTTAGTACCGCAGATTTTTATTGAAGTGTATAAAGTGATGTTCGGCTGTTGGTCGTTTAAACTCGGAGCTGTAGCGTCCTCTGTGCCTGTCAAGCGCTCCCTCGACTGAGAAAACAATGCAGGCCTAGCGAGCTAATGTTAGCATGTGTGGCTAGCTGGCGGAAGCTATTCGTATATCTACTCCAGTGGAGCGCAGTGGGAACTTAAGCCTTGGGCGAAGCTGTTTTCTGACTGCGCGAGAACGTACGACTCGGTAAGTAGCACACACATTCATAACATAATTCTAAATTGGTGCAGCAATCTGTTTTAGTGCAGTTTATTTTTTTATTTTTTTTACGAGGCGCATTTGAAAGCTTTTATCTATGGTCTCCTCTCCCTGAAGTTACGTGAAGCTAGTTGGTTAGCTTAGACGAATTCAATAACCGAGCGCTGCTGATTTGCTCTCAAACATCCCCAAACGTCTCTCCTGCTACACAATTGGCGTCAACAAACTGACTGTCGACCGCATTTTTTAATCAGTCGGTTAACTGATTGTAGTTGTAACATTTCTGATCGCGGCAGGACTTTAACTCGGGCCCAACCTGACTGCAAAGTCAGTTCATCCGCAGGATGGAGCAACTGAAATGTGTCAATCCAATACCAATGTTAACATGCTTTGTCATTACATTTCGTCAGTTTACTTCTGTATTTGTACGGACTGTATCCAGCACAGTTCGTCTGTCTGTATATCCTGCATATCTGACATCGATGCTACCAATGTGTCTTTACGTGGAAAAAATGCACAAAATGTTGATTCTCAGAATGTGCCACTATCTCCTATGCCACCCTTACATAGACTGTTTCTGTAGAGGCAGTTTAAAGCGGCATCCATGCACAATCCGTCAACTGTCGTTATTCCTTTGTCTTTGGTTTTCAAGAAAGCTTTAGTCTGACTCCATCCATAAAACAGCACCTTTTTCTTATGGTTGTAGTCTAGAGTTTGCGCATCTTACAGAGCACACAAGGCGTTAGGGGTCACGCCCTTCTCTCATATTTCCCTTCAGAACGTCAAGCATGTCGTCTTGTCTTGACTAGTATTAGGAATTGTCTTGCTAATCTTTTTTGTAATTATTATTTAGTATAAGATGTGTGACGATAGCTCCTCTTTTGGTTGCTGAAATGTAAAAACATTTTAAAAAGTAACATCAAAAGTCATTATATGGTGTGGGATTTTTTTTATATCAGACTTCATGCAATTTGATTCTTTATATCCTGTGCAGTGGAGACAATTCATTGTACAGTAGGGCAGCATGATGTAATAGTGGTTAGCCCGTTTGCGTCACAGTTCTGTGTTTCATACTTTGAATCTGGACTCTGGCCATCCTGTGTGGAGTTTGCATGTCCTCCCTTTGCGCGACTCCCACATTTTCAAAAGATACTTGTTAGCTTCTTTAAAGTGCCCATATTTTACCAAATCAACTTTTTCTAGTATTTGAGACATCATATTGACTCTATGGTGCCTCAGTATACATGTGTAATACGAATTAAAATTGTCCACGCATCCTGAATTCCCAATGTTAAGTTGCAGAGAGGCCTGAAATCGGGTCATTTGAATTTCTAGAGCTTCTCTACATCACTAGCGAAGATGTCCGCCTACCCAAAGTGGACAGTGGTTTGAGTGGACAGTGAGCCAGGCCTTCTCGTCCAACATTACTGTGTGACCTCATTAATATGGTCCTGGAAGAATGGGCAAAGATTCCCATAAACGCACTCCTAAACCTTGTTGAAAGCCTTCCCATGAGAGTTGAAGCTGTTATAGCTGCAAAGGGTAGACCAACATTGTATTAAGCCATATGGATTTAGAATGCTATCTCACTGAAAATCATATGTGAGTCAAGGCATGTGAGCAAACACTGTTGGCAATATAATGTATCTCCTGGGCCCTTGGGTTTTGTCTGCTATTCGAGGAACCCCTTTGCAGATGGACTGGTAAGTTTAAATTAAAACAAGGTAAATAATTTTTTAAAAATCCACCAATAACAGGGTCCGAAATACTCAAAATGTTTTGCATACTAATATTTACGCTACAAAATCATTTTTGAATAACAATTGCTGAGATTTGTGTTGCAATTTTTCTAAACGCTGTTTTTGGGCAGTAATTTGGGGGGAAAAAAAAAAAAACTTTAACTGAATGATACTCATCCCTAGGATGGATCTCATTAATATTTTAACAATACTACTACACTTAACGATACTACTTATTAGTCCAGTACAGTAATTGTATTCTTATCAGTACTTTCTTTTTTTTTTTTTTTTTACACCAAAATAAATATCACAATTAACAGTGCTTTATTTTAGTTTTTTTTAAAATAAAATAACTTGTCTTGCAACAAGAATGTAAAATAAATGAATACAAATGATGTACAGAAAAATAAATGTCTTGAACAAATCAGTATTATATATGTTAAACATTATATCAACAATGATTTAATGCAAAAGAAACCAGTAGTGTAGAACTGCTGGAACTGCTCATCTTCTAGTCGAAAATGCTGCATTTCTCTACTTGTATGTGCTGCACTTTTGCTAAATATTGCCTAGGATTACTTGTGTACAAACATTATAACGTACATTTTAATGATTGATTGCACTTGTGGCAAGGTGCATTGTCACCATGTTTGTGATTTTTCACCATCAACCTTTGTGAAATGAAACCACGCTTTTGACCGTTTCATTCCCTACGCCGTGATTGTCAAATCACTCGGCGCAGACTGTGCACTCAATGGTGGTCTGCTAAAAGCAAGAGTCGCGTCTGAGGTACTTGTTTCTGTCATGCAATGAAAACTCTTGAGGTCGCGTTAACGTATGACACGTGTCAAATTCAAGGCCGGGGGGCCAAATCCGGCCCACCACATCATTTTATGTGGCCCGCGAAATCAAATCATTTGCGCCAACTTTCATGATTCTGGCTAAAATCCCTACCATTATAGGGCGATGGAATCCAATGCCCTATCTCGCAACATCTTTTGTATTTCACGAGACCCAATTGGACGTCAAACATTTAACGAGTAAACATTAATGCACCATAAATTGGAAGTTGGGTAATAAAATGAAACGAGATAAACAAAGCAACTTTATACATCACTAAATGTATACTACTCATTCTAGTCATGTGAAAATAGATATAATGTTTTCATGATATGTTCATTTTCATTATTACACATCCTTTTCAAGGTGACTTAGCAGCAGTGGGGCTGCATCCTGTATTGACAACCTACCACTGAATACTATGATGAGGCGAAACTAAACATTTACGGTTTCACAGTCATAACGGCCCTCTGAGGGAAACCGTACCAACAATGTGGCCCACGGGGAAAATTAGTTTGACACCCCTGACTTATGGCAAAAAGTGGCACCCTGGCTGGGAAAAACATAATGACATCACCCCGCTGTCCATCGCCAGGCATGACCAATCAAACCAAGTTTGTTTGGATTGTGTAAATTGATTATTCATGCTTGGAGAGTAAGACGCATTGAATGCTGGGTTGCTATGTTAGCGTAGCAAGTTAAACAGAGCCAACCCAATACCTGCACATGAAAATAACAACAGAAACACCATGGTGTTATACAGTCCCCTCCAAATGTATTGGAACAGCAAGGTAAATTCCTTTGTTTTTGTTGTATACTAAAGACATTTGGGTTTCAGATCAAAAGATAACTATGAGGCAAAAGTTCAGAATTCCAGCTTTTCATGGTATTTACATCTAGGTGTGTTAAACAACTCAGGACAGAACCTTTCAAACCTTTTGTTTGAACCCACCCACTTTTCAAGTGAGGAAAAGTATCGGAACATGTGACTGATGGGTGTTTCTAGTTGCTCAGGTGTTGCGTTTGAGATTGATTGTTTAAACCAGGGGTTTCAAACTAATTTTTGTCCCAAGCCACATCGTAGTTATGACTGCCCTCGGAGGGCCGCTACAACTGTGAACCAATATAGATGAAAGATTACCTGTAATTACATACAGTATACACAACACATTGATGAATAGCCAGTTCTGAAATCAGAAGCCTATAAAACATGTTTTTCCACTATTACATTTCTTTTCAAAGGTCGATTGGTAACAAAAAAATGCTTGCAATGGTGTTACAGCTGAACACAATGAGCGATTTTGATTTGCTTTCGCGGGCCACATAAAATGATGTGGCGGGCCGGATCTGGTCCTCGGGACACAAGTTTGACACCTGTGGCTTAAACATAGTGCTTGTTTTTGGCTTTGGGTTTCCCCTGTGAAAACTGCATTTGCTGTTAAGCAAACATGAAGACCAGAGAGCTGTCTATGGGAGAAAAGCAAACCATTTTGAAGCTGAGAGAAGACGGAAACTCGATCAGAGCTGTTGCACAACATTGGGCATAGCCCATACAACAATTTGGAATGTCCTGAAAAAGAAATATGGTGTACTGAGCAACAGACATCGATCGAACAGGTTAGCCAAGGGTATAAACAGCAGTTGATGACAGAAACATTGTGAGAGCTGTGAAGAAACACCCAAAGACAACAGTCTGTGACATCACTGCCAACCTCCACAAGGCAGGGATGAAGGTATCACAATCCACTGTTCGAAGAAGACTTCGAGAGAAAAAGTATACAGACTGTACCACAAGATCCAAACCACTTATCAGCAAAAAGAATCCGAAGGCCAGATTGGATTTTGCAAAGAAGTACAGAGATGAGCCACAAAAGTTTTGGAACAAAGTTTTATGGATTAATGAGACCAAGATTAACCTCCACCAAAATTATGGAAAGGCCAAAGTATGGAGAAAGAAAGGAACTGCGTATGATCCAAAACACACAAGCTCATCTGTGAAGCATGGTTGAGGTAAATTCTGCAACGGGCTTACTGGTATTTATTGATGATGTAACTCATGATGGTAGCAGTAGAATGAATTCTGAATTCTAAAAAAACATTTTCTCTGACAATTTCCAGAAAAATGCATCCAAACTAATCGGGAGAAGCTTCCATCATGCAACAAGCCAATGACCCAAAACACTGCCAACACAACAAAGGACTTCATCAGGGGTAAAAAGTGGGAGATCTTAGATTGGCCAAGTCAATGCACCTTAACCCAATAGCGCATGCATTTTACCTCCTGAAGAGGAGACTGAAGGGAGAAAATCTCAGAAACAAACGAGAACTGAAAGAGGCTACAGGAAAGGCTTGGAAAAGCATTTGAAATGAAGATTGCAACAGTCTGGTGAAGTCAATATTTAGCATTTTATGGTGATCGGCTATAATGTCATGACTCGCCGTCAATGATCGGCTCCGCAAAAGACATTTACTCTGCGTTGCCATCATGCACAGTATATTTGAATCCAAAACCTAGTTTATTTTTAGCCTTGTTGCGTGTCTTTTGACATAGAATTGGAAATATCTAATATAAAGTTATTTAAAAAAAGCGGTGGTGTGGGACAGACAACACGTAATGCACGTAATGAGACTACAAGACAAAATTAGTTCTTTCACGATTGCAGTATGTCAGACTACTGCAATAAAATCTTGCATTCCGATACCACCGCATCTCGTTTTTTACGATCGTTGGGCTTTATCTTGTCAACTCAAATGCGACTGGATGCACTCGTTACCGTGGCAACGACAACGAGTGGAGCGCGCTGACTTTGTATTATAAGGACAAAATGGGGGAAAAACGTGTTGTGGTCACCAATGCTCAGGACAGGAGAGGACGTTCATTTAAGGCTTGCTTGAGGTATGTTCACGTACTTTGAATACGATATGGCTCGCAAGCAGGCAACAAAACGTTATGTAGCCTAGCAAGCTAGTGGTACCACGAACAGTTGGATGTAAACATGCCGCCGTTCTGGCGAATCATGCTATAAAGCTTCGGTGTGGGTGAAGTAATTTAATTAAAAAATAATTCAATTAATTAATTAAGTTTAATTACAGTAAGATAGCACCCATTATTTCTGTCACGTTGTAATGTTGGTTTGACCTGACTGATTAGAATACACGATCTGTCTAGAGCAGTGATTTCCAACCTTTATGGAGCCAAGGCACATATTTTACAATTGAAATATCTCACGGAACACCAACAAACAAAAATGTCACAAAAAGTGGATACATTAATTACTGTATGTACTTCCTGCCATCTAATAGAAGACAATTTATCCTTTGTTCTGTCTGTCACTATACCTCAATGGCATAAATAGATTAACAAAGATACATTATTTATGGTAAATAGAATTCCTTGCGCAATTAAGTACACAAGTATATACAGTAAATGAACAGGTCATTTAAATAGACACATTGCTCCATCTTGTGATCGAATCGGTTATCGTATTTTTTCAACTCGCTGATCGGCCCCAAAAATTCTGATCGTGTAAAGCCTACTTATTAGTGGAGCATAGTGGAGCAGGGGGCAGCTGAAGCGCCCGGGGAGAAGTTCCGTGGTATCAGTGTCTTGCTCAAGGACACCACAGCCATGTGTCCGGGGGATGTTGGCGGATGGTCCGGTCGGGGTCTTGAATGTAGGTCCCCCACGGTGACAGTCGATAATCTTAACCATTGGGCCACGGCTGCCCCAAAAAGTTGGAATTCTGAACTTTTGTCTCATATTCATCTTTTGAAGTGAAACCCAAATGTCTTTCGTATACATCAAAAACAAAGGCTGTATGGTATGATAGATGTTGTAATATAATACCATGAATCACATTTCAATATTTTAAATGTTATCTTTCTTTTTCAGTTATGACGTCTCAGCTGCAAGTCTTCTCACCTCCGTCCATTTCCTCCAGTGCCTTTTGCCGTGTCAAGAAGCTGAAGGTGGAGAACAATGTTTGGGATGTGTCCACGACTGAAGCGTACAGCTCCATAGCGGGCCAGTCAGCGTATACCTTTACCCCAGCCATGGCTGTCCCGCCCTTTGCGTCGTCCCTAGTCTTCCCCCCAACAGCGCCCGGATCTCGGGGTCAAGTGGTGGTTCGGGCAGCTGATAGCACCGGTAGTCTTCCTCGAGGTTCCAATCGGCGTGTCACCGAGCACGCAACATCCTCCTCCTATGCTCATGTCGAGACGGCCTCAGAAACGAGAGGACACCGGCATGGGCAGAAGAGAAAGATGGAGGAGACCAATGAGGGCAGCGGCTGTGGCAGTGTGCAAATTCTAGAGGAGCTCTCAGCACCAGCAGCGACATTCTCCACTCGCACGGGCGGTGGCGGAGGAGGTGGCACAGACCAGTCCATACCTCACTCGGCTCCAACCACCAAAAGCAGTAGCTCCAATGGTGAAGGCGACTATCAGCTCGTGCAGCACGAGATCCTCTGTTCTGTGTCCTGCAGCTACGAAGTTTTGGAGTTCTTAGGGAGAGGCACCTTTGGACAAGTGGCCAAGTGCTGGAAGAGGGGTACTAATGAGATTGTGGCGATTAAGATTCTAAAGAACCATCCTTCATATGCTCGCCAGGGACAAATTGAGGTAATGTTTTCATCTTGTCATAAAACATTTGTAATTTCCACTTAAATCTGATCTGCATACATTAGTTTTCATATCTCCACCTACTTATGGCATATACAGAGCTGTGAAAAGTAAAGCAACGTCCATATTAGACTTTACAGCGATTTTGTCGGGCTGATCGGTATCGGCCGATATTTAGCATTTTATGCTGATCGGCTTTAATGTCGTCATTCGCCGATCATTGATCGGCTCCGCAAAAGACATTTACTCCGCGTCGCCATCGTGCACAGTATATTTGAATCCAAAAGCTAGTTTATTTTTAGTCTTGTTGCGCGTCTTTTGACGTAGGATTGGGAAATATCTACAAGACAAATTTGCTCTTTCACGATTGCGCTATGTCAGACTACTTCAATAAAATCTTGTATTCCGATTCCACCACATCCCGTTTTTTCTACGATCGTTGGGCTTTATCTTGTCAACTCAAATGCGACCGGATACTCTCATTGCCGTGGCGACGACAACAAGAGTGGAAGGCGCCGACTTTGTATTATAAGGACAAAATGGGGGTGTATTATAAGGACAAAATGGGGGAAAACTTGTGGTGGTCAGGACAGGAGAGGACTTTCATTTAAGGGTTGCTTGAGGTATGATCACGTACTTTGAATACGATACGGCTCGCAAGCAGGCAACAAAACGTTATGTAGCCTAGCAAGCTAGTGGTACCACGAAAAGTTGAATGTAAACATGCCGCGGTTCTGTCGAAACATGCTGTAAAGCTTCAGTGTGGGTGAAGTAATTTAATTAAAAAAATATTAATTTAATTTAATTACAGGCGGCACGGTGTATGACTGGTTAGAGTGTCTGCCTCAACAGTTCTGAGGACCGGGGTTCAATCCCCGGGCCCGCCTGTGTGGAGTTTGCATGTTCTCCCTTTGCCTGCGTTGGGCTTTCTCCGGGCACTCCGGTTTCCTCCCACATCCCAAAAGCATGCGTGGTAGGTTAATTGACAACTCTAAATTGCCCGTAGGTGTGAATGTGAGTGCGAATGGTTGTTTGTTTGTATGTGCCCTGCGATTGGCTGGCAACCAGTTCAGGGTGTACCCCGCCTCCTGCCTGATGATAGCTGGGATAGGCTCCGGCACGCCCGCGACCCTAGTGAGGAGAAGCGGGTCGGAAAATGGATGGATGAATTTAATTACAGTAAGTTAGCACCCATTATTTCTGTCACATTGTAATGTTGGTTTGACCTGACTGATTAGAATACACGATCTGACTAGAGCAGTGATTTCCAACCTTTATGGTGCCAAGGAACATATTTTACAATTGAAAAATCTCACGAAACACCAACAAACAAAAATGTCACAAAAAGTGGAAACATTAATTACTGTATGTACTTCCTGCTACCTCATAGAAGACCATTTATCTGTCTGTCACTTTGCCTCACTGGCATAAATAGATGAACAAAGACTCATAATGTTTTGATGATGCAACAAGTTTTTCACCTCTGGATTTGGGGATCCTCTGCCACTCCTTGCAGATCCTCTGCAGTTCTGTCAGGTTGGATGGTGAATGTTGGTGGACAACCATTTTCAGGTCTCTCCAGATAAGCTCAATTGGGTTTAATTCAGGGCTCTGGCTGGAGAAGAACAGTCACCAAGTTGTTCTGAAGCCACTCCTTCGTTATTTTAGCTGCGTGTTTAGGGTCATTGTCTTTTTGGAAGGTGAACCTTCGCCCCAGTCTGATGTCCAGAGCACTCTGGAGAAGGTTTTCGTCCAGGGTATCCCTGTACTTGGCCGCATTCGTCCTGTCCCTCCAGCTGAAAAACACCCCCACAGCATGATGCTGCCACCACCACCACGCTTCACTGTTGGGACTGTACTGGACAGGTGATGAGCAGTGCCTGGTTTTCTCCACACTTAGAATTGAGGCCAAGAAGTTCTTCTCTTGGTCTCATCAGACCAGAGAATCTTATTTATCACCATCTTGGGAGTCCTTCAGGTGTTTTTAGCAAACTCCATGCGGGCTTTTATGTGTCTTGCACTGAGGAGAGGCTTCCGTCGGGCCACTCTGCCATAAAGCCCTGACTGGTGGAGGGCTGCAGTGATGCTTGACTTTCTCCATTCTCCCAACTGCATCGTTGGGTTCGTCTTTACCTCTCTCACCAAGGCGGTTCTCCCCCGATTGCTCAGTTTGGCCGGAAGGCCAGCTCTAGGAAGGGTTCTGGTCGTCCCAAACGTCCACAATTCTGTCTCTGAGCTCTTCAGGCAGTTCCTTTGACCTCATGATTCTCATTTGCTCTGATATGCACTGCGAGCTGTAAGGTCTTATATTGACAGGTGTGTGGCTTTCTTAATCAAGTCCAATCAGTATAATCAAGCACAGCTGGACTCCAATGAAGGTGTAGAACCATCTCAAGGATGATCAAAAGAAATGGACAGCGCCCAAGTTAAATATGTCACAGCAAAGGGTCTGAATACTTATGGCTGTGTGATATTTCAGTTTTTCTTTTTTTTTAATAGCTTTTTAAAAATTTCAACAATTGCGTTTTTTCCCCCCCTGTCAATATGGGGTGCTGTGTGTACATTAATGAGGAAAAACATTAACTTTAATGATTTTAGCAAATGGCTGCAGTGTAACAAAGAGTGAAACATTTAAGGGGTTCTGAATATTTTCCGTACTCACTGGAGTGCTTATTTCATCTAATTAGTTAATGAAATTTGTACTAGCCAGCGTCTGAAGAGTCATGGTGACTGGACCAACTGTATAGTGAAAGCGAGAGAGATGGAGAGAGAAGAGAGCGCATCCATATTGAACAGGTGCTTGGTGCACTGTATTTTATTAAGCCAAGCCGCGGAGGCGGAAGTTCTCTTTGCCTCCAGTGACAATGCATTGTAAATCACTAATCATTGCCTCCTTGGTAGCGAATAAGCTACACTTCTTACCATGCTTCTTACTCTTTGCCTCCAGTGTCAATGCATTGTAAATCACTAATCATTGCCTCCATGGTAGCGAATAAGCTACACTTCTTACTATGCTTCTTACCAATGTCGCTATCACCAAAGGAAGGTGAGGAGTGGGTTGGCAAAGACTTAAAAGCGTGATGTAGATAATGTAATGACTTACTTTTCTCATCCTGTTTACAATTAGTGCTTTGTCTTTTGTCTTCATTTCTCTCTCCCCTCTAGAAACTTTGTTCTGTTCGACTCTGATTCTCAGTAAACTTCAGTTATAATACATAATTATAATTCAGTTATAATAAACCACAGCAGAAGCTTAAAAACTCCACTGTGACACAGTAAAACTGTTCCAGCATAAAAGGTATACGGATCTAAAGTTCTGCTTGACCTAACAGCCGAACAGGACAAAAAAATAATTATGCTAACTGCTAAGCTATCATGACGTGAAGTCGCAAAAACACCGAAATAAGTGATTGGATGATAAAGTACACTTGCCACATACAGTGGGGCAAAAACGTATTTAGTCACTCACCAATTGTGCAGGTTCTCCCACTTGAAAAGATGAGAGAGGCCTGTAAATTTCATCATGGGTATACCTCACCTATGAGAAACAAAATCCAGAAAATCACATTGTCTGATTTTTTTAAAGAATTTATGAGCAAATTATGGTGGCACACCACATTAAAAGGTGCAGTCTCAGTAACGGGGTATATTTCTGTATTTAACACATACGCTAGCTTAAGACATACGGTAGCATGCATGCTAGCGTATGTTTTTAAAAAGGCAGCGGGAGCAAAACTGAGTTCGGTTGTACTTTATTGAAGTATTTAACAATGTACTCACATTATTTTTTGATCAATCCTCATCCACAAATCCATCAAAGTCCTCATGTTCTGTATCCGAAATGAACAGCTGGGCAAGTTCTCCATCAAACATGCCGGGTTCCCTCTCGTCATTGTTGGAGTCAGTCTCTTTGCCGGGGGGCTGTTCAGCAATGATGCCGGTGTTTTCCTGCTTCCTCAACTTGCGATTCGTTGATCTTGAATTCTATCGCAGCTGCTCGATTCTCATGTTCCTCCGTGTAACTGATAGCTTGCAGTTTAAACTTTGCTTCGTAAGCGTGTCTCTTTGTAGGTGCCATTTTCGGGGGTCCTTAGCCAAACTGATGTTGTTTTGCACAATGCACATACTGGCGCTATATACCTACTGGGGGCGTGCCTTTAGCGTCCTCCTTCAGGCGCACCCTTCCCCCTTTACGTCCGCATGCTGTCCTCAGCCACGTCCGCTTTTCCTCTGTATAAGCAGTGTGTCGGCAGGAAATGCTCCCAGTCAGTCAAGCGAAGCGCTCATCACACAATAACATTTATAGATTTTGGAACTCTGTGCACACATAAGGCGCCCCGTCCATTTTGGAGAAAATTTACGACTTTTAAGTGCGCCTTATGGTCGTTAAAATATGGTACTTTTTGCCCCACTGTACAAATGTATGCTCTGTTTCATTGAACTTATTTATTTTTCTTGTATATTTTCCAGGTGGGCATCCTGAACAGGCTGAGTGCGGAGAATGCGGATGAGTACAACTTTGTGCGCTCCTATGAGTGCTTTCAGCACAAGGGTCATACGTGCTTGGTGTTTGAGATGCTCGAGCAGAACCTGTATGACTTCCTAAAGCATAGCAAGTTCAGCCCGCTGCATCTGCGGCACATTAGACCAATCCTGCAACAGGTATGTACACCTTCTCAGAGTCAAAACCTCTTCAAAAAAAAAAAAACATAGGTTTCGAAGCAGACTGTTTGTGTTTAGGTGGCCACGGCACTGATGAAGCTCAAGAGCTTGGGACTGATTCATGCTGACCTCAAGCCTGAAAATATTATGCTGGTGGACCCTCTCAGGCAGCCCTACAGAGTAAAGGTCATCGACTTTGGATCTGCAAGCCACGTTTCCAAGGCTGTGTGCTCAACATACTTGCAGTCTCGCTACTACAGGTATCACATGTTCACAAACCCTCGGCTTATAACTCTACTTTGCTCGTCCCTCTAGCCTATGCTTTGCTGTGCAGGGCTCCTGAGATCATTTTAGGTCTGCCCTTCTGTGAGGCTATTGATATGTGGTCTCTGGGCTGTGTGATTGCTGAGCTCTTTCTGGGGTGGCCGCTTTACCCTGGCGCATCCGAGTACGATCAGGTCAGTACCACAGTTGAAGCTAACCTAGAAACGAGAGACTCACCGGCAATCTGTTCATTTTCAGTGTTTTCCCCTCACGCAAATGTATAAATTTGAGTACGATTTTTTCTTTTCTTTTCACAGATCCGCTACATTTCTCAGACTCAAGGCCTGCCAGCTGAGTACCTACTGAGTGCAGGCACAAAAACCAGCCGCTTTTTCAACCGAGGACCTGATTCTAGCTACCCGCTTTGGAGGCTTAAGGTCAATAAACTCTCACTAATCATTCAGACGATATTGCGCTGCATCCAAATCCTTGCTACTTTTGCAGACATTCACAACTGCAAATAAGTATTTATTTTTATTTTTTTAATCTCGCCTTAGTGTATCTTATTTTCTTATTTATTGACACTTGACACTTATTGGGCTAATCTGGGACCTTGGGTATCAAATTTCGTGCCATATCGTGTGTTGGTATAACAAAAACCTTAAATGATCATATCTATTTTTCAGACACCATCAGAACATGAAATGGAGATGGGAATAAAATCCAAGGAAGCTAGAAAATACATCTTCAACTGTTTGGATGACATGATGCAGGTACTTTTTCAGAATCATCTTTATTTGCCAAGTATGTCCAAAAAACACACAAGGAATTTGTCTCTGGTAATTGGAGCTGCTCTAGTACGACAACAGACAGTCAATTGACAGAGAACACTTTTGAGACATTAAGACATTGAGAAAGACAGTCACTGAGCAATAAAGGGTTGCTAGTTATCTGGTAATGCTGGTACATTTATTTATTTATTGACAATTGTGCAAAAAGATGCAGAGTCCTCTAGCACTTAGAGCAGTTCGAATGACTAATATTACAATAGACCGGTGCAATGACCATTGTGCAAAGGGCGCAGACTTCAAGCGAGTTGTACAATAGTCTGGGACAATGTTGATTGTGCAAATGTTGCAGATACTCCTCAGTCAGTGCTAGCACTTAGAGCAGTTCGAATGACTAATATTACAATAGACCGGTGCAATGACCATTGTGCAAAGGGCGCAGACTTCAAGCGAGTTGTACAATAGTCTGGGACAATGTTGATTGTGCAAATGTTGCAGATACTCCTCAGTCAGTGTGCAAATGGAGCAGATGCTACTCTGGCATGAGTGGCCAGTATTGGTCAACAACAGATATGCAAATAGTGCAGCGTGGTGAGACTACTACAGTGAGTGCACGAGTAATATATAATTGGCCCGACAGAAATGTGACAACAAACTCAAGACAAAAGGACTAAAAATTGCCAGTATGTTGCAATGGAATATATGTGCCTACATTTACATCGAGAACTAAATAAATAAAAATCTATAAACATCATTTTCCCAGGTCAACCTCTCATCTCATTTGGAGGGGACAGACATGCTGGCTGAGAAAGCTGATAGACGAGAGTTTATAGATCTCCTGAAGAGGATGCTCCGCCTGGATGCTGACAAGAGGATTACGCCTACAAAGACTCTGGGTCACCCTTTTGTCACAATGAGCCACCTCATGGATTATCCACACAGCTCTCAGTAAGTGTGCCGACTAGTACAGTAAACCCCCACATTTGTGGGGGACAGACTAAAACTGCATGAATACTGAAAACCGCAATTGAGGCCCCCCCCAAAATGTTGGGGGGAATTGCCTTTATGAATAGTTTCAACTTTAAATATACCACAAACTATGATCCCAAACGCTTAATAATTGAAATATCATTTCAATCGTATCTTTCAACATACTATTAAAAATATCCAGTTTTATAGGATTGTAAAATTATGCGATTTTTGACAGTTGGAGATGAACAGTTCCCTTGTGGTCATTACAGCCATGTATGACCACATGGGTGTTAATAAAGGCAAGGTTTTAGGCTGGTTGGCAAAGTACAGAACCAAGCAAGGCTTTTGGAAAGTGGGGGCAATCTGGCAGTCATGCCTGTACATATTTGCAGCCACACGATGTAAGGGACTTTGTGGATTATCAGGCACCTTTGAGTGCAACTGGTCACTGTTTAGGAACATAAAGTTTAGCAACCGGCTCACAAATATGAGAGCGGAAAAAAGGGTTGGCTTTTAGGCTAACACAGACATGCGTCAACAGGGCTGGACAGTGACACTGAAGAGGAAGAGTCTGAGTTGGATGTTGAGGAAGGGGAAATGGAGGATGTTGATTGAGCCCATTGCCTGACAGAGTTCAAGAAAAAAATGTTTTGATGTTTAATTGGACTTTTGTAGAGGGAGAGGGGGTCTTTTCATTTAACATTGGGACAATGGGACTTTGTTGGTGTTTTGGATAGGTCAGGTGCATTTTTGTAAATTTTTCAATGGGTTGGGTCAGGTGATAAGTAATATTTAACTTAACATTCATGTTTGTTCTTCAATGGAAAAAGTGGTTGTTCAAAATAATTTGATAATTTTCTGCTGACAAAAGAAATCTGTTGAAATTTCATGCTTTTGAATTTTCATGGATATCTGCTTATGACAAAACAAAATATTTGTTTAAATAAATATGATTTTTTTTTATTATATTAAAACAAAAATATTTTTGCTTGAATATAATAGTGTAATTAAATTACCTCCAATTCCTAGTTTGTTCATTCATTCATTCATCTTCCGTACCACTTATACAGTTAATGCCAATAATTTCCATGGAAAGTTTCCATTTTGGAATATTTCTAAAATACCCCAGCTTTAACTGCCCATGCATGGAAATTTGCTGGAATCGATCTGAAGATTTTGGAACCTTTGGAACGCTAGTCCCTACTTGTACACATCTGCTTGCTTACAGTGAGGCTTTTCTTGAAGGGCTCTCAAAGTGAAATGTTGTTACTCCACAGTGTGAAGTCGTGCTTCCAGAACATGGAGATCTGCAAGCGCCGTAGCACCTACGACAACAACAAATCTATCTACTCCACCAATGCAGTCCCCAGTGCTGCAGCAGGAAACCTGACTGTTACCTTCAGTAGCCAACTCAACCAGCATAACCAGGCAAGCTCAACACCTCTACAAGGTGAAGTCATCTTTCAATGTTTTAACCAGTGGATGTCCAACAGGTGCCTTCTGCGGGGGGAGCGGTGCCTTTGCTAAATTATCAACCAGCGTTGTACCAGCAGGCGACGATCAACATTCCCGGTCTGACGCAACAGAGTGTACCTATCCCAGCGCGTCCTGCTGGGCTGTGTAGCCAGGCAGAACCCTTCCAGCAGACTCTGATTGTTTGCCCACCTTCCACCATTCAAGGTGAGTCACCGAGTCGTGGATAAGGAACAGTGGTACCTTGACTTTCAAATTTAATTTGTTCTGTGTTGTATACCTCTAAACTCATATCTCAAATCATATTTCCCCATTCAAATGGTCAAGCCCCACCAAAAAAGACCAATAAAAACAGTTTGTGTTTAACAAGCCTGTGAATATTCTCATTCATCAAGGTCGTTTCATTCTCAGGTCATTGAATTGATCGCAACTGGACTGTTATCGTCGTCATCGATGACGTTTCGTCTCTGATCTTAGCCGGCTTCATCAGTTTATACAACAAGGCTTAGTTAGGACAGACTGGCCTCAATTGGTGTGAAATAACTCAACTAATTGTACTTCAAATTGGAGGCACAGCCCAAACCACGTATGGTATCATTCTTTTGAAATGCAAAATGACAGTTGTTGGGTTGCCTAACAGTTGATTCTGTTTTTAACGAGAAAAATAGCACACTACAGTATTGTACTCAATAAAACATACAGTAATAACATCTTTAAGTAGAATGTAAATAATTAAACAGTTTTTGCATCATGCTTGACGGTAATTCACTATGCTGCTCCTTCTGGTGTGCACGCCTTGACTACACTGGGGAACACAATTTTTGTTGTTAGGTCTGACAGCTGTTTTTAACAAATTTTTAGGTGCGGAATCCAAAACTGATCAGTTTTTCTCCCATCACGTCAAGTTTTTTAACTATAGGATCCCCGTTTTCTTAAAAATATGAAAAATGTATGTATCTATGTATTTGTATTTAGTTTATTTATTAATTTATTTATTGTCCTGTTTGGCTGTTAGGTCAAACAGAATGGAGAATCTGTATCCCTTTTATGTCGGAACAGTTTTACTGTATCACAGTGGAGTTTTTAAGCTGCTGCTATGGTTTCTTAGTATTATAATTGTTGTTTATTGAGAATCAGAGTCGATCAGTCGAACAGAACAAAGTTTCTAGAGGGGAGAAAGAATCGAAGACAAAAGACAAAGCACTAATTGTAAACCAAATGAGTAAAGTAAATAATTACATATCTACAACAATGAAACAGATGCTTGTTTGTTGGAAAGGAGGGCGGATAGAGGCACCCGATAAGGGGGGGGAGCGCCAACGTAATTGTTGAAATTTTTGATTTATTAAAAAGACAAATACACACAGCCATAAGTATTCAGACCCTTTGCTGTGACACTCAGGTGCTGGATTTCTTCTGATCATCCTTAAAATGGTTCTACACCTTCATTGGAGTCGAGCTGTGTTTGATTATACTGATTGGACTTGATTAGGAAAGCCACACCCCTGGCCTATATAAGACCTTACTGCGCTCAGTGCAAAAAGAATTCTGCTGCACTTAAGGTTCCTAAGAGCACAGTGGCCTCCATAATCCTTAAATGGAACACGTTTGGGAACCGTGCCGACATCCTGCACTTGTAACTCAAATTTGTGGTCACAACTCCAGACAAAAAAAATGTTCGGAGCGACAACTCGTAGCTCGAAAAACTTGCAGATCGAGGTATCACTGTATTGCAATTGTAGCGTCCATATTATTTTATACATCAAACATGCAAGATGTTCATCAGTATGATTATGTGAAAATGATCCATGGTCCATCCAGGGCTGCAGTCATCAAGCAAGAACTCAAGTTTCCCTGTGAGGATGGATAACTCTGTTCCTATAGTACCTCAGAATCAGCCTGCGCAGTCTTTGCAGATCCAGCCCAGCATGCTCACGCAGGTAAGAGTTCGGAGGGCGTTTGCATGTCTGACGTCTGCCAACTGTCCTATTAAATAAGTCCCACAATATTTGACGGTATCAGCTTTCTTCATTTGTCTTCAGTTTTGTTGGGCCGGTTTCTGGCATTTAAGTGCTGATGTGGCAGGTTTTGTGGTTTGATGTATGAAAATTCACTTTGCTTTTTTGCATCCAGATTTGGTAATTTGCTGCATCATGTGTCACCCACATCTCCACTAAAGGTGACATGTCATATGTCATATATGAACCTCAAATAGAGCATTTTGGCTTCCTTGAATGTAACATATATATATATACACACACACACACACACACACACATATATATATATATATATATATATGTGTGTGTGTGTGTGTGTGTGTGTGTGTGTGTGTGTGTGTGTGTGTGTATAGATGGATGGATGGATGGATGGATGGATAGATGGATAGATAGATAGATAGATAGATAGATAGATAGATAGATAGATAGATAGATAGATAGATAGATAGATAGATAGATAGAAAGAAAGAAAGAAAGAATGAATGAATGGTTGTTTTTTGTATGTGCCCTGCGATTGGCTGGCAACCAGTTCAGGGTGTACCCCGCCTCCTGCCCGATGATAGCTGGGATAGGCTCCAGCACGCCCGCGACCCTAGTGAGGAGAAGCGGCTCAGAAAATGGATGGATGAATAGTTTAAACAACACACACTGCTGTGTGCACCTTGTGTCTGGATCAGATTTTAATCCCTTTATTGGCCCTGATTTGCTATCGTGGCATATTTCCCAGATCAGCCCGGACATATTTGTCGAAACTTTAGAGCATAAATCGACAGAACGCCAGCATGTTTACATACAAAACTAGCGAGTTATGTTACCTGCTTGAGCCATATTAAAACTATGTGAAGATTACCTCAAACTCTCCTTGAAGAATGGACGATCCAAAACGTCCTCGAAGCACTCTGGGACGACATCACACCTCTGGGCTTCTCCGTGTGTTGTTTGAAGGGTTATAATTTATTGTAACATCAGTGCGAATCGAATCAGCATGTCTAGCTTTTATCACCGTATGCTAGCACTTAGGTTAGCAGGCATTCGTTGTTTAATTATTTGTTTTACCTGACAGTTTTACAGAAAACTGCAGCTGGGAATGGCAAACAACTTGAAGCAAGAACATTTTGACTCTTATTTGGAGACTGTTTTGCGAGCTTGAACTATGAACAGTATGATTGTGATTGGCGGAATGATGCATGCAGTGAATGTTTGGTACCTGAGGTCTTTTGCCCCCTTACATCGCTAGGACCTTTGTTGTGAGACTATTGTGCATGCACACATCGCGATGATGATAATCAAACAGTATATCGTTGCAGCCCTAGTTTGAAGCAACAACTCATAAAATCATAGCACTGAAGCTATGATTTCTTTTGTTTTGTTTCAACAACTTACATTTTGTATTTCCATAACTGATGTGACTGTTACTCAGGACCTTATGCGTGTCCTGTTCTGAGCGTCATTTGGTCACAAATCTGGTTTTCAGCTAATAACAGACCTAATCTCTGCACATTGCAGTTTGTGTGTCCAGATGGCATATGCAGCTGGATTTTTATGCTCTCTAAGTCACACGGCAGCCCTGAAGGACATCTGCGTTTCTCACACTGCCTTCCCACATCCTCTAGGGTTCCTGTACACCTCTGATGGTGGCCACCCTTCACCCACCCTCATCAGGCATAGCCTCGCAGTATTCCCTACCAGTCGGGCTAGGTACCGGGGTGGGTCGGCCCACCCTCTTGGAGCACACAGCCACAGTGCTGGTAAAGAACCACAAAGAACGACGTGCACTTTTCCTGCTACCAATAACGCGTCGTATCTCTCCTGTCCCACTTTCTTGTTATTTGTTTGCTTATCTCTATCAGCATTACACATTGAATCTCTCTTCTCATATATGGTCTACTCAAAGGCCCATGATATTTATATTGCAGTTTAACCTATTTGTAAGTAAATTGCTGATGCAGTCAAGTGCTCTGATCTTTTACTTCCAGTACCTTTATTTGTAATTATAGATGCACATTGACTAAACACATCATTTCAAATTATTCCTTTTCCTCTTCCTGCTCCTTTTTCTCCTCACATCATTTACACAGTCTGACATTCTCTTTCCCCATAGGTGTGGTTAGGGCATGGAGCGCATGTGTTGCTGAGTTGGTCTGCGCTTTGCTTGCAGCTTCTCATATCCTGTCCTCCTTTTTTGTTTCAGTACAGGATGGTGCACATCCAAAGCACACCAAAATCCCCACAATTTTACTCTGACACACTTTCTATTTCAGCCCTACAACATATGGCATGCTGCAGACAGTGTTATCAGTTAACCAAACCAACTAACTCCTGTTTCTTCTTTAACAGGCACCATGATTTTTTTTGTATTTTGTTTTACACATCCTGGTCTGTTTCCAGTGCTTCAGTGTTTGTGCTTTGCATGATTTCATTTTGTTGATTTGTTGCAGGGCAGTGCTAAAAATAAGGGAATGGCTTGGGAAAGGTTGCTCGCTGATCTTGTGCTTTGCCTGCAGCAGCGATTCACTCTAGGATTGTGAAGTCTTTGGGTTTATTTCTCAGCATGGCCTGGTTTGCCTGATTGTTCAAGGCATGGAGCTCCTTCACTGAACACCGGTATTACCTGGGTTGAAATGTGACTCTCTGGGCCGTTTCTCCCAGCAGGCCTGGCCCACTGGAACTCAACAAATCCTCATTCCGTCGTCATGGCAACAGGTCCCGAGCGTAGCCATCCACAGCTCTGCTCACCAGGCAAATATTGCAGAGTCACCACAGGACTCCCATCACACAGATACCACCATTCAGCAGGGACACAACTGGAGGTATGTTAACCAAGTGTTCTTCCATCTACACGAGGGATGACAACGATAATTTTAATCATTGTGTTGATTACGTTTGTATCAGGACTGTTCTGTAAATAACTTCTATGACTTGATTGAGTGTGTGTGTGTGGGCGGGGGGGGGGGGGTCATTTTAAAGGTTGTTAGGTATCAGGAGAGATAAAGCAACACCAGAAGGGGAAACATTGAGAAAACCTTTTCGAATGGTGTTATCAGTTGCTTTTTCTATAAGCAAAGGGAAACAAATATTTAAATTGGAAATTGAAGTTTTGTAAAAGAAATTTTAAATTTTATTTTAAGGCCATAGCCCCAGGCTAGTTTTACAAGAAATTTCTGCAATTGGAAAATATACAGTGTAAAAATAATTACTAATCAATGCAATTTTCATTATTTTTATTTTATTAATTTTCTCTATTATTCTTAAAGGAATATTTTCTTTAAAATTGTCATCTTTTACATGGAATTAAAATAATTTGATTAGTGATTCTGTTAACCTGTTTCATGTTTTTTTTTACCTTGACAGGAGCACAGCACAAACCAAAACTCAGCAGGAGCGGAAGAAGGTCAAAGCCAGGCGAGGAGAGAACAGAAACAGGTTAGTGACAAGGAGAGAATTACGGCTGACACCAAATGACTCATGACTCCATAAGGATTAATAATAACTTGCTGTCCTCATTAACTTAGTCACTCTACTCATTGTTTTGATAGAAAGCCCAATGGCTATGTTGTTTGTTTTCCTGTAATCCTGTTTTCAGTTCCCAACTATAGGAAATATTTGCTGTTTGGTAGATTCCAGCATTAAAGGAGCTCAGTCTTTGTTTTCAATGCTTTGGTTCAGGGGTATCTCGACTGCGTCGTTGCTCAGCACCAATGGTGTGACGTCATCCAGTCTCATGGCCACTTTGTCGCAGCCCATCGTCATCTCAGACACTCCCAGCCCGGCGGTCAGCATCATAACAATACACAGCGACACTGACACGGAGGATGAGCGCAAGTTTCATCCTGCCAGGTGAGCCTCTGATGACCCGTTACAAAATGTTTACCCAGCAAAGCGTGGATTTTGAACTAAAGCCGTTTCTCTTTTGAGGCAGTGTTGCACTAAGCCAGCGCACCAATGTTATCAGCTGTGTGACTGTGCACGACTCCGACTCCTCTACCGCCAGCCCACTGACGCCGCGTCCCCGCGCACTTAACGCAGCCAGCACCGTTTCCTCTCGCCAGGCCAAGTCTCTGGCCGTGGTGGCGCCCTCAGTCAAAGTTCAGGCGCCCGAAAGAATTGCGGCTACACGTAGCCGCCCAGAAACTGGTGAGAAGTGTGCTCATTCCTGTGCCATCTATCATTACTGTTATTTTGGTGTTGAAAGGGACATAAGTTAACATGTATTACTCTTTTTAACCCTAGTGAACTACATAAAACCCAAGAGAATGTCTCATCACCAGCCAAGTAGTTCGGGGGAGAGCCTGGAACAACACGGACTGATGCTGAGCCAGTCACGCCCCTTAAACCTCAGCCAGGTGAGGCCGCTTTTATGTTGAGCCAGCAAATACAATCACACACGAAGCTCTTTTAACACTGCAATATACACCCGCATATTCGTGGTTCATCACTCACAAATTCACCTACAGTAATCTACAGATTGGGACCAACCCGTGCCGTGAAGAGCAAAAAGCTGCGAGAAATTGATGCTACAGTGGGGCAAAAAAAGTATTTAGTCAGCCACCAATTGTGCAGTTTCTCCCACTTAAAAATATGAGAGAGGCCTGCAATTGTCATCATAGGTATACCTCACCTATGAGAGAAGAAGAAAAAAAATCCAGAAAATCACATTGTTTGATGTTTAAAGAATTTATGAGCAAATTATGGTGGAAAATAAGTATTTGGTCAACAAAGGTTCATCGCAATACTTTGGGATATACCCTTGGTTGGCAATGACAGAGGTCAAATGTTTTCTAGAAGTCTTCACAAGGTTTTCACACACTGTTGCTGGTATTTTGGCCCATTCCTCCAATGCAGATGGTGGGCGGTGGCCGTTGCTGTCGGCATAGACTGTTTCATACTACTTCAGCGCTGGCTGTTTCGTACTCCTTGAACGCTGGCAGCTAGATCCATTCCACACACCTGCCATCCACACACAGATGTAATTGTGAATATTACTCCGCGGCGGACTAATATGCTGGCGCATCAGCCTGAAATTCCGCCTGTGTGCTTGGGGACTGGCTTTGGATAAATCACAGGAGTTGACGAGACCAGAAAACACTCTTCTGTTAAGAAGTAACGGTACTTTTACTCCATTACAATGATCTAAATGTCAGTCGCTACTTTTATTTATCAATGATTGCTTATTTTTCAACTATTTTGTGAGCGAAACTACGTCTTAGACTTCCGCATTGGTGCTGTTACACAAAACATGTCTAATCTTCTATTGGGCTTCCCGGGTTTAGGTATTAATACTAGATAAGCCAGCCCGGCTGATCATCGTGCCTACGTGGCGGGCATGTTGAGAAGGTCGTCGGTACCATGAAGACAACGGTGCGCTACTCTTGTTTCCATTTAGAAGAACAAAAACGACAGCTTTCATGTATTGTAGTAGTTGTCTGGCGCTGTCTGCCCAAACGTGGGTATTTCAGCTCACTTGTAACTAGGGTTGGGCATCGTTTGAAGTTGAGCGATTCCGGTTACCATTCCAGTTCCTTAGTTCGATTCAGATTCTTTGAGGGGGCTGGGTCAAAAAAGGTTTGCATGGTTTAAGTAAAGGGTGTCCAAATTATGAACATCCATTTTCTTAGCAGCCTGCAGCACAGACTAAAATGAACATTTGACTCGAGGTTCTTTATAACCATTATCAATATCAAACCTATGAACTCAGAGGTTGTGTGTGTGGACTTAATATTCATTAATTAATGTTTCAGCTAAAAGTTACATATAGCGTTGTTAAAATAGTTATTTTAACTGTTTTAACTTTTATTTTATTGTTTCACTCTCCCAATTGACTGAGAGTTGCCTTCACTGAAGCTCTGCGCAGTGTGGACTGAGGCTTGGAGCACGTCAGACACTGCACATCGTGAAAGCCTCCTTTGCACAATATAATCTTATTCCAAGTGTTGCACAGAGGAGACTGGTCATTGATTTTAAGAAAGTTAAGTCACTATTTTTCGCCGCTACCGCCGTTGGGCACATGAACGTCATTGTACGCCTTCTCCTTCGTTCGTTTACGCCGCTTCTTCGTTGCTCGTCGCCACTTCTTCTTCGCAGTTGGAGGACTGTGCATCGAAACTGGGAACCGAAATGTTTACATTTGAACAGTTCCAGGAGAACCGGAACGCTAGTCCCGGTTCCAATCGGTTCTCGATGCCCAACTCTACTTATAATTTGAGAAAACACTTGCAGTAAATTGCAGATGTTTTGTTATAGTTTTGACTGTGCATACACACACACCATTTTATTTTGTACTTTTTTATTTTTTTAAATTGATGTTCATGCTGTGGTTAAAAAATCAGAAGTTACCCACTATTACTCAGTACTTGAGTAATTATTTCATTGTGTACTTTTTACTCTTAAGTAATTTTTTGGAGGACTAAGTTTTACTTTTACTTGAGTCACATTATTGTCAAGTAACGGTCCTCTTGTGTACAATGTTTGGCCACTCTACTTACCTCTGGAGCGGATATCCTCTATTGCTACTCTTACGTTTAAGCAACATTTTTGCTCATCAGATCAGCCATTGTCCTATTTGTTGCACTGGTCTTTTGTATTTTCGTGTTGAGGTGCTGCGGGTCGTAGCCCAGCGGAACCGCAAAGCACACATAACATCGGCGACAAGAGTTGTTCCGCTAGTACATCTTGTATTAAGTAGGAAACACGCCTACATTTATCTAATTAGTTTACGGATATTAAATGTATCAAGCGACGGAGCGATGTTGGGGATTATGTCACAACACAGAATTAACTAACGTCAAGTTTAGAAATGGGCAATAAAAACAGAAAACTATTATACTTAATATTTTCCCGGAGGATGCATTTGGGATTAGGCTTTGAAGTTGGTAATAGTGAAAAATGTAGTGACAGACAAGGATTTTAGTCAATTCTTTTCCAGAATAAGAGTGCTTAAAGAGGAGGATGCTATTCATGTGGCACAGCTTGAAGCAGGCATCAGGTGCAGATGGAGATGGGCCTGGCTCAAGTTGGAGGCCAAAACAAAAAAGCAAAGAAATGAGGCAAATTAATTTCAATCTTAAATCTGTACATCAATATGTACTTGGGCGGTGTAAATAAATGTTTTTCTGCGTGAAGAAAATTTGTTTGTCTTCCAGATTGCTTAATTCCCCCCCCCCCCCCCAGAACCCAAACAATGTTTTCCTTTTTGGAAAATGTTTTTACATTATTTATTTATTTTTTTGGTCACCTTTTTCATTCCTTTGGTGTTTGCATGTCTTTCTTAAAGAAGAAGTTACAGGTCTGTGAGAGCCAGAAATCTTCCTTGTTTTCTAGGTGACCAAATACTTATTTTCCACCATAATTTGCTAATAAATTCTTTAAAAATCAGACAGTGATTTTCTGGATTTTTTTTTCTTTCCATTTTGTCTCTCATAGGTGAGATATACCTATGATAAAAATTAGAAGCCTCTCATCTTTTTAAGTGGAAGAACTTGCACAATTGGTGGCTGACTAAATACTTTTTTGCTCCAGTTTATATTAATAGTTTAAAGACGAAATATACCACAAATGATGAGCCCACGACAGTTAATCATATCAAACTCGTCTTCCAATATTACCTTTAAAGATAAATGGCTTACACATCATTTAATTCCAAAGAAATGCACCAGAAGATCACGTTGTACATCAGTTTATCTGTTTATTTTTGAAAGGGGACAATGCAATTTCATAAAACACATGAAGTACGCATGGTTAAAAAAGCCAGAATTAGCCAGAACGCTAGTTCTCATGCGGCAAGGACTCTTGTAACATCTTCTGCTAACAACCCAGACTAAACCTGGCTCCTTTTTGGGTTACAAAGATTGTCTCTCAGTCAGGATGCATCACCGACTTGACACCAATGTACTATGTTACTATGAGACCGGGCTTTGGCACCATTTTATGGTATCTTAGGGTGTTTCAGAAAGAGCCCAAAACTGCAAATAAGTGCATTATTCAAGAAATAGCTGAGGATAGGTTCCACAAAAAGAATCAAACAGTTGAATTTGTGCATAGTGAACCGTGAGTATGCACTGTAACTGTACAGTGACCCCCCCCCCCCCCCACATATGGTTTTGGTTATGAAACAGTTGCCGCCTACACATTATTGAACGTAACAATCAGTTGCGTTGCTATATTAGACTAAAGCAGCATGTCAGTTGACATAACTATCTGTGTGTGTGTTGTGAAGGTCCAGCCTGTGGTGTCTTCATCTCAGGAGCGCGCAGGGCCGCCCCACGCTGACTCATCCTTGCGTCGCCAGCAGACCTTCCCTCCGGCCGCCTCAGCTCCGCACTACAACTTCCCCGAAGTGTCGGCCCTCGCCTCGGTGTCAGCCGCCGGGCCCGGCCTGTACACCTACCCGGCCTCCACCGCCCTCTCATCCGCCTCTCAGGTCATGGAGCAGCTGCTGGGCCGCGGCCACGCCGGCCACGCCGGCCACCCCGGCCACGCCGGCCACGCCGGCCACGGACACTCCCCCTCTGCTTATGCAGCCACATACACCGCCTCCTCGTCCTCCTCCAGGAGAGACTCGGCCAGCCGCAAGGAGTCGGTCAGCAGTCTGCTGCACGGTCTGCCGGCGGTCTACCAGCAGCAGTTCACTGCAGCCTCTCCTTACGTGAGCGTGACGCCGCGGGCCGAGGCGTACGGTGCCTACCAGCTGAGCCCCAGACGCCTCACGCAGTACCCCTACCTATAAGATTCTTCACATAGCACCTCCAAGGGATGACTGTCACTTATCCGATTGCTGCTTTTCATCACAAGGCTTGTCCTCTCCATTGATTTTCCTTTAGAAAATAGTATCTGACGCCCATATTTTAGCCACTTCATATTAGGCGTTGTGGTCATTGTTTCTTTGTGTGAAGAGAGACTCTCTGCTCCTGTCACAAGCTGCGACAAACCTTTAAGCCCCGTTTCCTGTGCTAGTGAAGGACTAGCAGACAGTAATCCAGTGAGTCCCTGTGTTTTAGCTAACCTAATAATTGTACTTGACCCTCGTCTGTTTACGAACCAATCTTGTCTTTTTGCTATGTTTAATTTATGTTTTGACTGTGTACGGTGGGAAGATGAGGGTGTGGAGTTTAAGCCGCGAAAGGTGGCCCAAATGTGATGGCTCAATGTTAATTTAAGTGCACATGTGATCGTGTGTTTATGTAGTGACAGTGTTTTAGGCCAGATGAACCATGCAATAGTTTTTTTTGATTGTGTTCTTTTCTTTTTAACTGAATGTATTTATGAAATCCAGATGAGTGAGTTTGTCATGCTGATAAATGACATGAAAAGCTTTTTGGGTTTGTTTCAAAAAGGGGGAGGAAATTATTCTGTTTCTCAAAATATATATCTTGTTTGTCATAGCCACACCTATTAAATGCAAAATCCGCTAGCCACTGTTATTTAGGACCTCTTAATAATTGGTGTAAGGCAGGCCAGTTTTTATGTAACAAAGATAACGTTTGGATACTTGCTTGCTGCAGTACCCAGTGACTGCTGAATATTAACATATAATATTTTAGTTGATTACTTTGTCGTGTAAGAAGCTCCTATCTGTCTTACAAGAATTAGTTTTAAAAAATTAATGCCAACCAAAATGTTGCAGAAGAGAGAGATTTTCCTTCAGGTGACTGCAGTGAAAGTTCTATTGCGACAGTGGGTTCTAAAAGCTTTTTAGTCGATCCTTCCCCGTTGTGTTTGCATCGTTTTGTGTTGTAATGTCTTGAGTATTTTACTGTAATTTGACCTTATTCTAGTAGTTAAAGATGCTACTCGGTAGAACTAATTCAGGGAAATTATTCTGCTCAATAATCCACCATCACTGTTTGCAATAAAATAAATACAAACGGGTCTCCTCTTATTCTCTTTAAAGTAATTGATTCTACTGTAAGATGAATGAATGTGTGGGCTGATAATACAACTGCTGCTTGAGTCTTTGTAGTGGACGACAGGTGCGAGACGAAGCTCACTTGAGACTCAACCAATGCAGCGTTTCGTGTGGCTGTCTAAAAAAAGACAAAGTGGGCGGGCGGACGTAATGTTTCCTTTATTACTGCTAACACAATGCATTGAATCTTGATATGTTTCATGTGAATAGTAAGACAACTTTCCGGGTTTATTATGGAAATGTCTTTCACTTTGTATGTTATTGGTATAATTAAACTGCTTCCTCTTGTGTGAGAAATGTAAATCACCACATTAAAGATGACCAATGGATGCGTTAACATTCCACTAAACATGACTGTTGGATCTATCTCCCCCAACACCTATAAAAAAGACACAAAGGAGTGAAGATGCTGGTTTCTTTTGCTCATGAGGAGGACGTGTGGGACATTGTTCAATTTCATTCTCCGATCACGCTCTAAACAATCTCCCCCGTTGCTCCTGTATTTATTTGAAATAGGGAAGTATCTAAGCCACAAAACATAACACACTAAGGGGAGGGTTTCAAGGTGAAGACATGAGACCAACACCCGGCCACGTGTCCTTGGTCAAGGCGCCCCTCTCGATTCCCGCTGAGTCGTCTTCCCGAAGGCGAGACATCTTCCTCTCCCCCACGGTCAGCAAGCAACCATCAATATTCATTCATCTTCCATCCCGCTTATCCTCACTAGAGTCACGGGCGCGCTGGAGCCGATCCCAGCTACCTTTGGGCGAGAGGCGGGGTACACCCCGAATTGGTCGCCACCCAATCGCAGGGCACATATAAACAAACAGCCATTCGCACTCACATTCACACCTACGGGCAATTTAGAGTCTTCAATTAACCGACCACGCATGTTTCCGGGATGTGAGAGGAAACCGGAGTGCCCGGAGAAAACCCACGCAGGCACGGGGAGAACATGCAAAGTCCATACAGGCGTGGCCGGGATTTGAACCCGGGTCCTCAGAACCGTGAGGCAGATGTGCTAAACAGTCATTTAGTGCCGCCATTTTAAATATTGAATATCGTAAAATATAAAAGACTGGATGAACTTTAGAAAAAGGAATTTCATAGGTTTGCGTTAGCACACTGTAGACATATTTGCAGTACTTGAACTGTGTTTGTGATAAATGATGAGTTTACTAAGACTAAAAGTTAAAATGTAAATTCCATGTATAGCACCAGTTTATATACACATGGCCGAGCTCTTCTGTATGGTTCAGTACACACAGTTTCAAAGTGAAAAGTACATTTTCATTCTGGACTTTGATGAGTGCAGTGTAATTTGATGTATAAATACAACCCCCCCCCCCCCCCCAAAAAAAAATCACAGTTGAAATCAGGTGAATGTACTGTTGCCCTCACTGGCAGTACTCACAAAACCGTTGAACCCTCAGTTCACTGGGGAAAAGAAACCCAAACTGATTGCCGTAGGAACGCGCCCTCAAAACGCTTCAGTAGGCACAGCGACTGGATCCCGTAGCGTCGAAGCGGCAGCCCGGTGGCGTTTAAAGAGTAAATCCGTTCGCGTTGAAAAAAACAGGTCCCGACCCCCCCCCAAAAAACAACTCTCTTCTCCCGCCGCATCTCCCGCTCTTTTCCCACCACCCACCTCCTTCTTCGAATCCCATTGGACGCACCGCCCCTTCAATCAATCATTAAAAAACAAAACCCAGAAATGTTCACAGACCCCTCGGAACGCAGGATACCCCGGTATCCATCCACACAAAGAACCAAACAAACTTTTAACTAGTTTTCACAACAGCAATTCAAACAAATACAGTTCAACACATTTTAGTCAGTACACTACAGTACAATTCAGTGAGTTCATGTTAAAAAAAAAAAAACTTTGATGCAAAGAATAAGATGCCACAAACATGTCTTTCCAAAGTGTGCAACATGGAGTGTTGCGTTGGTCCAGAGGAATGTCAAATGACAACGATAGAATCAGAAGACCAAAATTGTCCCTCCTCCAGCAGAAAACAGTTGAACACTTTATGCAGTGTGGACTTGAAAGCAGTGTGATTTGAATTCGACCTGAGCAGAAACAGAGAAAATTGGGTTTTGATTTATTTTTACACTCCAACATGAAAAGTGACAATTAAAAAGAGCTGTTCTACTTACAACGTGGGCCTGAAGAGCTTCTTGTTCAAATCCTCCACGGATTCCTCCGTCCTCTTCTTCTGCTCTTTCTTTGGTATGTGATCCCAAATCTCAGTGTTTACCCACAATGCCTCAGGCAGGGCGAGGCTGGCTTGAAAGGCGGTGATCCTGCGACACAGGGGGCAGCAGATGGTTTGGATGTCGGTGTCCACGTTGGCCAGTTTCTCCAGACAAAGGGCGCAGAATGTGTGACCGCAGTGCAGCAGTCGCGGGACCCGCTGACTGTGTGAGTACTCGTGGCAGCACACCACACACTCCAGCTCTTCATTTGTCGACATGCTGAGGACAATTGGCAAGCTGTGTACATATGACAATTATGTTACACTTCTTACATTCCATGATACAGCAACAACAGTAAGTGGACAAGGGACAAAGTGTTCGCTATCCAAAGCATACCACATCATGCGTCAAACATGATGTGGTATGTGGTTATGGTACACGCACATCCATCCATCCATTTTCTGAGCCGCTTCTCCTCGCAAGGGTCGCGGGCGTGCTGGAGCGGGGCCGGGGATTGAACCGCGGTCCACAGAACTTCGAGGCAGACGCTCTAAGCTGTCGCCCACCTTACAGACATGTGTGACTGCTAACTTACAATTGTTTCACCCCCTTGTACTTGGAGTACATAAAAAGCCTGTAAATGATGAATGATCACTGGCATATTTTTGTGAAACCGCTTAAAGTAAAACCAAAAGTCAAAACGTCATCACGTTTGGATTTTTTCCCATTCCGAATCCATGGTGGTGGTGTATAATTTCAAAACCATAGAAACGTCCAAAATACCTGCAGTAAGACATACTTACTCATAAGATGAAAGTTGCGTTGCTGTGTGGAGTTCGTGCTGAGTTGTCTGAGTTTTGCTCTGAGTGCGTCTACTTTAAGCCGCTCTTAAAGACACAACTGTTTACTCTACAGCACGTGAGACGCACGAGCACTCTTCCAAGGAAGTCTCGATGGTAAACAGAATTTCATTCACACGTCACTGTGAGTGGAATAAAAGAAATCCCACAACCAGGCTAATGCCTTATCTCAACAACACACGACAGCCTTTGTGGGTGATTTATGAAGTGGCACTTTTATCTGCAAACTTTTCTCCTTCACACAATAGACAGTCACATGCATGCGTATCCAACTCATGCAGTACAGTTAAGGAGCTGTTTACACAATTGTATTCATTTTTCTTTGGTAGCGCACACAGTTCCCAAAATGTCTATGATGCAGTTGAAACAAACAAGGAGTTGTTACGTAACAATAATCAGGCACGTGCACAGACATGTTTGGGGGCAGGTGCTTAATGCCCCAAAAGGGGACCCATCGCGACAATTGTTCATACAATTTAGACAAAACCATAAGGGGAAGGATTATGTATTGTGTATTAATTTATTTTAACACTATCAACCCAGTCAATAATACACGTTTTAACAAAGGAGCTGGAGGGAATTTACAGTGGATAATAAAAATGTCTACACACCCCTGTGCAAATGGCAGGTTTTTGTTATATACAAAATGAGATCAAGATAAATCATTTTAAACCTTCCCCCCACTATTAGTTAAGCTATAACCTGTACAAATATTTATATATATATATATATATATATATATATATATATATATATATATATATATATTAGAGAGGGGGATTAAAAATAAACAACAACAAATAAAACGCAATCAGATATCCAAACAATTTGGGTGGAATTGATGGCACAGAGGCTAAGTTTTTATTTTCTTAAATATTGATGAACGAAGAATAAAATGGGCTGCAGCAGAAAGGGCACTTTTTTCAGCCAGGGCAAAAGGGCAGGTGCTTTAACCGACACTTGGGGTCTATGTGTGCACATGCCTAACAATAATCAATAGCGATGACATCCAAAAGACAGCAAACCATTCATGTGATGGTAGTTCGTCAGGAGCAAATACATACAAACTTCCACAGACCTTGGGAAATCATGACTAAACAAAATGGACGTTCATCTGGAAGACTCGCAGAAAGTTATAGAAGTGGACGACCAAAGAAATCCAATTTAAAAAGTACTGAAACAGTGAACAAACAGTTGGACGTGCATTCGGCAGTTTAAAGATGCTCAAATTAAGTTCACGTGTCGTGCATTTTATCTTCATCGTGAAATGACTACTTCTAACTTTTTGGGACTTGTGTAATTATTCTAACCATGTTGATTAATCTTGACTGGACAAGGCAAAAAAGGAATCCCGCAAACGCTAGGAATAGAAACACTAAGTTTGCAGCAGATGACATTTAATGACAGTTAATATGAGATGAGTGTGATGAAATAAGAAGCTAGAAATTCCCAGCTGTCTCTTTCAACGCTTCGACTTTTACAGTACAATCGACGGTCGTCATTTTATTTTCTGGGACTCGCCCTCACGTCTTTTAAGAGGATCTGGTCTCACAGGACCGGACCGTGGCGCCCCCTAGCGGCCGCAAGCCCCGGTGCACTTTCATTTGGTGGCGTGAACTTGCAGCATTTCTGTCTTGCCGTAGTTTTGGGGTTCAAGGCGTTCGCAGCGTTTTTTCTTTTGCATTTCTTTTGTGGTTTGTAAGTTTTTGCTTCTGCTTTGTTTCTGCGACTGCTGTATATTTCGCTTGCAGAGTTTATGTGTTGCATTTGTTTGATGTTTTTGTGTTTGCAGCGCTTTTGCTCGCCCCTGTCAGCCTCGTACGATGCGTTGGCCGGCCGACAGTGGCACATGTGTGCAATATTTTTCTTTTACAGTTGTCTTCTGTGATTGTTGCGATTTTTTTTTTTGCAGCCTTTTTCTGCAGGTTATTTTTGTGCGTGATTACAGCAGTTTTAAATTGCAGCATTTTTGTGTTGACGTTGTTGTAAGTGCTTCTGTGGTTTTGAGTTTTACGTCATTCCCGCGTATTTGCAGCGTGTGGCCGTTTGCAGCGCTTCCTTATGCCCCTGTCGGCCACCGTACAATGGCACATTCGGTTCAAAAACAAACACTGTGGGCGTCGCACCCAATGGCAAACGTCTTTAAGCGGCTCAGAAAATGGATGCATGGAAGAATTTAGGGAAAATACCCCATTGTCATCAGTTCCAATTCCTAGAGCAAGATATGAATATACACACAATATACATTCATCATTTTCATCATTTGTAAGTAAAGAAATAAAGTGGAGATAGAGATGTTCACACACGCTAATATTTTTATTCACGTACCATGAATCAAAATACAGTGTCCTAAACTAGTTGCAAACTATTAGCTTGTGCCAAGGTCAACATTCACTGTGTTTTGTCCTCTTGATGGACTAAAGTTGTTGGTAGACAAAGGCATGATGATAACATATTAAACATGTATAAATAATGAGTAAACAAGTTTCAGTTCAAATTCTCCTTTTCACAGTTATTCTGTTTCTTCAAAATCTATATACAAGTTGAATATTAATGTTAAGAATAATTTAAAAAATAAGACACGATGAATGTCAGAGGACAACGGAAGCGTCAGAAGGCCTGCATGCGTTTGTCATGCACAGTGAGGCAGTTGAACATTTTCTGGAGTGAAGACTTGAGAACTGCATGACCGGAATCCCAGCTGAGGAGGAACACAGAAAGAGGTTTGCGTGTGTTTCACAACCCCAACACCAAGAGTGACAATATGCAAAGCTCTTTGAGCATTTATTCCATACCCCTTGATAGCCAGGTACGAGCATGCTCTTTGACCTTCGCTACTAAGACCATTCAGCGCACGAGTGGAACACTAGTACAATGACCAATGTCTCAGTAACATTTTTTTACATTACTGCCTTCCACAACTACATGACAAATCTGCACACTAGTAGGACAACACTTGCATACTAGTAAGGCTAAACTGTGCACTACTCGACAACTGCGTGCTAATAGTACCAATAGCGACATTGTAAAATTCTTTCAGTTAACATCTGGCGCAGTGGTTTTCTAGTGGTACACAAAAGAATCACTGCGTACATTTTCTGTTCTATTTACCTTTTTAGTAGATAGATAGATAGATAGATAGATAGATAGATAGATAGATAGATAGATAGATAGATAGATAGATAGATAGATAGAGAGATAGAGAGAGAGAGAGAGAGAGAGAGAGAGAAAGAGATTTTTTTATGTAACTTTTATGGGCAAAACATTTGAATTGAATCATCATTGAAGTACCGTTTTTAATTTTTGATCTTGTTTTTGTTTTATGAACACTCCGGGCTACTACGCTACTGTATTTGAATGTCGGTCATTGGTTCTTGGAGAGATAAGTCTTTTTTTTTTTAGGAGCTACTTGATTAAAAAGAAAAGCTTTTCACTAGTAGTAATGGACCTTAAGCTCGATATCAAGTGAATAAATGCTTCGTAGTGACAACATTTTCAAAGAGAGGTTCCACTTACAACATTGGTCTGATAAGGCGCTTGTTCAAATCCTCCTCGGAGTCTTCCTTCCTCCTCGTTTTCTGCGCTTTCTCTGCTATCTGATCCCAGATCTCGATGTTGACCCACAAGCCCCCGGGCAAGGTCAGGCTGGCCCGAGTGCAGGTGATCCAGCGACACAGGGGGCAGCAGACGGTCCGGATCACGCCGTCCACGTTGGCCAGTTTCTCCAGACAAGGTGTGCAGAAGGTGTGACCGCAGTGCAGCAGGCGCGGGACCCGCTGACGCCGTGAGTACTCGTGGCAGCACACCACACACTCCAGATCTTCACTTGGCGACATGTTGGGGTGCCTTAATTGGCAAACATGACAATTATACTTCAATACACTTATCACTTAAAACAAACAAACAAACAAACAAAACAAAAACTCAGATATAAACTCTTTGGAACTTACTTGTTGTTGTCCATGTGAAGTTAGTGCAGTTCTGTCTGAGTTGTGTTCTGAGTGCTGCTGTGTAACAAGCGACTCTTAAAGATGTGACTCCTCCTTTCACATGACACATGAGCAAGCACTCTTCCAGGGAATTCTGCTTTGGTAAACAGCCCCCAGGAATAAATGTATTTACCCAGGACGAAGACGGAAAAAACCCTCCTACTTTATCTAATCAACAAATATTGCTCACATGTACTTTTTTTTGCACACTTTTTGAGAACTTACATCCTGTTCATTTTCCATGGCAAGAATAACCTCAGAATAATAATTCTTTGTTTGTATCTAAAATATTTTCAAAAGATCTTAATGCCTGGCTCACTTTAATAAACAAATGATCAGTCCTTTAAATCAATGTTTCAGAAAAAAAGGAAGGCGTATGTTTTATAACACTCATTTTTGGATTAAAAAAAAATAATAAAAAAACTATCATCAAACATTCTCATGTCCGATTTTATTAAAGATGTGAAAAAATAACAGCCATGTATGACTTTTATACATATATGATGGTATATCAATTCAATTTGATGAAACCACAACAAAACCGAGATAATTGTTTTTTGGCAATAAAGAGGATTGCTGTTAGTAAATACCTGGAGTCCCTCTCTTTAAAAACCAAAGAGCAAGTCCGAAACCTTGGTGTTTCCCCCAAAATTGTGGTATGTCCGAGTGAAATTCTGAAGGGACATGTTGTAAAAGTTACATTTTTGCAAAAAACAATTGTCTTAGAAATGCTCATTATGGTTGAAATAAAAACGTCAGGAAAATCTTAAAATGTGCACATGCAAATAAACAGCAACACAAATTTTAGATAAAAAATGTCAATGTATATTATGTTTTATCGATCATATACGGTGTATTTTTCATATGCTTTATTTTAACACTATTTAATAATTAACCCTAAAGGGCCGATAAGGTACAGGGTGCCACTGTGAACTGATTTTTGTTATTAACAGATACAGTATGTTTCGATATAGAAAATAAAAGGGACACATTGAATTGTATTGAAACATTTGTTAATAAAAATGTGGACAGTGACTTTGCAAACACCCTAAATAATAAATATTGTATATTTATATCTTCTTTCTTTTGTTACTACTGTGTTTATGATCCTTTCTATTATCACAGAATGTATTTAATACAGAATTTCCCCTTTAGAGACAGTAAGGTATAATACTATATATTCCATTTGAACCTGTGGACTACGGATTCTCCAAGAGCTAATCAGAGTCAGGTGTGAGCCAACCTGGAGTCCAATCAATTAGACAAGCTTGGAGGAGTGGCTTAAAGCTGTTCTGGCCACTAGAAAACACACTAGGTTAGAATTGTCTCTTTTAAAGAACCATTGTCCGATGTATACCATGCCTCGCTGAAGACGTCCAACGAAGAATTGTTGGCTTGTATAAAGATGAAAAAAGTATCTCTAAAAGTCTTGATGTTCATCAGTCCACGCTTAGACAAATTGTCTATAAATGGAGAAAGTGCAGCACTGTTGCTACTCTTCCAAGGGGTGGCTGCCCTGTAAAGATGACTGCAACAGCACAACACAGAATGCTCAATGAGGTTTAAAAAAAAAAAAAAAAAAAAAAAAAAAAATGAACCGTAGAATGCCAGCTGAAGACTTACAGGAATTACTGGCACATGCCAACATTCCTGTTACCAAATCTACCATACGTAAAACAAACAAGAATTGGGTTTATCGGAGAACACCGAGGAAGCTATTGCTATCTAAAAAAACAACATTGCTGCACATTTGAAGTTTGCTGTTGTTTCCACAGCGGTACTGGCAAAATATTCTGTGAAATGGGTGCCTCATTGTGTCATCTACAGTAGGTGTGCTTGATAAGAGTTTCACGTGAGCAAGCTGCTTTGAAAACACATGTGTTCACAACAATAAAAAGATCATTCCATTCCAGTTGTCAACAGTCAGTTTTTGAAAAAGCCACCCTGGCCGGCAGGCTCCTTTATTTACAAAGAGAATTAGTGAAGCATGAAAACTGGGCCATTTTGCTTTACAATTAGACAAGAGCAGTCCATTTATGATTTGTTTATTTCTTAAGTGTTGGTGCTGAGAAAAATAAGTCCACTAGCGTCACTAATAAACGCAATACACAACAGTACAATGAACAGCAGTCATTGGACACCTTGTGTCGTCAGACTACACACTCCAAGGCTTTTTTCTATAAATTAAAATGACAAAATTGATCAGAAAGAAAATAAACAGAACAAAACGTTGATTCTCTTCACATGCCTCCTATTTGGGTGTGTATAGAGCGATGCGCGAGTTGTTAGCTAGACCAATTCCAAACTGCGCTGGTCCCGACTCACATCTGATTGGACTCATGGGTTGACAGGAGGGAGTTGAAGTGTCTGCTACTGTCGCTTCATTACAATGCTGTTTTGGGGCATAGATCCGGTTCATACATTTGCCTACAAAGACTTTCCTTTTGTGCTTAAGAAAACAAACTTTAAACAGAAATGTATCATCAGTCAGATTAGGAAAAAGAAGAAAATGTTGCTGAAAAAAAAACCTAACAAAAAAACCACCCACATTTATGTGCCTCAGTAGGTCACTGTGATCTCCAATGATGGCGTCTCACTCTCTCTTTGTGTTATGCTGACAAAAACAAACAAAAATGATATGCAGAAGGAAGTGTGTTTGCAAATAGCGCAGGAGAAAAAGAAGTCTCTCCACAAGAGCAACTGACCAGCGGTGTAAAAGACACGACTTCTCCACAACCCATGAGCCACGTTGGTTTCTACTACTGATTCCCCCTCCCTCCCCTCACAGTCCTTCCTGGGTGGGGTGCTTTCTGTCCTCCAGAGTCCGTGGCGGTCCGGGGACCGAACGTCCCTGTCCACTTGACATGTGTCCGGCTCTCAATCCTGCGCTATGCTCCTCAGCACGTACTTGACCGTGTAGGCAAACGCAGCAAAGCCGACAATCACAAACAGGTTGGCTAGCGCTCCGCCTAGGAGTCCGTGGTTGCGATTGGGTTGCTGCAGGCCCTGGGCGGGGTTGGCGCCCCCGAGCGGGACAGGACCTCCGTTGACGGCGGGTAGGCCGTAATGAGCCTGTTGGGGGTCGCCGTCGGGCACCACGTCGGGTAAGGGCAGGGGCTGAGTGCGAGCGTTCAACTCTTCCTGTACTTTCTGTTTTTGCTTCATCTCCTGGTGACGGCACACAAACAATAATTGAGAGCGACGGCAAAGCTAAGCTAAGAAAGCTGCGAGCTTACGATGGCTTACCTCCACAACATCGGGGAACAATTCACAGAAGACTTTGTCCTTGAGGTTGAAGGCGAGGCTTTGGGCTGAGAGCTGTCGTTTCTGGAAAAACAAGCACTATGTTTAGCACAGAGTTTACAGTGGAATCTTACCACCGGACTTCGTCAGGCTCCTTTGAGATCACCGTGTGCTCTGAAGTCTCAATGCTGCCCAGGGTGGGTCCCTTCTCCACCATGAAGCTGAGCAGACCTGTGAGGATGGTTGAGACAGACCATGCCGGGTTCCACGTGTCTGGGTGGAAGTCTGTGATAGACAAACACAGCCTGCGGAACGACACGCAGCGTTACGTCACGGCAACGTGACCCCACTGGGAGCGAATGATTCCAGAAAAAAAGCAAAAGGCTCTTCTTACCTCGTATTACATTTAAATCTGCCGTTGGGTGTTATCATGTAGATACTTGGCGGTTTAAAAGGGAATTCCCGAGGAAATATGAGCTTTCCGTGATAGTAACCTCCTACAATAAACGTAGGAAATTTTTTATTAGAATAAAAGATTTGATTATAGTACACAGTGTGAAATTGGTATAGAATACACCTTTAAAGTCAGTTGTGCATCATCTTATCATGTGACCCCTTACAAGATGTAAAACATTAAGGATCGACTCTGTGCATGCGTTTGCTTTTTCTTTGGCTTTTCAAGAGAAGACTATGAGAAGAGAAGACAAGACTGCCAGTTACATGATGCATGGCGGGGCGGGAGCACGACATTCAAAGGATTATGCCTACAGCGACAACATACACATCATTGTGTTTGGTTGTTTTCAAGTTTTACAATGGTTAACTTATTTTATACAGCAGTTAACTTATTTTTATACAACCCCAATTCAAATGAAGTTGGGACGTTGTGTTAAACAAATAAAAACAGAATACAATGATTTGCAAATCATGGTCAACCTATATTGAATTGAATACACTCCAAAGACAAGATATTTAATGTTCAAACGGATCAACTTTATTGTTTTTAGCAAATAATCATTAACTTAGAATTGTATGGCTGCAACACATTCCCAAAAAGCTGGGACAGGTGGCAAAAAAAGACTGAGAAAGTTGAGGAATGCTCATCAAACACCTGTTTGGAACATCCCTCAGGTGAACAGGCTAATTGAGAACAGGTGAGTTAACACAACGTCATTGGAATTGGGGTTGTACTTGTACCATTAAAAAAGAGGCGTATTAGTAGAAGCAACTTTGCATTATGCTTTCATCATTTATCTTATGAGTGTTTTGTTGTTTGCACGTCTTAGTATTTTCAGCGCAAAACTATATTTATCGGCAACATCAATAAGAAAGAAGCAACTGTGATTTCATGTAGGGCTGGGCAATGATATGGGGGGGAATAAAAATAACAATTATTTTGATTGAAATTGAAATCACAATAAATAAACACCATTATTAACTGATTTCAAAATGTAGTATTGATTCAACTCCCAAAAATTGACTTTATATAAACAAATGAATTTGTTCCTGCTGTGCAAGCCTTAGCCTCTTAGGGGCAGCGTGGCGCATGCATGAAGACACACAGGTGATATACAGAGTAGAAGAACTTTATTAACTACTTTTTCATAGATTAGGAAAAATTTATGCCTGTGAATTTTGTTATAGTACCTGTTTGTAAGTGTTACGAAAGCGTTTGTGTGTGATTATTTGTTACTTGAAGGTAAATCCCCCGTCATGTCTAATGCTAATTTTGCTAGGCAGTCAATACGGATTTTCATTGGTGTTTGCATTAAACTAGCGATGTTTTGTAAAACAAAGTTTCTTCTACTTAAATATACAAATATGTGATGAGTGTTGTTGTGCGTTTAGTTTTACAGTATACTCCAACGTGGGTGTCAATAAACAGCTTAAAGCACACTCAGGGAGGGCAGAAGCACATATGCCTTTACACTGGTAGCACGGTTGCCACCAACCTTTTCAGTTTTTCGCATGCTGTAAAAAAATAGGTTTTGGCTCAAAGTTACAAAAATAAATTTAAAAAAATAACTATTTCCACACATATTTTCAGGGTGTACCCCTCCCCTCGCCCAGAATTAGCTGGGATGGGCTTCAGCAGGCCAGCGACCCACGTGAGGATAAGCGGTATGGAAAATAGATGGATGAACATGCTGTGTACTATGACCCTCAAACAGTGTAATTGGGGTGAAAAGGTTATGATGCAGTGAAGCAGCAGCTCAGTTCAACTGCTAATGTGAGGAAAACCCTTTTGTGACATATGGAAACCCATTAGGAAATCGCACATAGGAAGCGTGTCGGCTTGTGATTTGTGCGTATGGTAGACAAGACACTGAATCATCAGTTGACATCTTTTTTTTTTTTTTTTTTAAAACAAAGCGCAACATCCTGTAGGTTAAGGTCATGTGGCGCCAGCAAACCAAAACCATTGTGATAAGAATGACACATGGGCGCCATTTTATTCCCCCTGCCAAACACCGACAATATGACATCAATCATGAGACCGGGAATGAATTGTGTTCCGAGTGTTCAGGAGCATGTTTTTACCTTCATAAGGAGTTTTCTCAGGACCTCTCACCACATAGTGCCTGTAGGAGACAAGACAAATATTTCATAAGTTACCACTTTTGAAGAAAGACAAGACGACCTTCTGGTGTGTTTCTCGTGAGTCTCTTCGTAACATCTGTGTGACCTCACTAAAACGTCATCAACTTGTTGCAAGTCTTGACAAGCAGCAAATGGAGGTTACTTGGCAACTTCACCCTGTCCCCCCCGACCTCAATAAAAGTTCAAAAACAATCGATGACAATACAGGCTGGGTGTTCAACCACACACGCTTTCATATTTCTCACCTTTGCCCTGAGCTGTGCACATGTACAAAAGAGCAAACAGATGACTGTGACACAAAACAGATTCAAGTCTATATAAACACAATAACACGGTCACGTTTTGAGCCTCAACAAAGAAATGTAAATAGAATCTGGCACACATTTGATAAGTGTATGAAAAGGCGTTCGGGTGCTTCGATCGAACCCTGCATACACAAATACCTGGTGTATATTATTATTGTACTTTCATTAAGGTGCATGATCTCATTTCTTTGACTCAAAATGTTTTACATACCACACACTATTTACTTTTTGCCCCTTCTTAAAAACCCCAATCCCTTTCAGTGACAAAAGGAAAAACTAATTTTCCCACTACAATACTATATTATGAAGAATTGCTGTACAATATAAAATCGTCTACTGTACGATATAAGCCTCACTCGTTGATATCTTTATTTTGATGTGTGACGTATTGTGTTAGCTCTGTTGCTACAATAACGTAGCATCTGACATGTAGGGCATCTAAAGTCACTCTGTCAGACAAAAACTCAAGACTCATACGCTCTTGGAGCACACACAACTACTCCAACAGAATGAAGTTACAACAAAAAAACTAATGATACATTAACACCACAAAGTAATGAAAATTAAAAAGCAGTACATGGCACAGTACTTCAAAATGGCATACACTGGGACATTACATTTAAGAGATCATCTTTCTAGCCTCAACGAATCAATAACCTTTGTCTTCCTATCTCACAAGCTGGGAAACAAAACGTAAGAAAAGCAAGTTATTTTAAAAGGTTTCATTTCATGTGAACAAGCTGACAAAACTTTTGTTCCTCAAACTCAACCTCTGAAACAATTTATTAGCACATTTACCCGTTAACTGGTAGTCATACTTGAATGTTACTTAAAACTCTCAATTGTATTTATTTTAATTCTTTGCACGTTATTGCAGTCCTTGAAAACTGGTTGTACTACCGGATATTTTGAATGATATTTGTCCACAAGATATTTGTTTTATTTTCTTTTTGTGTGTTTTCTAAACAAAATGTGTCTTATAAATAAATGGGGGAAAAAAATGCCATTTATTTCATTTTATCACAAGGGAAAATACTACATTAGCATACATCGTTTTCAGGATATAAAAATTGGTGAGCGTACCATTCTAGGATGTTGGAGGGAAGAGGCTCAGCACAGATGTAAGGCACAGGGTCTTTCTTTATCCTGAGGTAATCCTGCTTAAGTCGCTGAGTCGCTGTGGTTGGAGCTCTCTTGTTCCCGTTGTTGTTCATCTGTTAATATAAAAGTACACAGAAACTGAGACTGAAGTAAATAATCAGAAGCTCAGTAAATGCAATTTTAACATGTTTAAGGGTACCAGACTGCAAGGCATAGGAAAACAATGTGAAAATGATTCCGCTCATGTTGTCCATTAAACTTGCTCGTCGTTCTTTTGAAAAATAATCGCAAGAGCGATCAGAATAGTAAGCAAATCACTAACTTGGTAGCTTTGACTGCTTTTGTAAACTAGCTCATCTCTGTTCACAGCCATGTTGTTAGTGTCTACAGTGCATGATAGCGGGCAGGCTCTTTGAACTAAAGATACTGCAAAAAAAAAAAGGGGGGCTAAATGGTTGTTTGAAACGTAACTCAAACCATTATGACAAATCAAAAATTGTTTTACAAAAATGCATTACCAAAAGCAGATGGGAACAATGACAAAACGTACTTACAAAACCAACAACGACTTATGCTTTATATTATCTGCAAATTGAGCGATGAAGCGCATGAACTAAGATTTAATATACAACATGCTTTTACGAGTAATTATTATAAGACAACAATACCGCTACTATCACTATATCATTTCAAACCTCCATGTGATGACCAGCTAACAACGTAACGGAGATGATCTAGGCGAAAACAACAGTCAAAAGTTGATACACTAAACAGCAAGAATAATTACTTTATAACGGTCACCAATTGTGTTTATAGATCTTGCTTTCATGCGAGGCTCGTTGCCCGACGTCTGATGTTATTTATGAAAGTGGCTCCATACTGAGCACAAACTGCTAGCAAACAGCGAGTCTGCTTATATCAGCTCAACCAGTATCGTACATTTTGGGTCAGTCGAGGGGGACCCAACTAGTATGACAACGAAGCGATTTATACGCCTCTAGCGGGTGTGCTACTGCCAAATGCGATGTTTAAACACTTATTACCCACCAAAGGCTAACGTAGGCCAGTGCTACGTTCAGGTGGCTAAAGCTAGCCGCCGTAGCGTTACAAACAAGAGACGTATGAGACCTACGTATGAGAAATACGTAGGTCAAGAGACCTACGTATGAGCAATTTCCCAACTTATTTTGTGTTGTATTGGATATACCTCTCCAGAGACCCGGGCAAAATTGTGAATTCGGGTCTGGATATGAAGTAGAGCTGTTGTTTCAGCGGTCAGACCCCAAACCGATAGACGAAGACACCGATGTAGTGTTAGCACAAGGGAGCAGCAGGAAGAGAGAGAGCGAAGAACTCACTTCCGGGTTCACTCTTCACGTTTCGTCTCGGCGGTTTTACAAATGCCCAGGAAGCTCTTTAGCGCCGCCCTCTGACCTGGCAGTGTTACAGTATCACGTGTGGGCACAACAGTGCTTATGAGCACGTTTGCTTAAAGAACTCACAATAGTTTGGGTGTTAAAGCTGATCTCTTAGCATTGCATGATTGCGAACACATGTGATTCTCTCTGGCCTGATGATAAAAACAATATCTTATTGATATGGGGGCAGCAAGGTGGAAATTGTGGTTAGCGCATCTGCTTCACAGTTCAGAGATTGAGGGTTTGAATCTTTGGCCTTCTTGTGTGTTGTGAGCACATTCTCCTTGTGATTCTTAACAGCCATGTTCTATTCGTTGAAGATTCTAAATTGCCCATTAGTGGGAACGGCTGTTTGTCTCTATGTGCAATGTGACTGACTGGCAACCAAATACACAGACTCAGTGAAACTAAAGGATTAAGAATGGAAGCGATCCACTGTCATGGCCATCAATTCGTGCATGACACACTAAATTAATTGAGACAGAGTGTTGGATAAGACGGTGCACATATAAAAGTGTATTAAATGATGCACACCCTCCCCTCCCCTTCAACATCTACTTCTGTTTTTGCAATAATTTCCTCTGATTTATTGTACTTCTATAATAACTTTAAGTCGTAAAGAGACTTTATAAACACCCAGTATATTGCACTCACCCTTGCATTCATAATACTAGAGATATATTTTGTGACATTTTCAAGATGTTCAGAAGTGCTTGTTTGATGTCACCATCAATGTTAATAGAAATAAGAACACAGTGACAGGCATAGAGGTTAATAATGAGCCATGCGTTTTTATAATGAATGAATATCATTTAATATTAAATGTGCAATTTACAAAATTATACAAAACATAAAATGGCATTATCAACCAAATACATTTGCGTTAACTGGGGTTGGGTGGCTGTGCCCAAGCGTGACAAATCCAGAGAAATGGGGCAATGTAAAAATGAGTCAAGAGGTGAAAATGCCAGGATGACTTCCAATGTTTGGCAGCAACAAGCCATGCTCTGTATAGTTGGCAATGATGTTGGTAATATTCGTCAACGGTCACATGGCAGCAGTTCAAACAGAGCGCAGGAGTCACGTGCCACTTTGTGTTATCAATAATGGCAGTGCAAGCCAGTCACAGGGCAAACATTACCAGAAAACCTGGATTTAGGTCTGAGGGTGTGGTGTATAATAAATAACCATTCAATAAGACAGATGGCAACACATATTTGACTTCCTCGAAAAGGTTTGACTGACATTTGGATATAAAAGCTGGAGTACTCCTGTCATTTCCTCAAACAATGGCCCTTAATAATACAAACACCCATCTATCCATTTTCTATAGCACTTGTCCTCAAGTCACAAGTGTGCTGGAGTGCAACCCAGCTGATTTTGGGTGAGAGGCGGGGTACACCTCAGACTGGTCGCCTGATAATCGCAGGGCATATATAGACAAACCAGTATTCACACTCACATTCAGACCTATGGAGGAGGTAAGATTTGAAATCCAAATCGCCGAACTGTAAGGCTGACATGCTATCCACTGTAGTTGACCATACCGCTAATATAACTTTATTATTACAAGGAATTAGTTTCACACTTAAATCAGGGAAAAGGAGATGTGATTTTATGTATTTTTTAAAGTTGATTAATTGAGGTATGGCTTTCATTAGAGTGTAGGCCATTATTTGAGAAAATGCAGTATGTTTGAACAATTAAAAACAGAGTCCAAAAATTTGCAACCTCAGAAAACACAATAGCATTCTTTGACAATCATTCTGATATACATGCATTTGAACTGTATAATATCAGACATTCGGCTACTTAAAATCAATGTACAAATGATGTATTTTTTTTTTCAAGCCAAGTTTTGATCATCTACATTGAGCTGAAATATATTCTAATCATTGGCTTTCAAACTTTAAGATGATGATGAGGCGGTGATAAGGTTCCCCTAAGGTATCTCACAGCGGCTGAACTGGAGACTCCTCCTCCTCAGCTTCTCGGGCTGGAGAGATGCGAGGAGAGAAAACTCGCGAAAGACTTCAACACGGGAGATGTCACCTGAAAGTCAAGGCGTTTTGATCATTACGGCTGTAATGTGGCTGTCAAAACTGGATGAAAATGTTAAGAATTTTCCATGACACATCAAAAGCCCAGCAGCATGTGTTTTAAAGATAAAATACAAGGCAGCTCTACCACTTGTAGCTATATAGTTGCATTGAGTTCAAGGAAAATAAAATTTATAGGAAGAGAGTGGGGAGCATCCTGTTCGTTATCGTTATCTATCTTTTATTGGGCCAAGGCACATACTTTACATAAGAAAAATCTCCTGGCACGCCACCAAACAAAATGTCACAACAATTATATGCAGTATACTGAAATAATAATGATCTAGTCTCAATTTTTTCACAAATGTACTTAGTGAAAAATCCAGGCCTCTTTAGTTGAACACAGTTCTACACTACTACATACTACAATAATAAACATCTTGGTATGGCTCTATTGTAGGTGTGTGGAACCTTTGTCCTATTATATGACGCAATGTTCATTACTATACAGTATATTACGACCAACTCTGTGAAATTAATACTTAAATGCTCTCACACGGTGTACATGGCACCACGGGCCATAGGTTCCTCACTCCTGATCTGCTGTGCATGAATGATTTGGTAACTTCAGACAGCAGCTAAACCATGTAATTATAACTACAAGTGTAAATACAATAGTAGGGTACAATAGTAGTAGTAGTAGTAGTAGTAGTAGTAGTCCTTCCATTAATTTTGTTTACTGCTTATCCTCATTAGGGTCATGGGTGAGCTTGAACCTAGCCCAGCAGACATTTACACCACGGATTGATTGGTCAGCAGCCAATCACAAGGTAGTAAAATCTGTATTGACTGTATATAATATGTCAAAATATTGTATTGTATTATACTACATACTGTATCTCATAATCACTAGCCTGGCCACTTCCAATTTAAAAAAAAAAATGAAAATAGATGTTTTATTTATTATTGTCATAACCTTTTCTTTTATCCAGAATTTTTTTCTCAAGGTACTTTTTAACTCTTGTATTGAATCTCATTAGATTGTATAAGTGTACCTTGTGTTGTGTGGCTATTAATACGTGATGCAGATATCTTGCAACGAGACAAGCCAGCTCCACGTTTTCAAGCAAAAGACCCCTCAAACAAACACCGTGATCAGAGCAGGAAATCACCAAAGTGTCCATGTATTAAATAAGGCGGCCCAGGATGCTTCACTCACTCTATCCCGTGGTAAGGATTTTAACCTTCTGCTGCCTTTGGCAACCCCTGCAGTGAGAGAGGCAATAATAACATGTCAGTTAGTTGTTATCATCCCACGCTGTCTTTCCTTGAATATAAAATGAGCGTTGAAAACATTCCTTGCAAGTAAGTAAAAATTTCATAGTTGGTGGTGGGGAAAAAAAGTGCTTGGGAGGTCACATGAATGTTTTACAAGTGGAGACACTGAATTATTCAAGGCACACGGTACTGCTGCAGGCTTAAAACTCCTGCACCACTCGATACTGAGTACTGATGTGTATTTTAATTGTAAAAAGCAGCATTTAAAAAAGGTACGGCACACCTTTATCAGCCTTTTTGACTGCTTTGAAGGCACCCACTGTTTCGAGGAAAATATGGACATAATAGAGCAGATTTTAAAAATGTCAGTCTCCCAACATAGACCAATCACTGGAGTCAAATATTGATAGTCATCAATTTAGAGAAATTATAAATATTGCTACAATGCTGAGAGAATGCAAGAGGACAAAAGCAATAAAAGCAAGTAGAGGCTGGGTTAGTTCATGAAGAGTTTCTCAGTTTTATTGGATTTGTTTTCTTTTTTTCTCTCAGTGTGTCTAAAAACATGGAATAACAGTTTCCAAGATGTCCAACTGAAAGAGAATTTCTTTTTGAAAGAGAATGAAAAGACAAACATGAAAAAGATCAGAGCATCACTATCTGCAATGGAATGCTGAGAGAGAGGCATGGAGTTCAAATACACGTGTACTATTTACAGCACCTTTTTACCACTCCTATGTCAACACACACAATGGACACGACATGGAATACTTCCTCAAGGGTGACGGTCACACCCCCCCTAGACTGATACTACTTGCAGTCTGTAACTATTGCCATGTGAGAAGCTCAGTTCTGTTTTTGATCATGTGAGCACACCAACAGTGTTTCTACCACTCTGTCACTTCACAAAGCATTGTAAGACGAGGCTGCATCTACTCAGAAACAGTTTCACTTTGAAGAAAACAAAAAACAAAAAAACCCTGTAATACCACACAAGGTCAGACACTTTCCCTTCAAAAGTCTTTGGCAGAGGAAATTAAAACCACATAAATATGAAATTACTGCTTGTGGAAAGGATTTGGACTGTGACATCAGAGAGGTCATGTTGGTACATGCTTCATCCACAGGACTGCACTGCACAATGTGAACAAAACCGTAGAAAAATATCAGAGCATGCTAGGAGCGGCAGTCATGTTGACTCGCCCACAAAGCATGCAGAGAACACTGTCAGCTATTAGGCATTGGAGTCTACAAAGTGTGTAAACATGTAGGAAAAATGTGCTCCATAATCTCATTGATATAGATATTGTAACTTGGAGGAGTATTTACAAGTAAATGCAGGTGTGGTTATCTAGCCATGAAGTAAATGTTCAGTAAAGGGCAGTGAGCGGCACAGTTGTTTTCAAGGGAATTGTAAATCATTTTATGGTGCACTTCCTGACTGCCACATCCCAACCACTAAGCTTATAGTTGACCAGTTTATCACCTCCTCCTCACCACTGAATGCAACAATGAATGAAACTAAACTAAATATATTTCCATAAACTCAGAAAATCTCTTTTAGAAAAAGAGATGCTGGTTATTGTATTCAAATGCTGGTTATTGTAGTCAAACGTAATGTAAGGCCTTTCCACATTCCAAAAGCGTGACGAAAAGGGATTATATGACTGCTATTGTGGAGATACTGTCATAACACTTTCATTTCCAAGCAATATTTTAAGACTAAAATGACAATCATTAACAGAATATTATAAACTGCATCAGCAAATGCATTGCACGGATCCTCTGGGAAGACAAACAAGAGACAGACAGACAGAAACAGACAAGAGTACCTGAAAACAAACTAAAATATTATAAAATTATAATACTGAAGGTGGGAAAAGTGCACAGTATTAGCACTCGAAAAAAAGGAAGCATTAACTTTTCTTTATAATGTCAACCACCGCTCGTTAACATCTCTTCCTGGAGTTCGTCGCTTTTGCAGCCGCATACGATAATGTAACAAACAAATTGGGGTTAAAGTGAGATTGTTAATTCTATAGTTTCATTTTTTTATGATTATAGTAATTCTAAATAAAAGCTCTTCACAGTGAACACCCACATAGTTGCCATTTGGATATTTTTTGGGAACCGATCCTCTGATTTTTGCTGAAAACCCCACCTATTCACTGTTTTTGTGCTCAGGCCCAAGCCATGTCGAACAAAATATATTGCTTTGGTGCCATGTAGCTGCATCTTGGCGTCAAGGAACTATGTTGAAGTAAAGGAGGAGCTTTTCTTAGGTAATAATCTTGTCAAATGATGTGATGATGATATGTTTTGACTTACAAATTCAGTTACATTGCCGCTGTAGGAATGGAACAATTTCTGTTGTTCCTACAGACTTTACCATCCTCTGATTGGTTGGTCAGCGGAAGCCACGCTTGACGAGCAAAACATGTCTGTAGCAATCTGTATACTTTAAAGGTTCCCTTTGATCAAACTTTCAAATAATCTTTCCATAATCTCCCCTTATTGGGTTTGCAAGATAATTTGGGTTGGAAATCCCCAGAATGCCCTTTTTCAAGCTATTCAGGTAGGTCTTTTTGCTCTGGCAGTTGAGACGTTTGTATTTCTCATTCATATGCAACATGTAAATAAGCTTTTCTCCGATTGGATTGCTCATCTTTCCCAATCTAAATGTGGAAAAAAGCTTGGCTCTGATTGGTCCATTGTCTACTAGCGTCTGGAAGCTTGTGGCGGGCAAGCATTAATAGGGACGTCACATCCTTCGATGTAGTACTATCATTTTGAAGCACAGTCACCAAACATTGTTATTTGGCCCACTATGAGGGAACGTGAACTGAAAACGGACGTGGATGAAAATTAAAAGAGACTTTGAGGTTATGCTTGTCATCCGCTTTCATTTTGATCATTGCTGGTGGCAATGAATGCAAGCTTCGTTGCTACATCCAACACAAAAACATAAAAAAAAAAAAAAAGATAACTACAGTTAAGTATTGTTGTAAAACACAACATGGACTGTATTTGTATGGCTGACTCGCTTACTTAAAACCCGGAAATGCCGTGTTGCTGTTCAGCTGAGTTGAGTGGGCCTGTAGCAACCACGAAGTGGGCTCAGACTCAAATATTAATTGACTAAACTACGTCACAATGACGGCGATTTCGAATCCACCCGTTTTGCAAGCCTTATGCCGTTTGACTTTTGCATTTAATTGACAAACCGCATAGAGATGTCTAACTCAAACCATGTCACAGACTCATTTTGACCTACTGTATATTAGGCATAAAATAGTAGAAAAAAAAAGTATTTTGATGGAAATGGACCTTAAATCAATTAATAATCAGCTTCTATGGTAAATATGATGTAGCTTGTTTAATTTTTCTTATGTTTTTGTCATGTTATAGATAAATATTGATTCTGAACTGCTCGAGGTGATGTACGTGGCACAGTTGCGTGCTGTTAAATTAAGTTTTTGTATAGTGTTGATGGTTTCTATCAATTGCAACGTGATAATGGTGGTATTAAGAGGTGCATTAATTTGGGTAAGTCCCCACTGGAGGCCTACGTACCAAATGCATGGCCCACCATTGGGAAATAAAGGGATTAAAGTTAACGACAGGAAGAGATGGAGCATCACCCTCTAAAGAGTCTTTGTATTTTGTCAGCCAAACACTAAAGAATTAAGTTTGACCAACGTTATATTTTGGGATTTAAATAAAATAAAATTGCTAGGAACTGGTTGACATGAAAATATCAAGTCCATACTTCATTTTTGCCAGTGTTTGTTTTTGTTTTACAGAAATGTATTATACTAGCATACTGTTCAACTCTCACTCTACAAAGCAGACAAGGCTTTCTCCCCCTGAAAGCTCCTCGAGTCTTTTTTTGTCACAGTTGTATATGCCTCCCTGACACCGCTTTATACGCACGGTAATTTTGTTCTTTAATGAATGAAACAACTGCTCTTTGTTTGCGTCATGCCACATCATAATGGTGAACCATATCTAAATGAGACTATTTACACCTCAGGCTGAGGAGAGATGGCATGGTCCGGGTTAATGGAGTGACAGGCAACAGAGCACCCGCAGCCTCCCATGACAGGTTAAAGAGGATGTTAGCAGAAAACCAACAAGCAGATGTCGTTTGACTTGATGTGGCTAGTGTGGCATGGTGAGCAGAATTCTAGCAGAAAATCAGAGGTGCATGGGGGCAGTTTAGTCAGCAAGAGTTAGAAAAGGTCCATCAGGGGGATTGCGTTGCCCATAAGCCGTGATCTAGAGGCAGCTACAGGAGGACTATACGGCTAGAGACTCTAGAACTCCTCTATGGTGAGGCAGATGAACTCTTGGATGCACTTCCTATACTGCTGCTCAGTGGGGCTCGTGCTGGGGTATTGACCTGGTTGTCCCAGGGGGGCTTCTGCCTCTCGCATCTCCTCATTCATCCGCGCCAAACGCAGGCTGAAATGACAGAGAGGACAAAGACATTAGGAAGTGGCTTTTGCTTCATTTTGTTGTCATATCCATCTACCCATTTTTTTTTAGTTAGGGTTGCGGGTGAGCTGGAGCCTATTCTAGCCGATTATGGGTGAGATGCGGGGTACACTCTGGACGGGTCGCCAGCCCAATTGACATTAAGTGGCACTTAGATTCATTGCATTTTTATTTTGGTGGCAACTAATTCCTTCATTCACTTTGCAATCCAAATAACAATTTCCAACACATACACAATCAATGACATCAAATTTTACAGTTAGTGTCGGCTAACTGTGTTTATAATACTTATGAATAATATACTAGCTGTGTATCACTGTTGCTTATGGTGATCTAGATCACTATCTTACCAAGAGGTGATCCTAATATTTTGCAAACCTTGTTTAGTTTGTCAACCACAATAATAGACATACTGAATTAATACCTCTCTGACTGCATCAATAAAAAAGAGCATTATGATCTTTTTAAAGTCAGAATTTTTGATACAGCTTTTGTAATATTTTTCATTATCTTATGCAGATGTACCTAATGAATTACCGTAATTTCTCATGTATAATGCGCCCCCCCAAAGTTGTACAATTCTATAAAGAAAACATGAAGGACCAGGCAAAACACATTTAATATTATTTTAACGGGATTCAAATTAAACTGTCAACCATTTCAGAAAAGCATCATCATTAAACAAAACAAAGAAATTAATGATGGTTGTTGTTCAGTCATCAGTCTTATTTAAAAAAACAAAACAATATTTCACAAATTCTGCCTGGGTATATAAACTTATGAGCACAATTGTACATATATGCAGTCATATGTACCCCTGTCATATTGGAATGAAAGTGTAGGCTACACCTTTTTCATAACCTCTAGGTGGCATACTAGAATGAAAGTGTAAAACATTTTCATAACCTCTAGGGGGCGGTGACATATTGGAATGAAATTGTACAGCTTTTTCATAACCTCTAGATGGCGGCATACATTTATAAAACGTGAAAGTCTTTTTAATTTTCTCCTATACTTATGTATAATGCACACTATTGACCTCTGACAATTTGGGGGGGGGGGGGGGGGGTGCATTGTACACAAGAAATTATGGTCGTAGTACAGTACATATTTTCATTAACCTAACCTAAAATAAAATGTAAAATTGTCTATTTTACTCAGTGTGCAAATCGTTTTTAATAATAAAATAAGTTATGCTTATTTGTAATTATTTTTCTTAAATTTAATTATAAGTATTTAACCAATGATTTAATTAAATGCATTTAAAAAGTATTTTACTGATATTTCTCCCATTTATTTATGTTAACATCTCAACATCACAGTGGTGAACCAGTTTTTATGTTTGTAGAATAAATGTTAAGATACTACATTAAAGTACTTAAAATATCAGCTGTGCAGTTAATAAATGGCCCAACATGTTGAGGCTTCTTTCCATGGCCTGTACACACTTTACAAAATACGTAAAGATGTTCGGGTGCACAACATGTGATAATTTTTGTCCTCAATCGGGTCAATGAGCTGAAACCTATTTTAGCCAACTTTTTCTGGCAGTCTGGTACAAAAACTGGCCAAATTAAGAAATATACTGATTTTACTTAATTTCAAGCTTCATAGCTATACTCCATGGTTAGATTGTAAGTGCATGCTCATGCAGTTTTCAAACCTGGTCACAATTCTCAACCAATCCCCATCCAGATTTCAGAAATGAATCAATTAAAAAGAAATGTAATGACAAAAAAGAACACAGAAGAAATACAAATAAACCCATTTTAAATAACCAATTGTAGGGGGAAAAAAAGCTAAATTAATGCAACAAATATTACAGGAGTTGATCATGTAAATGATTAAAGATGATTAAAGAACGGATGAGGTCGTACGTAAACCCTAAGCTATACTTTGCCCACCCCTGCGCAAAAGTGTAGGCCCACTTACAGGGTGACGATGTCCGCGTTGGCAGCCTGCACAGCGATGCTGAGCGGGTCGTACCCCTGCTCGTCCACCTCTGTCTGTGACGCCCCTCTCTTCAGGAACAGACACACCTGGCTGTAGAAAAAAAACATGCATTTAGTCCTATATGATGTACTTCAAGGACATGGAGTAAAAGTATATCCGCAGTAGCAAGGAAGGAAATAATTCAGTCGCATATCTTGTAAGCATAACTGCATACCCAGTGTGTCCCAGGTAGGTAGCGTGATGCAGCGGGCCTCTCCCTCTCATGTCCCTCTGGTTGACATCAGCTCCATTCTGAAGCAGGAACTCACAAGCTATCAGGGAGCCCTGATGGATAACAAGATCAGAAAAGTTTAAATACTGTATTAAACTGTATTAAATCCTAGATTGCTCCCAGAGTCAAATAAAGCTCCTCTCACCCCCATAACAGCCTGTATGAGTGGCGTTTTTCCATCCTCTTCCTCACTTGGAGCGTGAACGTCCGCGCCGTGAGCCAGCGCCTCCGCCATGAGGGGGAAGTTGTGCAGACGGGAGGCGCGGTGAAGCAACGCACCGGGGTGGAGCTCCCTGGGATCCTCTGGGTCTGAAGGTACTTCCTGTTCAATTTCTACCTCACCACTGGAGGACTCCTCTGATTCCGCTTCTGGTGGACAAGGGCAGTGACAGAAGCTACTTCAATATAACTTTGAAGCAACGCAGATGCCAGCCAGGTAGCTAGCTAGTTGGCTAGAATGGAGGCAGCTGTTCCCAGCCAGTGAGATCGGTGAAAAAACAACCTTTGGCTACGGTATGGTGAGGGATCCTGGTTAAATTAAACCATTTAAACTTTTGATTTATTTATTTTTATTTTTTAAACTTCAGGAGGGAAAATCAGCAGCCAAAATGTGCCAGTGCGCTCTCTTTCTTTATTACTCTTTTCAATATATCATTTTCAAATAATTAAATTGGATTTTTCATTTGTTTGTTCTTTTTTTTATGGAATAGTACAAGGAGTAGCGATTCAATTCTTATTCGGAAGTCATGTTAACTGGGAGGGCTGACACTGAATGAGTTAAAGAGGCCCAGATTTCACACTACAATGCACAGTAAGTCAATTTGTGAGGAAATTTAGAGGAGCATTTTATTCTGTATTAATAATTTTTGTGACATTTCTTTGTGGTGGTGTGCCTTGAGATTTTTCTCATGTAAAATGGGTGCTTTGGCTCAATAAAGGTTGGGAAATGCTGCCCTTGGGTGTGTGAGCGGTGTGAGGGATGACATCAGATCAATCTGATTGGCCAAGTGAAAGTCTTTCCGCAATACCATATCATTGCATCATTATTGGGTTACTTCAATAAAAGTAAAGCAACCAGTTCTAAATGAGCGGCATGTTTTGCTCTTTGAGTAAATTTGACTTTCATGTTGATAGATGCCCCTAATTGGGTTCCCAAAAATTCCCCAAAAGAATACAACTCGAATGAGAGTGCCAGAAAATAACCTATTCCTATTGACGTGGGCTTTCCCCTTTTAATATCACTCCTGTGTTTGTGTGTGAAAAGAACACACACCCTCAACGTACCTTCTTCAGTGACACGGTCCACCACGGAGCCAAACACCAGGATGTCAGTGCTGCCGTCAGTGCTTCCTCCCAACCCGCTGTCGCTGCTCAGACCTGCAGGGCCAAACCACGCCAAGCCACGGACATGTTAATTATTACGTAGGGTGTGTCTCGTGCACATGGCGCCATCTCTTGGCTTTTCTCTCCAATACTTTTATTTAGGGGTGGGGACAGTATGGCCTGCGGGCCACATACAGCCAACCGGTTCTTAAATCTGGCCCACCAAGCATTTACATAACAGGTGTCAAACGTAAGGCTCAGATCCAGCCCGCCACAATTTTTTCTTTGTAGCCCACTGAAGAGTTTATTTTCTACATTTAGGATTTGTTCTTTTGACTTTGGCAGAAAATCTTTAACAAAATTGCTTTCCCCCCACACTTTTTACAGCTATTACAATGATTTCACCCCCACCAAGTCCATTCTTAACAAAAACTGAAAAATACATGCCGTTGTATTGTATACTTAAAACACCATTTGGTTTTCACAATTTTACATGACGCTTGATTATAAAATCAAATTGTTGTTAAAAATATATAGAATAAAATTAATCATTAATATAATACAGGTACAATTGTTTATCAGTAACAATATAATGAGATGATTATACATTTATGGTATACGATTTTCACAGTCATAAGGGCCCTCTGAGGGAATCCATGCCTATGGTGTGAGCCACGATGAAAATTAGTTTGACACCCCTGATTTACATTTGTTGCATTAATTTAGTCCTTTTCCGAGAAGCTGTTTATTAAAATGTACTTCTTGAATTCATTAAATAATTGGTTGATTTCTTCATTGTAAATTAAAAAAATATATACTGTATGTTTAACTTTTTAAAATTAATGATGGTTCATTAATTATGATGGAATTAATTATGAACAAAATTAAACAAATATCTTTTCATTCAACTATTTTACATACTACATTCTACATTTTGCAAACATTATTTTTTTAACTTTATGTATGATCTGGCCCATCTGTGCGTTTAAAAAAAAAAATTTGGCCCTTGATCACAAAAGGTTGCCCACCCCTTCTTTTATTTCAAGGTCGAGTGATGCAAAGTAGACTTACTGCGAGGGCCAGAGCCCGTGTCAAAGTAGGAAAAGAGGGAGTCCAGCTCATCTGGACAGAATAGTGAATCCCTGCGAAACCTGGCTGCAGCTGCTGCCAAAGGTTCACAAGAATAAAAGAGTAAGGTTGGTTCGAAAGTCGGTAATCAGCACACAACAACCACAACGCTTGTTGTCCCACTGACCTGCTGAGAGATTCGCAGGTGAGGCACTGCCAGGCTCATAGCGATGGTATTTCCTGCGGGCTTTGTTCGGCACTCGAACTGAGTTGTTGTGTCGCTGGCACCTCTTGACGGTCCACGGTCGCGACTTCCTTTCACCTTCCACCAACGTCTCGCTCCCACTTATCTTCTTTAGGAAACGTTTCTCCACATATTTGGACTTAATCCAGGCTTCCTTCTCCTGTCTGGAGCAACAAAGCCACAACAGTGGACATTTTTTAAACTTTCTAATGACATAAGTGAGAGCGTGGCGCCTGCAGCTCTCAAACACCCACCTTGTACTGGATGGTCCGGGTTTTTTCACCCTGAGATCCTCACAGGCTCCCTCATAAATTTGATTGATCACAGTGTTCCCTAACTCACACATCAGCTGAACACGAGAGACGGAGAGATGGGTGTTAAAGAATGTCACTGAAAGGTGGAAAAACCTAGTGGGATGAGTTTGCAATGGGACAGAAAATGCTCATTAAAAATTTACAGAAAGTGTGTGGTAAATTTCAATGGGAAGTTAAGATGGGGAATTTTAGAAATATTCCAAATTGGAAACATTCTAAGGGAAAATGGGAAGTAACTGGGAATTGAGGATAATTTAATGGAAAGGTATCTTATTCAAGCATAAAAAAAACGTTTTATTTTGTCATAGGCAGACATCCATACAAAATGCATAACTCTCCTTGCACATGTGAGGGCATTACAGTAAAGAAATGTCACTTCACTTGAATGGCAGTTTATCTGACGCTCAGTCCTAAATCAAATATTGGTACACAACACACAGAGAGGGGAAAAAAAAAAAGAAAAACGACCAAACGACAGCTCGTAACTTGAAAAATTTGTAATTCAAAGTATCACTGTACATGCATGAAATCTAGTCGTCTTAATCAGGATTATGCTAAATATAAACTACTGAACATTTAAATTTACTATTAAGAGCCAATCTCCAATTTTCTCAATTCCTGGTTTGTTCCTGTTTATTCCCTTAAATTCTCATGGAACGTTTGCAACTTTGAAAATTGGAAGAATCCTGTAACCCTATGTGGGATAAATATCACAAACAGAAGAACTGGCATACCTTGAGTAGTTCTGGCTCCCATGAGTCAAGAGTCAGTGAACGCACTTTAGAGCAATGGACTCCGAGACTCCTGAAAGAGAATAATTTGACACTTAATGAGACACTTTTTTTTGGTCGTGGTATTTGTAGAAACTGCCATGATACATGCAGAACATCTAGCAATTACGCATTCAGGTTTTGAAAATGGAAGAAAATAAAGAGTTGGTTCACACCTTTGGAGCTAAGCGATAATAGCTTCTATTCTTCTGGAACATATTCTATAATAATATTTTGAAGTGTCTGGAGAATGTCTTCCACAACAAACCTATCAACATGTCTTTATGTCTTCATTATTATTATAATTTATGTATTACAAATATTCATCCATCCTGGGCAAACAATCATTGCATACAACAACCATACCTACAAACGGTTGTACATTTACACATATTTAGTGTCTCCAATTAACCTAACACGCATGTTTTTGGAATCTGGGAGGAAGTTTGAAAAAGCTATAAATATCTAATCGTATGAAATTAAATACAACATATTTAATGTAATAACTTATTATTATTGTCATTTTGATTACGATGATGATTATTATTACAGTTTATTACACCTTTCTATAATATCTCACAATTTGGAAGCGCATATATCATAGTCTTCCAGGTTTTATGCAAATGGGATGAAGAGTAAGGAAGAGAACCTGTGGATCCCTGAGCACTCGATGCACAGCAGCACTCCGAGGTTGATGGAGGCCCAGCAGGGAGCGCTCTGGCCGCAGTCACAACACAATTCATTGCCTGGGAGATTCTGCACCCTCTGAAGGAGGCCTTCACCCCCTGCCCGAACTCCTTTATCCACCTTCTCCCCCCTGTCTCTGGGCTCGTTTGCTGAGTCGATACTACTGGTGGAGGGCGAGGCTGTGCGATCCAGGCGCTGTAGAAACAGGGAATACAAACACATACAGTAATTACAGTTCAAACATGACATCAACATAATGAGCATCATTCCCAGCTAATTCCACAGCGTTGCCTCTATTCATACCTCGATGTAGTAGTTGTCAGCGATGTCTTTATAAGCTGAGGCAATGCTTGCTTGGACCGCTTGGATCCACGCTTGCCTCAACTTCTCTGACTCAGCCTGAAGCATGCAGCTCCTACAAAGTGATGGAAAACAACTTTTCACATGCCACACAACTAAACTTGAATAGTGTTGTTTCTTTGTCACACTGACTGTAAGTTTCGGTCATTAGGGGCATCTCTCAAAGTAACGACTTAGTAGTTAGCTGAATCACATGCTACGCAAGTTAGAGACATCGACATGACATTAAGTTCGTAAGGCAACATGAGACGAGTCAGCAACTGTAGATAATGCTATGTGATTAGTTCAGCAGCTAAATGATGCATGGCACAAAAAAATATATATTTTAGAAAAATCAGTTATTGATGAAGAGGATAAGTAAATAAGCAAACTACAGTATAAGTTATGACTCATTTTAGATTAAACTCTATTGTTTGTTGGGCTACACTGTACATATTTATACTTACTTGGTGGGTGAAACCACCTCAAAACAGAACCTCCTCTCGTTATCTTCACACGGTTTGACGGAGCACAGCCTCAGGTCCTCCACCACCACTGTCAAAGAGTCCTGTCATTGGGGGAAAGGAGCTTTATAATCACCATTTTAGTGACAAATTAGACCGAAACTCATCTTCATGTTAGTACACTTCCATCATCACAAAACTCACATTCATGAATGAGATAGAGTTACAAAATCCAATTGTACCTTAAGTTTCTTTTGGTAGACCAGCTGGCTGTTCTGTATGGAAAACCATCGCCTTGGAGTGAGAGAGGGCATGAAGTTAAGCAAACTTTATCACTAATAGTGAAAAAAAAAAAAAAACACACACAGATTATCTCAATAATGATTAGAATGCCCATCATTATAAAATTGGAAATACAGTACAAATCCTTTTTCCAGATAAGGATTATTATATTATATAAAATGTATGGCCTATACTGGATGCTTGACAGTTCAAACCTTACACTTTAAACACAGTAAGTGTACTAATGTAAGGATTAAAGTTACTGGACAGCCAAAATCAAGATTTTTAAGTGAGAATGTTTGATGCAGATGGAAATGCCTGCTTTGGAATTTTCTTTATTTTTTAAAAACAGATAAATACAGTTTAGTTAACCCTATGTAGTGCACTGAGAAAAACATTGAGTCTTACTGCATGGCCAATATGGGAAATACATGACACAAATCTCACTTTCGTGCTCATATAAATTTTCTACATGCATTTAACCTGACCATGTTTTCTCTAGTTGGTGCTTTCACCATTTATGAATACCAATTCAGTTTCATTTGTCTAATTAGGTTCTTCCACTTTACCTGTTCCAGGTCTTAAAAGCATTACTGGCCCTCTTGAAGAGGTAGCCCTCCATGACCACACCATTGGGGGCATCCACATTGAACTCCAACTTGGGGTCATCGTAGGAAAAGTCCTGTGGAGACATGTTCATTACATTATTGCTCAGCTCAAGTTTGGAATCATGTCCTGACTCATTTGAAATGAGTGGCTCAGATAATGAGGAAGAAAAACACTTAAACGCACTTAGCGCAGTTTAGTGATGATTTAGAGAACAGATAAGATCACACTTGGAGTCTATGTTAAGACAACAATTACATGCTAATCATATATTGAGACATGCAACTGTTGTGCATATTTTCCACAGTGGCTTCATTGTGAGAGCTGGTTGACTCAAATGAGGAGTCATTAACTGTCAATTCAGGTGGAGTTTACATTGTGCAGAGGTCAATGCGAGGCCATCTGTTCTTCAGGTTACCTTTCCACATTGCCACACCAGCTCTGTGCCTTTGCATATATCAAGTTAGCCTCTCAGTTTCTGTCAACACAAAGCTGCAATTCCACGGAAAGGAAATAAATCCGGTGGCCGCTTGCTCAACCAGGTGGATGACAAAAAGAGAGAATGTGAGACTGATAAAAAAGATAAGGCAGTTCCAAGGTCAGGTTTCCGCTTTGTTGAGGGGGCCTTGAGTTAATACCAAGTTAATGCTGTAATGATGACCACATGAACAGTGGTGAAGCAACTAATGTGATGGACACATCTGCCCTGGCTACTCAGTACAATATGGCTATATTGTACTATCGTACAATCTAAAAAAAAAAAAAATAAATAAAAAAGACGTATGCTGCAGAATCGGCAGCATTTAGTCTTAATGTGAAAAGACACACCTCCCTCACACGCAGGAATTTCCCTCTGCATGTTTGACACCACGTTACATGGCCTTCCTGCATCAGTTTTGATGAGGAAAAAAAGTGTTACTATCTAGCGATTAAGTGTTACTATCTAGTGATTAACCTATTTTTAGACTTGTATGGCAGCTACGAATGTTGAAAAGTGCACAGCATGAAGTCGACTACCTCCACTAAGGTTCCCTTTGCACTACTTTAAACGCGACTCCTCCATTTGTTTACACTAGATGAATGACAGTATGAAATTAGAAGTTCTTTAAAGTATATTTGATGGCAACAGTGTGATTCAATTCAGGTTCAATGGTTTCTTAAGAGAACTATAAACAAATCAAACCGTAACAGATTATTTGTTTACTATGCATCGGTTTTATATACTGCTTTTTCCTCATTAGGGTCACGAGTGAGCAGAAGATTATCCGAGCTGACTTTGGGTGAGAGACGGGGTACACCCTGAACTGGTCGCCAGTCAATCACAGTCTCTTTTACTAAGAAAAGTAAATTTTTTGTTCAAACAAATAAAAAGTCACAAGATTTGGATAATACAATAACCATACTTTTGTTGGACAGCTATGATAGAGAGAGAACAAAACAAGTCAGCACGGGTGTACGGGTTTCACATGTGTCAACCAAAAGCGTTTCGTAATGTTCCTACTACTACAGCTACAGCTAAAGGAAATAACTTTCCTCACCAGTGTATAGTTCAGCCGTCCAAGTATCTTCATCTTTACCACATGGACATCCAAAAGCATTTTAAAAAGAAGTTAAATTAAAACATAAATTAATAAAATTAAATGAACAAACAAATAAATAAATGTCTAATAATGCGAATACATGTGGATGAGGTAAGAGCCTCTCCACTGTATCCCTCAGGCAGTTAACTAGCGCGTCCCTCATCCATTGAGGCTAACAGCAGCCCACTCGTGCCGTTCCTCCACTTCCACGCACTGGTCTGCACACTTGCCTCGGCGCGTGGAAGTGGCGTGGGTGCTCATTTCCATACAGCTGTGAGGTACTCGTGCCCCCATGACCCTACCACGGCTGCCGGATCAAGGGACCAAGCATTTCATTGCTCGGCCACCCCTCCCTTTGTCAAGCCCAGGGCTACATCCCCACTTTTATGGAGGAGTCGGCTTTCCATCTGTCTGTGGATGTGACAACTGTTCCTGCCTAATCAAGCTGACATTCTGGCTCCCCCAGCTTCGGCATGGAGCACCCGCTTCCCACCTTAAATCAGCCACGACCTGAAGAATGCAGCACACAAGTGGCACAAGGTTACCATACCACAAGGCTCGTATGGACGAATGTGGCAGACTTTGATATAAAACAATTGTTTAATAAACAGAGGAAGTGGGAAATTGCATCTTTTGTTTATTTAAGAGCTTTAATAATGATAATCTTAAGTGGTCTATTAAATTTAGTTGTTGTGTGTCAGCTAGTGTTTGTACATTCAACAAGACAGAATATTACCAAAAAACTTATTCAATTACCTTGCTTTCCCCCAAAAAACAGTGATGGGTTAATAAAAATCCAACCACAAAAGATGCAACCAAATTAACAAGTTGTTACAGTTAAACGTGTTCTTCTCCATTACGTAAAAAGCAGTTACATTGCACACTTGCTTTCACTTCATCGGGGAAATGTGCACAATTAGACAAAATTAAATATAAATATTTGCCTTTGCAAAAAAAATAAAAATAATAATTGAATCGTTATTGTTATTATTATCCAACATACTCTATTTCATTAGCCTAATAACAAAATTGCCCAAGTCATTTTTAACTTGATGTCCTATTAATAAAAATACCAACGTGCTTGCTAAAAATGTTTCTTCTTTATGTTTGTGTAGATTCTCAGCCACCCAAGAAGTTATGGTAATCCACAAAGGTTGAATTGAGGCAACTACATTCTTCTTGTTTGTTGAATTTTTTTTTTTTTCTTGTTTTAGGAAAACATTGAACAATGACTTAAGCAATTATGTTATTAGGCTAACAATTTATTATTATTGTTGCTGTTTACAGTGGTGAAGAACTACTGTGTGGTTATTTTATTTAGCTACAGATAATCTCTCATATTTTTGTTTTGGATCATTAGGAGTACCTAATGTTTTTACCTCTGAGTGTATCCCCCCCCCATTCGCCTTGAGTTACTTTCTGTAAATCTAATCCCCAAAAATTTTTCGAAATGTGTTTGCCCGCCTCGCACACACAACAAAGTTGTAAATGCTGGAAAAATGGAGACGGAGCAAAGAGCGGTAACAATCCCCTGGGAGCCACAATGAAGTAGCATCTACACAAAAGTAGGCAGTGAAAGGACAGCAGGGAGGAGTTTATAACAAACGGGGAGGAACAATCACCAATTTAACAACAAAAGAAACCTGCCAATATGTATGGATGAAGGCTGAAGGCACCTGCCTTAATTTTGACAGGATTCCCTCACCTGCACCCCTGTTTTGAACTAACTTATAATGTCTAATGTAATGACTTCAGCTCATTTCTGACATGTAACACCTCATCCACTTCAACTTGAGCCTGACGCACATTTGTAATCCTCTCATCTACTGCACTGATTTAATGGCCCATCAAATAATAATAGGTTTCATCTATTATTCACAAAGTCTGCAGTCTCGTGGCTTCCTGCAGGTTTAAAAAAAGAACTTCCTCTTTATTGGGAAATCGTCTCAAATGACTCGTGGCAAACATTCTCTGCTCCTTTTCTTCAAGTTCTTTTGTAAATTCTTCTTTATTTAAATTTTTGTCAAGGGCCACATTGTAGTTATGGTATACCTCAGAGGCCCGGTATCTATGTGAAAACATAAATACATAATGGTTTCATCATATTACCGTATTATATGCACCCAACAATATGACTAGTTTTGAAATCAGAAATCAGAAATCAAGGAAAGTGTTTGTTCAACTACTGTCCAATTCATTTTAAAAATAGGTTTGGTGACAAAAATGCCTGCAATAATATCTCAACATTATTAAAAGCTAAGGAAATTTTAAATTTGGGTACAACCTTTAGAAAGAAACAGGAAATAGACACACATGATCTAATTTCGCAGGCCACATAAAATGATGTGGTGGGCTGGATCTGGCCCCTGGACCTTCAGTTTGACACCTGTGTGTTAGACGGACGCCACTACTGGAAAAAAAAAAAAAAACAAGACAGTGAGAGAGAGCACTTTAGTGTTCCTGATATGTAGCCTACTTAAGTAGTTGGTGCGGCTCTACATTTCCTCGCATAAAATCCGTTTACTATAATTCACTTGCGGCGGCACGGTGGACGACTGGAAAGAACGTCTGCCTCACAGTTCTGAGGACCGGGGTTCAATCCCCGGGCCCGCCTGTGTGGAGTTTGCATGTTCTCCCCGTGCCTGCGCGGGTTTTCTCCGGGCACTCCGGTTTCCTCCCACATCCCAAAAACATGCATGGTAGGTTAATTGAAAACTCTAAATTGCCCGTAGGTGTAAATGTGAGTGCAAATGGTTGTTTGTTTATATGTGCCCTGCGATTGGCTGGCAACCACTTCAGGGTGTACCCCGCCTCGTGCCCGATGATAGCTGGGATAGGCTCCAGCACGCCCGCAACCCGAGTGAGGAGAAGTGGCTCAGAAAATTGATGGATGGATAATTCACTTGCCCTCACCCTCACACTCATGTGTGCTAATACCATCTGTTGCGTTTGGCTACGATGAGGAGGAAGTGGGTTAAAACCAGCCTGGTGCACAGTCACATCTCTTCAATCCCGTGACCTCGTGTCCTCTAGTCAGTGGCCTTGTATTGACTCGGCCTAAAACTACAGGCCCACATCAGAGAGTCAGGCCAACTGCAGTACTACTCAGAATAACAGTCCCATTCTGGCATAATCCCAATCAGTGAGGTTTAGCAGGATTAGGTTTTACATTATCGTGCACTCTGACAGCTCAGTGCGAAGCGGGTCTTTCAGCAGACAATCCGATTTATCAATTGCAAAAAAAACAAAAACAAAAAAATTATAAAGGAAATAAACAACAATTGGCGCCATGGTGTTTGACTGGTTAGCACATCTGCCTCACAGTTCTGAGGACCTGGGTTCAAATCCGGCCTCGCCTTTGTGGAGTTTGGATGTTCTCCCCGTGCCTGTCTGGGTTTTATCTGGGTACTCCGGTTTCCTCCCACATCCCAAAAACATGCATGGTAGGTTAATTGAAGACTATAAATTGCCCGTAGGTGTGAATGTGAGTGTGAATGGCTGTTTGTTTATATGCGCCCTGTCTGTGATTGGCTGGCAACCAGTTCAGGGTGTTCCCCGCCTCTCGCCCAGGGTCATGATCTCACAAAACTGATGAAAAAGAAAGATTTATGGTTTGGCGCCGATGTTTTCTGAACGTTGCTGAAGGTTGCTGGAGTAGAGAGCCATTGTAAAATGGCAATGTTCTCAAAAACGACTTGCTTTGGAAAAGACCTCTTGCCGTCGAGGGAACCCACTTTTATACAAAAAAACAACATCGGGTAAGACATGTTTATTTTTATTTACAGGTGTTTCAGTTTCTTGAGTCAGGGTACCTTCTGATTGGCTATATTTAGTTCAAAGTCACAATTCTTGGCGTCTTGACTAGGGAGAAGTCTGCGTTTCCCACACACATGAGTTTCTGTCGTAAATATTGAACACGTTGATTATTTAAGCCCCGACCTGACTTGGACCCTAAAATTGGGTCCAAGTCAGGATAAGTCATAGGACAATCTTATAAGACTTAAGATTGTCTGGCGTTTGAGGTGCTTGGTCGGGAAGGGGCAAAATCGGCACAAAAACAGGTCGATTGTCTTTATGCGTGTACTGGGCCTTATTATTTTAGCATTCATACTTTTTATGACATTATTATTTCGTGGTGTGCTGAAAGATTTTTCTCATGTGAAATGGGTGACTTGGCTCCATAAAGGTTGGGAAACACTGCCTTATTATAATAACATGGTACCTATTAGTCACTCGGCTGTCATTGTTAGAGTTTAAGGAAATGCAGTGTGTAAAATTTTTTTTATCACAAAGACAAATGTGTATGCATGTGTGTGAGGGAGATTGTATTTGTTGAACAAGGCAGAACAGATAGAGTGACTGATCTATTCAGAGCAAGTTTATGGAGGGCACCACCATGTGATGACCATAAACCTGAATGAATGAGATTGTTGCAGATGATGTGTTTATATCTGTGTATATGTATATATGTGTGTGTGAGAGAGAGAGAGAGCGAGAGAGAGAGAGAGAGAGAGAGAGAACCACCAAAGCAGGCAGACATGTCAAGCACACAGATGCACACACGTTCAGTGACATCATGCGGCTAAACAAAAACCCTAAAGACCGTTTCACTGAGACTGATACAAAAGTACACATTTATCACATTGACATACTAAATTCCTACAGAGACAAATTAAACGGCAACACAAATGTCCTATCTATCTGTCTGAAATGTCTAAAGAGATTCATGTCCCCACAGACAAACACGAGGGTCCCTCATACTTCAACTCATATGGGTTTAATATGTATGTGTTAGTATAAAGGACACAAAAACGAACTCACCTGCATCAGAGTCTGAAGAAGAATGCGACCAGATGAAGGCAGAGGGAGAGAGACACACAAACATTAGATTAGATTACATTTGGATTTTTCAAACACCAAAATCATAAATTTAAGGCACTTTTACAACTGCCTATAGTCGAACACTATCAGAATAGAAAAAAGAATCAAGTGGCAGGAGCGAATCTCTCTATGAATGTTCTGATTTTATGACGTTGTGTTTTGGTGAGCAGAATAATGTTGCTCGTAGGAGATGTGGTAGTATCGATGTAGCTCAACTTGACATAGTTCACCTATGTTGTTCTTTAGAGTGTAAACTAGCACACAACAACATTCTTTACGATAACTTAATTTATAAAGCCCACCCCTAGTTCTGAAACATGTTTTTCATTAATCCTGTTTGTTTTTTTCTTATCTTCTCAGAATAACACATTTTGAAAGGAAAAAAGTACAAGTACAAATTGTCTACGGCTTTAAGGATCTTTATAATATGAGTATGAATATGAGATCAGACAAATCCCAAATGGCTAGGAGAAATGAACAACGTACCCTTTGTTTGAGCTTATGTACATGGCTGTTCACCAAGTCTGGCAAGAAGGCCTCGCTTGGCAGCTAATTTTATCAGAGGGACAGGCTAAATCAGGCAGAAAAACAGAAAAGTTGTTGTCTGCTGGACAACAGATGGATTATCTCTGTGAGGCATCGCCAAGCAAAGAATGGCTTTTATTCTGCGGTGAAACCCATAAAATAAATCAAACTGCTTCGGTGTGAGTCAATTTTCTATTTCAAGTTGACCAGTTAGTTGAAAAAGAAGAAAAGGGATGGCAGCTCAGCAAGCAGGGCGATGAGAAATTTTAGCTTCCGTGGAAAAAGATCCAGATATGATCATAACCACGAGCACCACAATGCTGCCTGTATGTAATCTAATGAATGATGTTCTAGGTATTTACTTTTGCCAATTGTGAATGCACATGGGCAAAAGATATGGTTTTGATTGTCATTTGTAGTTAACAAGATTGTACAAAAACCATACATGCCTTTGGCAGATGTACAGTTTGTCCTCTATATATGTTGTCTCCACTGCACAATTCACAATACAGTAATTCCCAGTCAATCGTGGGAGTTATGTTCCGCACCCACCCTCAACAGACATAATCTGTAATATAGAGACCAACTAAAAAATATATATTTTTAATTATCTTAAGCCTTAAAATACCCCTCTCACACGCTGTAATCACATTGAAACTTATTTAAAAATACTTTTAAACACATTTTCATGAGCGTACAATGACGGTGGCTACAGTGGAAGCCCAATTTACAAACGCCTCAATGTCTGAACTATTGCATTTACGAATCACACCGAACAAAAGTAACGTTTCAGTCATCTTTTTTGTGCCAAGCGGGGAGGTGGATCTCTCTTGGCCGCTTTTCCTAGTGCGTCATTGTGAAACGTTTTAGTGTTTTTCGCCTTTATTTTCGCATTTTGCCATCTCAACGTGGATCCAAACAAAAGCAACGGACAAGCGTGGTAAGAGGGAGGGACTCACTGTGGACTTAAAAAAGACATTTGTGAGGAGTACATCAATGGTGCATGCATTGCAGTGGTTGTTTAGAAGAAATAAGTCCACAATTGCCACTATTGTGGAAAAAAGGACGATTTTGCTGATGCTGTCGTGATGGCCAAGGGAGTGACAGTGAAGTATCTTCGAAAGGACCAAGAAAACTTCTGGACCAAGTCAAAAGGCTGTTGCTCGTTTGGATAAACAAAAAACAGCTAGCAAGTGATAGTATTTCCGGGACTATCATTGCGAGAAGGTGATGCACTTACATGCAGACTTGTTGTCAAGAGAATAAGAAGCTGCAAGACAAGAAATTAGGGTACAGTAGATTTAATTTTTTATTCTTCAAAATTCTAGCAATGTGGCTGTTAAAGTTGAGGTGTTTTGCGATTAACGACAGGCTGTGAACGCACCAGAGGGACTTGCGACGTGACACTGTTTGGGTGCATGTCGGCAGGGCAGCTGCATTTGAATGAGGAGGACAGTTCCGTTTGTTGTTGTTGTCAACTTAGTTAAAGAGATTTTTGTTCGAGCACCCCTTGTCATGTTTATAGTACTGTATAGCTATATATTGTGTTCAAACTGTACAAACGTTTACCAAATACGGACTTTTGTCAAGGCTGGGACAAATTACTCATGTTTATGTTTTATTATGGGAAAATTATGTTCAACTTATAAACTTTTCAATTGAAAATAAATCCTGTTCAAGAACCTATTAAATTCATGAATCACGGTTCCACTGTATTGGTATTCCAGGGGTAACTGCAGCATTCTCCAGCACCCACTGATGCCCTGATGAATTGTGTTGCTGTGGTGGTAAGTAATGTCAGCATGTAGAGGATATAAGAGGACAGAGGTAAAACAGCAGGAGGTTAAGAATGTTTTGTTCTCTCACTCTTTGCTGGATGAGGGCATGTTTGTGTTCCAACTCCCTCTTCTCCACTGCCGAGTCGATGACAAGCTGATCCAGCTGCAAAAAGCAGAGCAGAGCAAATGAAACAGGCACATAGAAAAGGAAGCCAAATTAAGGTGAAACTTGAAATAACCAGCAGATGCGCCAACGTCTGGAGGTAGCAGATTAAAACAACACCAGTGAAATGAGATTTGTTTATTTGACATGTGGCTGGTGTGTATATGTGTGCTACTTTTGTTTTTCCTCACCTGGGCAGCCAGCATTTTCATATATGGGTCAATCTCATCCAGAATGTTGAAGCCTTGTTGAAAAAGAGTGTATTGGGCACGCATGAAGGACAGCATCTGCACAGATTGAAATGCATTCAATTGTTGTTACAGAATCATTTACAATTAATGTAGAGAAAATAATATGTTAACGTGAAATTAATGCAACTAAATGTGGGTTTCTCACCGCATCAAGAATTTCAAACTTCTTCCTGGCCTGAAGCACATTAATCTGCCAAGGAAAGAACACAGTAAACTTTCATTTATGCAGCAGATTTAAGTTAGCATTTTAAAATATTTAACTATTAAAAAGTTCCTCCTGTCTTGTATTTTGTGTGTCAAGTCGATTCAGAGCTTTTGGTTGTGTAGCAGTGGAGCATTAGCGCTACCTAGTGGACACTTTTGGCATGCGCGTGTGCATGTGGCCCACCTGCAGCACGTAGTCCAGGGCTAGGTGCCTGAATGCTTTCCGGCTGAGGACGAGAGCCTGTGTGGCCTCCTCTGCCTCGTGGACCTTGTTCCTGGGAGCCTGGGCATTTTTCACCTGAGCCAGCTCCATGTCCTCTCGCACACGATCAAACTGCTTCTTGGTATCCTTGAACTTGCGCACGTCACTAGTGGAGAAGCATGACATATTTCAGTCTTTGGAAAATTGACCCATTCAATCTATTCATGCTAACTTTATGAAAGTTTGAGTGTAAAGATCCAAAGAGCCATCTTAGGCCTCATAATTGCATCAGAAACAGCAATATCCTGTAGTTCCAGTATGTTTTGAAGCAGTTACATAAATCAATGTTAAAAAAAAAAAAACCGTTTATCCTCATTAGGTTGAGAGTGAGCTGGGGCCTATCCTAGCTGACTATGGGTGAGAGGTGGGGTACACCATGGACTGGTTGCCAGTCAATCACGGGGCACCTATAGACGAACAACCAATCACACTCACACGTATAGACTATTTAGAGTCTTCAGGGAACTTAACATGCATTTGGAATGCCAGAGGAAGCCAGAGTACCCAGAGAAAACCCACACCTTAGAACTGTGAAACAAACGTGCTTATCACTCTTCCACCGTGCTGCCCATTTTGAACGAGTTGCATGAGGTGATTTTTCAACAGACTAGAATATACAGTAGTATATCCATTGCCATAATAACCTAACAAAATACGGAAACGTATGATACAGTATGTAGAATTTAGGCCAGAGGGGAAGTGCCTAAATAGAAAAATCCAATCTATAGAATACTTACTCTTTAATGAAAGCATGAAGCTGCTGCTTGATTGACCTCTGAGCCTGGTCAAACAAAATCTGTGGAAAGAGAAGGCAGAAATGGAAATAATCATCGACATGAGCCAAGGGGGTTATCATATCCAGTATATCAGTGATTCCCAACCACTTGTGAAAGATCATCAAGTGTGTCTCTGAAAATGTCCTAATTTTACTGAACCGGCCTGAAAACTTGTATTTATGTACTACAAATAATGCATCTTTGTTCATCTGTGCATGACGGTGACTTATAGTGACAGGCTTAACATTATATGCTTTTCCACTCGATGGCTAAGGTACAATTAACCTGTGCATCTACCCGTTGCTAGTAACACAAAATAATTATATATTTGTGTTCAACTAAACAAGCCCAAATTTCACACTGAGCAAGTCCATTTGTTAGCACATTGAGACAAGATCTTCATTATTTCAGTGTTCATACATTTTGTCACATTTTTGTTTGGTGGTGTGCAATGAGATTGTTCCATTGTAAAATATGTCCCACGGCTTAATAAAGGTTGGCAAACACTGCAGTATACTGTACTGTCGTGTATCTGCAGCCCTCAACAATGTCATGATTGGACACTAAAAGCGGTGGTTTCTCCTTTTTACCACAAGATGGCAATATAAACTTGTAGCCTTTTGGAAGTGTGTATGTTTATAGGGTGCAGCACGAGGAAGATGACACATTGATACACACACGAAAGATTTCAAACTTGTCTAATGAGTATGTATGCAAGTAGTTCAGACAAGTAACATGGATGATTGTATCACACTAAGGTGTTTCTTTTTTGTTTAAGCGAATTAGAAGGAACAAAATACCAGAAGCACCTTTCAGTATGACGGAGTGCAATTCTTCACCCATACAATAAAAAGCATATTATTGAAGTAATACCTCTAATGACCCTGCCAATCACACCGTTGCATTGTCATCTTGAAAAAGGCTGCACTTGCGTTGGATCTCATTAGTTCTCCAAATGTACCTAATATTGTGGCTGGTGAATGTGTTTTTAAAACAGTACCCCCGCCTCTTAGATTTAACGGAATTACACATCCAATTCAAATGCAAATACCACAGGCTAGTATACTATGAAAAAGATCAGCATTAGAAATGCAATGAAACTAAACTACAATTAATACAGGTGAAAAATATAAACAGTAGCAATGGTAACTGCAGAAACACAACATTACAGGATAACTGTTGCAATGAGTAAACCAGTCAACAAGCTTAGTTTTATGTGATGGGGAAGTTCTAAGTGCTTGACAATACAACCTTTGTTTACACCAAATACCACACAATTATGCATGTTGTCTTGGACTACTCGCACTAACTTGAAATGTGTCTTTTCCTATGAAGGTTATTATCAGCAAATAGGTTATTATTCTATTGTCTGGCAATTTAACAAGCTAAATTCGAGTTGTAGGACAATTAGTGCTGTGCTGGGAACGCTTGGTACTTTCCACAGTGGTGAGGTTGCCAGCCCACACAGAGAAATATAAAGTCAAAAAAATCACTCATTCAGAAGGAACACTAGTCATCCTAAAGTTCCACCCAAACCTGCTTTGGATTATGGTGCCCTGTTGGGCGTGACCCCCACATATCATCATGTCTACTCGGGTTGCCTCAAAGTCCCTCCTTGCTTGTTACTGCGGACGTCAGGCAGCAGTCCAAGCATACACAACAGCTGCTGACAAGCAAATACCTTATGTTCAAATACACTACAATATGATTCGAAGTCATAAAGTTTTGGGAAATAACTTCACTAAGTTCAGTCTGTTTCTGAACGACTACATAAAAGGGCAAAAAGGATCAGCCACAAAGTCAGCCATCTGGATCACACTAAATCACTTTTCTTGGAGTCAAAATTATTCCATTTTGCATAAACAGTAGAGTTAAATTCCAAACAGCACAAATCATGTATAGGGTTAAGAATATGTTACCAAAAATATTTTAAAATTGCTTAACGATAGAGAGCGGGGGTTATAACCTAAGTGGGAACTGTAACTTCAAAATGATCAGAATCTGTACAAACAGAGGAAGGTTTTTTTATTTCATCCTGTAGGATGAGACTGTGGAACAGTTCAGATGATTTAAAAGTAAATATAAAAATCATACTTTCTCAGGATACATGGATGAAACGGGGTGTGACTGTCATTTGTGTTCACAGGGGAGTGTTACTGATTATTACACCCATCCATTTTCTAAACCGTTGATCCACACTAGGATCGCAGGGGTGCCGGAGCCTATCTCAGTTAACTGCGGGCGAGAGGTGGGGTACACCCTGAACTAGTTGCCAGCCAATCGCAGGGCACATAGAAACAAACAACCATTCGCACTCACATTCACACCTACGGCCAACGTTAGAGTTTTCGATTAACCTACCATGCATGTTTTTGGATTGTGGGAGGAAACCGGAGTACCCAGAGAAAACCCACGCAGGCACGGGGAGAACATGCAAACTCCACACAGGCGAAGCCGGATTTCAACCTGGGTCCTCGGAACTGTGAGGCAGATGTGCTAACAAGTCATGCACCGTGCCGCCTGTTACTGATTATTTGGTACTTGTCTGACTCTGTTGTGTTTTTGTTTTTTGTTCATTTGTCACTTTATGATTATGATGTAGATATCATCAATCCAGTTTCTATAGCACTTGTCCTCAGTAGGGTCATGCCTGAGATAGACCCTATCCCAAACTGATTTTGGGTGAAAAGTGGACTGGACTGGTTGCCAGCCAATCCCAGCGCGCATTAAGACATTTGGAATGTGGGAGGATGCTAGAGTACCTGTAGAAAACCCACACAAACACAGGGAAAACATGCAAACTCTACACACGAATGAATGCTAAACACTCCGCCACTATCCTGCCATGATGTACATATCTCTTCGTCTGTCTTCATCTTCTTCTTCTTCTTATTATTATTATTATTATTATAGGTGGCACAGTTGCCGACTGGTTATCTACCTAACAGGTCCGAGGACCTGGGTTCAAATCCGGCTTCCCCTGTGTGGAGTTTGCATGTTCTCCCTGTGCCTGTATTTTAAGTGTTCTTTTCGGCAAAACTGAATTACAGATTACAGCAACATATACGCATCTAGTGTAGCTGTTAAATGTTACGAAGGCTTGCCATAGTTCTGTCTCTTTCTATTCATGCTTCTAGTGTGAAAAGAAAAGAGGGTGGGAGGCCTAAAGATGGTACACATAGAACACACTAAGACGCAGAGGACGGACAGAGTATTTATGACACCACCAACCCCATTAAATACATTGTTACACCAAACAGACAGAGCGATTAAATCAAACTGAGCTGATGGATCCCCTTGTATTCAGCACACACCGAGTTGATTTTAAAAGCTTAGAAGGGTCAAACAGGATTACCCCATTGGGAGTGAAAGAGATTGAGTCAAAGGGAAGGGAGATCCAGTGGGACAATGACAGTAGGACATACAATTTTTTTTATTGTTGCTCCCAATTTCTGAAGTCTGGGTTTTTGAGTTTAGGTAGCAATGCCCTTCCATAGTATACTAAAAACAGGAGCTCCCGAGGATGGAACAATGTCATGATAGAAGAGGTAACAATGAATACATGAGGTGGGGAAGTGTATTAATAAATGGGGGGGAAAAAAAGAAGATAAAAGCCTGCTGCAGGATTAAAACAATTTTAAAAAAAGTGAAAAGGGGAAGCTAGTGAACACAGGCAGTAGTATGCGGGGCCACATACAAAGCAATGTCATTGTTTGCAACAATTAAGACTAATTATCAGCATATCTGGTTCCTACCCTAATATTAATGATGTTGCTTTGGAATTTCAGTACCCCTGTTGTTTTATCCAAACATTTGTTAATTCCATATTTAAAATCACATTACCAGCAGAGAATGATGACAATCTGTCATCCAAGTCATTCTTATGACTGTGCACTTGATACATGCAATTGATATACTGTATAACACCACTATAATTATTTAAAGACAATATCAAATCTGTTGCAGGGTTTCATCAGATTCCCACAGACATATTTCTTGATAATGCTTAGTCTGTCAGATAATTCCCTCTTGAGTCATACCAATAATTCCAAAGTATGATCGTGTGTGTGTTTTAAAGCATGTGTGCTCAATTTGTACATTTTAGTTATGTTAGACATCGAGGGCAGCATGTGGTTTGAATCAGACACGTATGTCCACACATATCGACTGTCACTAAATAATGTCACATGTACAACTGTGTGTGTGTGTGTGTGTGTGTGTGTGTGTGTGTGAGCGGGTGTGCATGCGTATAGAGTGTTTGATGCAATGGCGAGCCCAGTCGGAAGTGAATGTATTTGGCATGTTTACATGGCAAGAGGACATACATGTGTCCCTTTAAATTCGCTGCCATTTTGGGGACAGGAAACAAAATGCTCCTTCATGTTTGTCATTCCAGTTTGGGTGCAACGTTGTATTCATGTTGAGGTAAAGCTTACTATACGGTTGAAGACTGTTGCAAATGAAATACATTCCTCACCATATGGTAGTTGACGATCTCCTGTAGGCGTCCTCCACACTTTTCAAGGCAGTCCTGCACACACAAGCACGTGCACGTTTTACATGAAGCAAATATTTGATAACAGTTACAGCGGAAATAATGCAAAAGACACTGAGGCAATGCCCTGACACTCCAAATGTTTTCCTAAAACAGAGACGCCATTTTCTGACATCTCCCTCTGCAGCCATGTAAGCACAAATGTCTTCTGTCCATATGCGGTCGCGTGTCAGGCTTACAACAGCTGGACATGTCTAGACAATAATGTTTATAAAGCACAACTTGTGTGATTTATGTGGGCAACCGCCGGAATGTCCCGCTAGAGTCAGACTGATGATTCCAGGAGAAGGTGACTCTGACCTACATTTGAAGTTTGTATGTTTGTGTGTCCAACATGCCAAGAGAAGTGAAGTGTGCTCACGCACCGATATCATTTCCTCTTTCTTGCACTGCTGGGACAGGTCCTTGATGCCGTTAACAAAGAGCTTGTTGGCGCTGACGTAAGCCCTGCCGGCCTCGATCATACCGCTGCACAGCTTCACCAGCTAAGGAGAACAAATACAAAAGTGGACACTTTAAAAAAAAATAATAATAATAAATAAAATAAACAATGAGGACGCGTTCTATTTAAAAAGACAGAGGGATAATAATAGTTGCAGTGATTACATAAATCAAACAAAGCTTAGGTAGATTGGCAGTTACCCAGAAAAAACACATCTGTATTGAGACCACTGCAGACAAAGACACTGGTGCAACTCAAATGACATGTCACCACTGTAGAGCGGAAAACTCCAATGTTTATATTTGGTCCATTTCATATTTTTTTATAAACCGATACTACTGGTTAGTCCGCACGTGGGTCTGCCAAGCAGTAGTATTTTCATATGACTGCTTTATATTTATGGTCTAGAAGTGGACATACATAAAAAAATTTTATGATGACTTTACTATGAATCACAATGTACAAATTTGGGTATCATTGCTGTTGCATGAACAGAACTCCGTTGCAAACCCAGGATCCGGAGTAATTTTAATAGAAGGGTTTGGTACATTGTGAGGACTTTAATGTTGATTAAATTTGTGTCAAAACAACTGGGGTAAAATCAAGTGCACCACTCTGATGCAATCATCAGAGGCGGTGTTAATTGAGTCTCAGGTAGTTTACAGTCTAAGGAAGTACAGTGGCACAATACATTGACTTATGAATGCCTCAACATACGCGCTTTTTTTTTATTACGTTAGGTCGATTTTTTGTTTTCTTTTACGAGCGAAAATTGGAGTAATAAGTCAGCTTCAGATATGCTGCTGCCAATTCACTATCAACTGTTTATGGAATGTTATAAACGGTCAAATACAAAACGAAAAACTCGTAAGCAGCTACCGTAAGCCAAAACCTACATCTCAACGCTCACACTGAGACTAGCCAGCCATGTTCGTGAAATCACTCACTAGGCCATGGCCTTTAAAAAGGCACACAGCTCAGGTGCACAGTTGCAGTGGCAACATAGAGTAATTATCCTAAAACCAGTTTATTTCTTTACATTAGCTTTTATTTAATTTTTAATGGTTCTATACAATATAGTACTATTTTCATATTTAAAAACATGGCAAAAAACTTAGTTTTGGGGGACTGGAACGGATGAACAGAATTTCAATTCATTTCAATGGGGAATATTGATTTGAAATACGACTTATGACCTTGGTCACGGAAAGAATTAAACTCATAAGGTACCACTGTACAACATTATAAATCTAAAAGAACTATGGCACAATTCCTTCAAGCAACATTATAATACAACACAGGCATCAAAATAGGTTTTCATAACATTCAAAGAGATTGTCATCTAATAAAAATAAATAAAATTCTTCATTTGTCCTATCGTTGATATACAGTCACCCTAATTTATACCATCAGATAAACATCTGCCCATGTACTTGAAATTAATCCTCTCTTTTACAAGTGCTACATTTCCATTTCACACAAATAAAATAATTTTCAGCCCATTGCACAACACTGAAGGATTGTGTAAGTGTAAATAGTGCATGCTCAACATCCTGTACATTCTGTCTGACATTCTTTAAAGCCACTCACTTGTGCTTGTCATTTGAAAGATGAAACGTGTGAAGAGAAACACTTGTAAACATTTATAAGCATACTGGGTCACTGAGGTTGTTTTTTTGCAGTTCACATTTTTTCACTCTCAAGTGCTTTTTCCAGTTTGGTTCAAACCAATCATTTTCTACTAATTATCCCAATGCTATGGCTGAACAAGCAGTTTTAGACAGTTGCGAGTTGTTTAACAAGTGAACCTCAACCAATAATAATTTAATATATATTTTTTATAATTGTTTTATAATTTTTACAATTTATGACATAACTATGGAATATATTGCACTGTATACTGTATGTCAAATTATCTTGATTTATTTATTTTAGCAATTACATAATGTTATCATATTATTAATAGTTTGAACAAATACCAGTAGTCAAATTTTGCAAGTTTTTTTTGGAGAGGGAGATGCAAAAAAAACAAAACAAAAAAGGGACAGAAGCCTCCCAACAGTAGATTAGGTAATTGCACACTGGGAATTCAAGCAGTTAAATAACAGCAGAAATTTAACATCAAATGCTAAATCACAAACAACGGAGCAGTCTTTGAGGGTGTAAACATGTAAACTACAGTATGGGGTAATATGAGGCATCGGAATGGCACAGTCTTTAGCACATGGAAAGAGTGTGCTTGGGAGTACTTGAGAGCTATGCAGTAGGTGTAGTAGGAAGTGAACAAAACCTTTAATCATCTAATTTAGTGCAAAAGCTCGTCAGCATAAGGCAATGTGGATGATGTTTGGTGGCTGCTTACGGGCAATATTTTTACTCTGCATTGGCCAGACATGGAAAAACTGGGAAGACACCATGTAAGTCAGAATGCCTAATTAGCTCCGACATGTGTATGCAAAAGTAAAATGAGCATCAGACATAAAACATACATATTAAATGTACATTGGTCAGTGTTCATGTGTCTATGTCTGAATCCACACAACAGTGATTCCTGGCATGCTCTCCCACAACATATCTGTCAGTGAGGTGGCTGATGGGGGAGAATGTGATCTCATCGTGTGCTGCACTAAGCCCCCAGGGTCTGAGAATGCCCATTACAGGCACACTATATGTGTCAACAAATTGTCAACAAATGGGTTGAAAAAAATCAAAGGGGTCAACTTGGGAGTCAGATTGCTACATCTGCTCAAAGAAGACTGTATAGCTTGTGTTAATTGTCCAAAACTCCAACAATGTAATAGAGAACCTTCACTCCCAATGGTAATCCACAATAGCGATTTAAAAAAATATGTCTAACTATCAAACAGAAACAGCCTTTGTTATTAATGGCCATATGAGAAATCGAACAGTTGTGTTTTTCTACGAAACAAATTAGTAAACTAGTTTGGTGTCAGATGGTCTTTTCTAAAGTTCCAATTTTTCTTCCAACAGCTCTTTTATAAGTTGCTCAGACAATACAAATAATGCGTTATTCCTCATAATGCATTGAAATTTAAATACAATAATAGCTGTCAAAGGCGGTAGAGTGACCGACTGGTTAGAGCGTCTGCCTCAGAACTGTGTGTAGTTTGCATGTTCTCCCCGTGCCTGCGTGGGTTTTCTCCGGGCACTCCGGTTTCCTCCCACATCCCAAAAACATGGTAGGTTGATTGAAGACTCTAAATTGCCCGTAGGTGTGAATGTGAGTATGAATGGTTGTTTGTTTATATGTGCCCTGCGATTGGATGGCGACCAGTCCAGGGTGTACCTCACAGTTCTTAGGACCCGGGTTCAAATCTGGCCTCGCCTGTGTGGAGTTTGCATATTCTCCCGTGACTGTGTGGGTTTTCTGCAGCTACACCGGTTTCCTCCCACATCCTAAAAACATGCATGGTAGGTTCACTGAATACTCTAAATTGCCTGTAGGTGCGAATGGTTGTTTGTCTGTGTGTGCCCTGCGATTGGCTGGCAACCAGTTCAGGGTGTACCCCGCCTCCTGCCCGAAGATAGCTGGGATAGGCTCCAGCACTCCCGGGACCCTAGTGAGGAGAAGCGGCTCAGAAGATGGATGGATGGATGGATAATAGCTCTCAAACATACACAGCGTGGAGAAACAGAACTGCTCATATTTTGATGCCCACTTGTTGCTAGGCTGGGATTCAGAGGTTTGATCACAACTGCTCTGTTGGTTAACCAAAAAAAAAAAAAAGATAATAATAATTAAAATAGAGGCATACAGTAAACCCCTGTATAATTGTGGTTTGCCATTTGCAACTTCATCTATTTGTGGATTTGTTTGGAACCTATCCTTCAGTATGTGCTGAAAAACACACTATTTGCTGATTGTGTGCTCAGACCAAAGCTGTGTCATCATAAAAGCGTATTGCTCTGGTGCCATCTTGTGGTATCTTAGTGCCAAGGAACTATGTTGAAGTTAGCTTCATGTAGTGCTTTGCCGTCATCTTGTCGAATCTATGGTCAATTGTAAGCCTTTTTAAGGGGGGTGTCAATTACTCACAGGTTTTCACTATTCGTGACAGGGCCTTTCCCCCGCATATAGAAGATTGTACTGTATATCAGTCACACCAACGAGGTTGTTTGAATGACAGACTAGGGGCGGACCGTTTCTGAGGAGCAGGAATAGGAATTTACTACACAACGCTATAAGGATTATGAGACAGGTTTGTTCATAATATTGTAATGGAATCACTGCACTATATTAAATACAAAGTTTGTGTTACAAAGAAGAGCAGCACAGCAGACCAAGTGGTAAGCACATCGGACACAGTTCTAAGATTCAGGGCGTGGGTTTTCTGCAGGTAGTCCGGCATCCTCCCATCCATCCATCTATTTTATGTACCGCTTATCCTCACTAGGGTCGCGGGCGTGCCGGAGCCTATCCCAGGCTCCAGCTCACCCACAACACTAGCTAATAAATAAACAGTGCAGTCTCGTGGGACATTGTCCACTGGTCCTAATGCAAAGACATCGCTGATATTTTGTAAATGCATTATTTACAAAATGGTGAGTTTTTGGTCATTTCTGAAGTCACAAATCTCAAAATTGACATTATCTCGCGTTAATCCCACATTAATCTCATTTAGATTTTGGTGCTGTCACAATTCCCCCCAAGGCAGTGTAAGGGCATCCCATCAAAGCAGTGTGAAGACCCCCTGCTGCACAGAATAAATGACCCCAATGGAACCCCCCCCTGATAACTCAGGTCATCATTCAAGGTTCAATGGATGGTTCCAACATGCTTGGAGCATAATTTTGTAGTAGGGTGGGTGTGAACGTGTCGCCCACCACCCTTCTAATTTCACTGCAAAGCCACTGACTAACCTTCGGTTAAACTGCACACTTTATCTCTTTTAATCACCTATCAAGGCAATTTGTTTTGAATAACAGGCTGCAGAAGTTAATTTGAGCTGTGAGAGAGACAAATCTAAAAATGTAAAATGTTAGGAAAGACAAAATTCAAAGTAGGAAATCACAAAAACAACAAGGCTCGATATTACATTCCAATTTGAGCATTAATTGTGCTTCTAACTAAAGGTTGACCGACTAAAAATGTTTTGTTGTCAACTATAATGTGATGACAGTAGAGTCAAACTCAAATAATCGATGACGATGAAGTTTTAGCACAGTACAGCGGTCCCCAGCCTTTTCTGTGCCATTGACAGGCTTCCCGTAACGACATATTTGACGACAGTCGAGACAAATTAAAACATCCATCCATCCATTTTCTGAGCCGCTTATCCTCACTAGGGTGAGGCGGGGTACAACCTGAACTGGTTGCCAGCCAATCGCAGGGCACATATAAACAAACAACCATTCGCACTCACTTTCACACCTACGGGCAATTTAGAGTCTTCAATTAACCTACCATGCATGTTTTTGGGATGTTGGGGGAACCCCGAGTGTTCCTCCGGAGTGCCCGGAGAAAACCCACGCAGGAGAACATGCAAATTCCACACAGGCGGGGCCGTGGATTGAACCCCAGTCCTCAGAACTGTGAGGCAGACGCTCTAACCAGTCGTCCAAATTAAAAGAAGTGATTAAAAATACAATTTCAAGACTTCAAGCATTAAACACCACTCATTGACTAGTCGGTTAATCCCCTACTTTTACAACATTCAAATGTGTAAAATGCAATTATTAAAGTTAATTAATACAAAAAAATTGCTTTCAAAAGTACCTTGATCAACTAATTGTAGTGCATAATGACTCATGATGTAATGTAGTAAATGCAATCTTCTTCTTTTCCTTTCGGCTTGTCCCTTTAGGGGTCGCCACAGCGCGTCATCCTTTTCCATCTCCTGCATCCTCCTCTCAAACACCAACTGCCCTCATGTCTTCCCTCACGACATCCATCAACCTTCTCTTTGGTCTTCCTCTAGCTCTCTTGCCTGGCAGCTCCATCCTCATCATCCTTCTACCAATATACTCACTATTGCTCCTCTGGACGTGTCCAAACCTTCGAAGTCTGCTCTCTCTACCTTTGTCTCCAAAACATCGAACCTTGGCTCTCCCCCTGATGAGCTCATTTCTTATTTTATCCAACCTGGTCACTCCGAGAGTGAACCTCAACATCTTCATTTCCGCCACCTCCAGCTCTGCTTCCTGTCGTCTCTTCAGTGCCACTGTCTTTAATCCGTACATCATGGCTGGCCTCACCACTGTCCTGTAAACATTGCCCTTCATCCTAGCAGATACTCTTCTGTCACATAACACACCTGACACCTTCCTCCACCCGTTCCAACCTGCTTGGACCCGTTTCTTCACTTCCTGACCACACTCACCATTGCTCTGGACGGTTGACCCCAAGCATTTAAAGTCCTCCACCCTTGCTATCGCTTCTCCCTGTAGCCTCACTCTTCCCCCACCACCCCTCTCATTCATGCACATATATTCTGTTTTACTTGGGATATCGTCATTCCTCTGCTTTCCAGTGTATGCCTCCATCTTTCTAACTGTTCCTCCACCTGCTCCCTGCTTACACTGCAGATCACAATGTCATCTGCAAACATCATGGTCTACGGGGATTTCAGTCTAACCTCATCTGTCAGCCTATCCATCACCACTGCAAACAGGAAGGGGTTCAGGGCTGATCCCTTATGCAGTCCCACCTCCACCTTAAATTAGTCTGTCACACCTACAGCACACCTCACCACTATTCTGCTGCCCTCGTACATGTCCTGTATTATTCTAACATACTTCTCTGCCACTCCAGACTTCCACATGCAGTACCACAGTTCCTCTCTGGGTACTCTGTCATGGGCTTTCTCTAGATCTACAAAGACACAATGTAGCTCTTTCTGACCTTCTTTGTATTTTTCCATCAACATCCTCAAGGCAAATAATGCATCTGTGGTACCTTTTCTAGGCATGAAACCATACTGTTGCTCGCAAATACTCACTTCTGTCCTGAGTCTAGCTTCCACTATTCTTTCCCATAACTTCATTGTGTGGCTCAGCAACTTTATTCCTCTATAGTTCCCACAGCTCTGCCCATCACCCTTGTTCAAAAATGGGCACTAGAACACTTTTCCTCCATTCGTCAGTCATTTTCTCACGTGCTAGAATTCTGATGAACAAGCTGGTCAAAAACTCCACAGCCAGCTCTCCTAGATGCTTCCATACCTCCACAGGAATGTCATCAGGACCAACTGCCTTTCCATTTTTCATCCTCTTTAATGCCTTTCTAACTTCCCCCTTATAATCATTGTCACTTCCTGGTCCACCACGCCTCTTCTACTCTTCCTTCTCTCTCATTTTCCTCATTCATCAAATCCTCAAAGTATTCTTTCCATCTATCTCGCACACTACTGGCACCAGTCAACATATTTCCATCTCTATCCTTAATCACCCTAACCTGCTGCACAGCCTTCCCATCTCTATCCCTCTGTCTGGCCAACCTGTATAGATCCTTTTCTCCTTCTTTAGTGTCCAACCTGGCATTAATGTCATCATATGCCTCGTTTGGACTTTGCCACCTCTATCTTTGCCCTATGTCACATCTCAATTTATTCCTTTTGCCTCTCCTCGGTCCTCTCAGTGTCCCACTTCTTCTTAGCTAACCTTTTTCCTTTTATGATTTCCTGTACTGTGATGTTCCACCACCAAGTCTCCTTATCTCCTTTCCTGCCAGAAGATACACCAAGTACTCTCCTGCCTGCCTCTCTGATCACCTTGGCTGCAGCGGTCCAGTCTTCTGGAACCTCCTCCTGTCCTCTGAGAGCCTGTCTCACCTCTTCCTGAAAAGCTGCACAACACTCATCCTGTCTCAGCTTCCACCACATGGTTCTCTGCTCTCCGTTTGTCTTCCTAATCCTCCTCCCCACCACCAGAGTAACCTTATACACACCATCCTATGCCGTCTCGCCACACTCGCCCCTACCACTTTCTCCTAATCATCATGCCAACCAACTCCCGAGATTTAGTTGAGAGATTTAGATTCATAGTCCCAACATTCAAAGTCCCCACATTCAGTTCTAGAATCTGTGGTTTCCTCTTCTCTTTCTGCCGAAGAACCAGCTTTCCACCTCTTTGACTTCGACCCACAGTAGCTGAATTTCCACTGACACCCTGCAGGTTGACGGCGCCAGTGGCGGACGTTGTTAACCCGGGCCACGACCGAACCGGTATGCAATTCTTTGGATGAAGGCTCATATTTGTTTGGCGAAGTTTTAAGCCGGTACCCTTCCTGACGCAACCCTCTGCATTTATCAGGGCTTGGTACCGGCCTACAGTTTGCACTGGCTTGTGCCCCCCATAGGGCTTTAGTAAACTTGACATGCAGAAAATGCAATAGTAAATGCAATCTGACTAAAAAAAATCTATTAGTTTATCTGAAGAGGCATTACCTCAGCTCTGAGACTCCTAGGGGATAATTAGCCATGTAAAAGTTGTAGTTTAACTTAACATAGAGCCCTATATTACATTAATAGAGCATGACAATAATGCACTGGGAAAATGTATTCTGCAGGGTCAAGTTTGCTTTTAACAAATCCAACAATTATTTATGACAATAGTTACACATCTATACATTGTGAAAAATTTTACTATTATGACACAGACATTAATGGCTGTAGAGCAACAACAGGCAACAGTAATGCTTCTATACTGCACTCTCAAGTCTGCTCGGTGTTGTTTACAGAAGCCAATTGGACATAGCAGTGCTATGTCCAATTTTAATCAACAGATGCAAATAAAACCAATTAGGTTTCACACATCATCTTAGCTCTGATAGCATTTTTCAGTGAAACACTATGATTCAGGCAAACAAAAATATATTTGTTTTACAGCAAAAAGAAAATTCCGTACCTTGTCCAGCTTTGCCTCAATCTCCACCACGTCTGTCTCCACATCATCAATGCCGGCCCTAAGACAAGAATAAACAAAGTTAAGCAAATAATGATAGACGTGCGCACATGCACACACATGAAAACATTTATGAGTGTCAGATGTCTTAGAAATTTATTATATGAACAAATGTATTGGGACAACAGGCCTAAAAGTGGCTGGAAATGTGGAATTGGTCTCATTTTTCAGCTATTACAGCTTCCACTACTCTGGGATGACGTCCTACAAGATTTTGGAGTGTCTCTGGTGGGTTTTTTGGTCAAATGATCCAGTAGAATATTTGGGAGGTCAGACTTCAAAATATGTCCCAATTCATTCCAAATTAATTCCATTTAACTGATCAATTACGTGATTAAGAGCTGTGTCTCCGTACTTTATTTTATATAACATCGATTCCAGGATGAAAATATCCTATTTCAGCATCCTTTTAAGTATTATCTGTGACAAATTAAGCTGCAGAACAAACACTATGAAGTTGCCTGGTGACTGCGCTGTTTGCTGTTTTAGCCAACATCCAAATGTTGACAGTATTTTGCCCCTTTTAAGCACCAACCAGACACCACACATCACGATCACGGTTGCAGAGACTTACGCATAAATCCCAATGATTAACATTAGTGGTCATGGCCCAGCTGTAAAATCAATGAATGATATCATGCAGAGGTACAGATCTTCCTTTCAGTACTCATAAAGCAAATACAAAGCAGCAGGAACACATAGGTTTTCATTAGGACTCAGCATAGAGTATTTCATGGATAACAATACCCACAATGCAATAAGTCATAAGGGCACATCAATCACATTTTTGTCTAATAACGTGCACAAACATCACAGAGGTCTTAAAGACACAACAGAACAAAACATCCTAAAAGTAAAATTATTAACATTATTCAATATGTGAAATACGTTATGGCTTATTTGAATTCCATAGTGACAACATCAGCTGGAGCGTATTGGATTGGATCCAGCCAAAGTTTAGCATCACACCCTGCATGAGCTGCTGGAACAAACCCCTCATACACCAGACCCCTTGAGGACGGTGATGATCTCACCATTAAATCACAATCCCACCCTCATCTGTAACTCTTTTACACCGGGCAACACCCTCATTGCAGAGGCGATATGTATTGCTGGAAAAAGAACACGTTAAGCCACACTAGCCACGCCAGTTTAAAGTAAGTTTAAATGTCTTGCTCTCCTTCGGGGAGATGGAACTCAAGAACAAGAAAGCGTGAATGTTCACACACCTGCTCCAAAGAAGAACATTCACAGAATTCCACTCTGTTCTTGGACTTTTTATTGCAATGCATGGGGATGCACAGGCACACTCACAGAGAAAACAAAAGTGTTTATTCAATTTACCTAAGAACAACATACTCCTGACACAGCAGGGTGAGCATGTGTGTGGTCTGCACAGGTGGCATGTTGTGTGTGCATGCGGATGTCTGTGTACGTTTTTACACTTGACTACTGTTGCTGACATGCACAGTCTACCATTAACGCAACCCTCATTTGCTGCTCTTCACTCAAAGCGAGGTATCAAACATCCATATGGTGTTCCCCTATAGCAGGCAGCAGGAACATACAATGTCAAACTGCTATTCAGTGTGGGGGATAAGCTCATTAAATCAAGTATCACGCACGCTGCGCTGTCAATGAGACGTGCACTCGAGGTTGCGGCCAATATCTTGACGATGAGCCCAATGCACGCATCCATCTCCAATTAATGCATGTTTTTGGGATGTGGGAGGAAACCGGAGTGCCCGGAGAAAACCCACGCAGGCACGGGGAGAACATGCAAACTCCGGGGCCGGGGATTGAACCCGGGTCCTCGGAACTGTGAGGCTGACGCTCTAACCAGTCGCTCACCGTGCCGCCCTATATATGATATTAAGTAATATTATTTATTTTTTTATCTTACACTAAATGAGTAGCTCCATGCATGCATTGCATCACACTGCCCCTAATAGGCCAAGGTGCACAGAGCAGGAACAGCAGATACGGTCATTGCCTGTATAAAAAGACACACTTGACTGTGAAATCAGACTAAACTTTTCCTGTTTTGTCAATTGGGATTACCAAAATTATTTGTATTTGCTAGATCCCAGAATAAAGAGGATTTTTTTTTTTTAGAAAACCATAACAGACAAAGATAATACAGTCATGGCTAAAAGCATTGGCACGTTTTTAGCCATGAATGTATTTATTTTGCTTTGTTTTTTTTGGGTTACATTTCTTTTAATATATTATTATTTTACTTGTTACTAATATATTTTCTGGTTGTACTTCTAAGTTATATTTAAAGTTGAGTTTTGGTAGTTGAATAAATAATTGAAATGAATAATTGTGTTTATTAACCAGCATTTCAATATCAATCAAAATATTTGTGATTATTTTTTTTTTTTCCATAATCACCCAACCAGAGTGTAACATCCCTTCCCCCCTAACACTGCGCAGGTGCGCAAGAGCTGTGAACCCCAAACAAACATGTCAGATCACATCGCCAAAAGCACACACCATAAAGAAATTGAAAGATTTACAACTAATCCACATGATGGTATCGGCAGTGATCGTCAGATCTGACACAAGGATTATCAGTACCGGAATCATTTTAAAATTGTGCGGACGTATGAGGAATAACCTCAAGCTTCCAACGATGACGATGATGCAGCCGACCAGCCCAGTCGGAAAGAGGGAGGGGGGGTGGGGGGCGGGGGGCGCACATGCTTGTTGCCAGTGGTAACATACAGTAGAGGCTCTAACATCATCAGCAATGGGGGAGGGGACCTTCATGTGCCCTTGCGCCACGTGCACACTCATCAGGTCCAACAACCATTCACAGTCTATTCTGGTCCTGCCACTCCGTGTGTATTTCTGCACGACGCTTGTGTGGATATCTCCTTGCATCTCTTCACATTAGTGTACACAAACACACACACAGCATGTCACGCAGTCTGCACACATCCCCAAGTCTGTTGTGTCTTGTCGACTCGATGTGTCACATGACATCCCATCCACATCCGTTCAAGGACTAGAGGGACAGGGGCAGCAAGAACAACAGGGCCTCTGATACCAGTCAAGTTTGGGCTCGGCGGCAAAAATACTCACATGCAACACGACATCAGCAACAAATCCATGAGATGAAATGGTTTGTGTCTGTTACACAATGACTGACTGGATGCATGTGACTGTGTTGAATAGGGCGGGCCAGTGTAAAAGAAGCACAACACAAAAAAATGCAGCATTTCTATCTGGCCTAAAATACAAGTATAGTCCTGTATATGCACATATTTGTTTTATTGATAGATATGTCACAATCACATCTCAATGTATTTCCAACAGTTGGATATACTGTACAATCCTTGCATTTTTTTTATGTCATTATTTGTGATCTGACTCAGCAGATCAAGCTATGATGGGCAATGACTTATTTATTTTTATTTTATTTTTTTACAGACAGGTGGATGGAGAGCAATTGCTATCTCTCTCTTACACACAGACAGACACAAATATGGATCATGAGCACAATATAACAGGTGAGGCACACAAATAGAATTTCTTTGAGCCCAAACAAGGTTTAGGACAAATCTGGCAAAATTAATTTAAAAGAAAAACTATTTTTGTAGCAGGACTGTGGTCTAGTGGTTAGCGTAACCGCTTCAGATTTCTGAGGTTTGGGGTTCGACAATGTCAACTGCTGGACGCTGTTTCAGGCTCACATTTGTGCTCCAAAGAGCAGGTTTGTTCATTTATTTACCTATCTATGTATTATTCACTTTATTCCTGAAATAGTTTCCTCATGAAAATCTCTGTGCTTAGTTTGCCTTTAGCATTTAACTGTTTAGAACAGGGATTCACAAACTTTGGGTCCAGCGAGGGACACCTGACAGTGGAGACATTTTTCCAAGGACGCCCTCACAAGTCACCAATTAAACATCGGTTTTCTAGGGGGAAAAAAATGGCTCAACAATAAAATCGTGGCTGAAAAAAAATATAAACAATAAGTTCTTAACTCTTAACTGTTTAAACTGTTTTCGCCTTTGTTGTATTCCAAAACAATACAATCAATCAACTTTTATTTAGCAGACTCATAGTCCATTAGAAAACACATACAATACAATGCACAATAAGACACAAAAGGAAAATAGATAAGGAAAATCTTCATATTTAATAACCACAATTAGTTTTTATCCTATTCCCTTACAAGCAACAACAAGAATCTAAGAAATTTCACTTGCACTGTCCAGTATGCAGGTAATTATTTCACTTTCACATTGGATGAATTCTTGGCTAAAAATCTACTGAATCAATTTCCAGCCACTGAATCGTTTCAGATTGTATCGTTCTAAATGATCCAAAATTGTTCTTGAATCGAATCGTGAACCACAAATCCCTATACGAATCGAATCATTGCTAAAATGAATCATTACACCCCTAATAGATATATAGATTGATAGACAGCCAGAAAAATAGATAGATAGATTGCTGAGACACAGCATTTATGGCTTAAGTGTTTTTATGCCCTATGAGGATGAATGTGCTGTGAGACTTGGAAATATCACCACCAAGATGGTTTAACTTGGATTAAAAAAAAATAAAAAATCTAAATTTGTGTTGCTCATCTGCAAGCTGTTAGGGTCTGATATATTATTTCCATGAATAGGGTGATTTTTTAGGATTAAATCACAAATTGTGAATCAAGCCTGTGTTGGACCACTGTCAAAAACACACACACGCTCGCACCTCACGTACATCCTCATTTATAATTACACACTTTCATCATCCTCCACCCACAAATTCAGACTGCACAAAATGTCAAAATATCGCCTTCTCAGAATTCCAAGTAGGGAGGCAACCATGGCAACCGTTCATTGACCCAAATCACCATGGCAACAGGCATCAGCATTACTCGCACTATTTTTAAACTGACCAATTTCCTCTTTGTCTGACGTGATTATTGAGCATTGATTGAGCATCGCCCTGCCACTGTTTTAATACAGTAATAGGAGACTTATTATGGACGGGTTAGTGTTACACTGCTTCCTTTTTTTCTTTTTAAAATCCGAATCAATGTAATGTAGCAGCAGATCTCCATATATTTAAATAAATGCGTAAAATACTTGTCATCTTAATCTTTGCAAGGCTACAGTAATATCCTAAATTCTTTGGATACACCACTTGCTTTAAAATCACTCACCCACAGCCTAATTGCTTTGTTTGCTGATATATAGCATAGTCTGAGCAGGTGGTTTTTAGGGTGGGGAAAGTAACAGGAGCCCAACCCTCGTTTCTTTGTTCTGACCTCATGAAGCACATTGTGAAGCTTCTTAAACACACTCAAAAAAATAAGTCACATAGAAGGCAACTTTAATATTAAACACCTTATTTTTAAAACATAATTCCTTGAATGTGCATCCTATAGTTTGAAACTGTTTTGGCTGATAGCGCACAATGTTTTAGTGCACGTGTTTGAGTCTACAAGATGACAATCAAGCAGAACAAGTAACTCATTTGTGCATTTAATTGGACAGTTTAGGAGGTCAATGCACAATCGCCACACCATAAAAGAACACACAAACGAGCGCAGTGTCCATCAAAAGAGCCTTCAATAAAGGATCCTCACATTTGAAACAGATCCGCTCTAACACACAAAACCAATGGCTAGTTAAGGCAAACACTGGTATCTTATCCCAGGCTTACAAAGATGCCTTCACTGCTCCCTCTGACCCCCAACCCCTCCTCCATACACACAATAAGCATCAGACTATTTCCATGAAAAAACAAACTGTTCCAAAAATAGAAGAAGATACTAGCATGTCATGTGATAAGTCATGGGCTAAAATTCATGACCATATTTTACCAGTGTGCCGTGAGAGATCATCAGGTGTGATGCAGGAAATAAATCCAATTTCACTTAATTAGTCAGAATTTTATTTTTTAAATGACAATGTATCTTTTGTTCATCTATGCCAGCAACATATTGTGATAGGCAGGACAATTGAATGTGCTTCCATAAGATGGCACCAGGTACATAATTGACCTGTATATACAATTTTCGTGACATTTTTATATGGTGGTGTGGTGTAAGTTTTCAAATGTAAAATATGTGCCGCTGCTCAATAAAGGGTGGAATACAAGTCTCTCAAATGGTCAAACATCAAAACAGTGAATAGTTTTACTTTTTTGTTATATTGGACAGTGGTTAACTCATTTTCACACTTTACACAAAAGCATGTCTGAACAGTTAATAATGATTTTAACACGGCTACATTTCTAGCCTGGAATGAAATAATTCTATTTCATTACATGATATGGAATATATATTTTTTTTAATTAGAACAAGGGAATATGTTTGTTATTGAAGGAGCCACTTTGTAGGTCGATAGCCACAAGAATGAGTTTAAGTAGCATTTGGGGGAAATCAACTAGCGGATAAAAGTAGGTTTGATGAAAGTGTTGGAAGAAAAGGGATTAAAGTTTCACAAGCTGAACAAAATCCGATGACATCACTCCAAAACAATAAAAACAGTTATTGTATTTTTCCAATTTCTTTAGCCATATTTATTTTTCACACTTTCAGTACAGTTTTCTGCCGGGTGCAAACATACTGTAATGCAATGAAATCCTAACAGACACTTCCACAAACAACCTCTTTGTCTGCTATATTTTATTACGACGCACTATTTGTTCAGTCATTAAATACCAGTGTCTAAACTAAATTTGTATTTAAATAACCTGATCTGTCAGATAAAAAGGATCTAAATTATAGCTCCAGTATTGTTTGTGACATTTGAAACTAACTAACTATTGTAAACTGTCAATGGGTAATTTATGAACGCTATTGATGATGCTTTGAAATGACTGAACAAAGAATTACCGCAAACACAGTTTAAGTAAGAAGATGGTTCTTCTGCTGTTCCCTGCTGCACTTTCAATGAACTCAATGCATGTACAAATATTTCTGGCAGAGAATATCGGAATGTGGAAACGCCATTATATCATTCCAGAGAACAGGCCAGGAGGAAGCGCGTTGGAAGGCTTCAGAGCGTGAAGCAGGCAGAAATTATCCCTCTTAAACATATTCTGACTGCATCATGAGCCAGGTGGCACTTCTGTTTTTTGGAAAATGCAACATTTGCTCTCTCTTTTATGCAAAGACAGAAGGGCAGAGATTCGGCCGGGGAAAAGTCTGAAGTGACTTCCATTATCTGAGCTGTCAACATGTGAGTCAGAAAGAGACAAGGGAGTCACGAAATTATCTGTACGGGGTGGTGGGGGGACACTCTCTAAAGTGCATTCAATCACGTACCCTTCACCCCCAGATGCTTCCCAAATGTGTGGTAAAGGAACAATATAGTCTGTTTATGTTTAAATAACATCAATACCATTTGGTCACACACTGGGAAATGAACGTGTCATTGCAATGGTAATCCAAGATCCCCTGCTATGGTGAGCTAGAATGTTAGTGGACCAGCCAGGACACCTCTCAGTATTAGTTAGTGCCAGTCTCTGTGCTAACCACACTTGACACACCAAAAACAATCATGTGTATAGTATGTCTATTATCAATTTTGTTAGTCTGACGATTAGCACAGGAAAATAGGTCTTAAGTAGCGATTGGCACACAAATCAATGAATCAATTGTTTCTTTTTAATTTTATCAATTGTGTGGAATTGTGTTGATTTCTCATTATTATGATTTAAGCCTTTCTTGATACGATGGAGGCAAAATGAAGTGCATTCCTTGGCAGCCACCAGCAGTCCAGTTTTCTGGCAAAAGAAGCAGTTATGGTGACAGTGGCATCAAAACAGAAGTTACAGGCTTTTATTTCATTTTACTGTATGTGACTCTTTTTTATGGCTTACACCATCAATGTAGTTGACTTGCCAATAAAAAAGCTGCATTCCCTGCAGTCTTTCAGTTTGTTGCTCTATTGTACTGCTCCCCTTTTTATTTCGCACAGCATAGTAGCTCATGTTTAATGCAAATCCATCCATTTTCATTTTTTTAGGGGGGGAAATGTGCATTATACACGAGAAATTATGGTAATACCAAGACTGTAATTGACTGGTGACTAGTCCAAGGTGTAAAGATGTCCCGATCCAACTTTTTCACTTCCAAGGCCAATATTGCAGCCTTGAGTTTGGTGTATACTAATGTTGGCAATAATACATACAGTTTGGGCATCGAGAGCCGATTGGAACCAAGACTAACGTTCCGGTTCTCCCGGAAACGGTCACATTAAAAAAAGTTTGGTTCCCAGTTTCGATGCCTCGTCCTCCAGCAGCGAAGAAGAAGTCGCGAAAAGCAACGAAGAAGCGGCGTAAACCAACGAAGAAGAATGGGCATGATGATGTGCTTGTGCCCAACGGCAGCGGCGGCGAACAAAGGGTGTCTTAACTTTGTTAAAATGAATGATCAGTCACCTCAGCCAGTGAAGTCAACTTTCAGTCAATTGGGTGAGTGAAACAATAAAATACGTCTATGCCAACATTGAGACACCTAACAAGGTAAACGGTTGCTTGCACTTTTGCGCTGATGGTTTTTAGCGATTATTTTAATCTTCAAACCAACCGATGACCCAAAAAAATAAAAAATAAAAAATAAAAATAAAAAAAAAAAATAAAAAAAAAACAGCTTAACATTGGGCTAAAATGCCACCGTAGCAACTTTACATCACAATGAATTGGGACAAAATTCTCAAATAAAACAAAAAATAAAATAAATCATCGGTGCCTCTTGGACCCTCCACATCCTGTTCCCCACCTACTCCAGCTCCTTCCCTCAGGTAGGCGCTATCGAACAGTGGAAACTAAAACCATCAAACATTCCAACAGCTTCTTCCCTCTTGCCAATAAACAGTTTACTTACAATTCATTGTAACAACTGTGATTTTGCACATCTCATCACTTCTACATTATTTGTACACTCACTGTTTTACTACGCTGCACTATTTGCATACTATTGTTGATTACTACTGCCCACTTATGTGTTTTAGAACTCTCTGCACCATTTGCACAATAGTCACTGTACCAGATCATTGCATTATTAGTCACTTTAAATTGCTGTAAATTACTCACACTACTGGTGCACTTTCATTGCTCAATAACTCTCACTATACATGTATTTTTTTTTTGGTCCTAAATGTATATTTTGTCATAGTGGCTGTTTGTGGTCATACTAGAGTGGTTCCAACACTAGGAGACAAATTCCTTGTGTGTCTTGTAACACACTTGGCCAATAAAGCTGATTCTGATTCTGGTATACTAATGACATTTTGTCAAAGGCCCATTGCTATTTTTTTTAATGACACAGCTATGGCTCGGGTGGAGCGGAGACTTTTGATGTTGAACCACATAGAGCTCAAGGGCTTCATCATGTTGGATCACGCTGCACTCACACACCCAGAGGAATGTGGACTTACATCTTCGCTCACCACATACTGTAAACGACTGCCCACGTCTTTGTTAGGGGAAAGGGATAATAGCTGAAAAACAAATGATGCTATGACTACGACTCTGTTAGACCAGCGTCAAAACACAGAGATCATTAAAATGACAGCAAGATCCTGAGAGCATTTAGGAAAGTTCTCTGCCTCAGTGGGTGAGCTGTGTGACAATCTGCAAAGTTTTAGTTTTGATTTGAGGAAAGAGATGCAGTGTCCCTGGAGGCACATGGGACTCAATGCAGCAGGATGCCAAAAAAAAAAAAAAAAAAAAAAAGACTGAAAGATGCCTTTGTATACTTAGATGACTGTATCTGTAATATCTATATAATAAAAAATCTTAATGTGACAAAAACTCAGTAGAAGTACTTACTGTACATGAACAAGTACATCAGCTACAGGAAGTTGAGTGACAAACTTTGACATTCAGAGACACCTAATGCTTAACAAACATAAAATAATAATCAATCAATTAATTAAAGTAATTTTCTCCCATTTGTCAAGGAAATGTTATCACAATAATTAATTAATCAATTACGTGATCGGAAGGAATTTTGTAAGCCATCTAAGGCTAAAATAAGCATCCACCGGTGGTTGTGTCTGAGATCAAAAACATGTCTATGAGAAAATGTAATACTAATTGTACAATATCTCCCTCTGAAATGTCTAAATACAACAAATCTGCAAAATGGCTGTCTCACAGAGTACAGTACTTGAGAAAATGTACTTGTGCAGCAGCTGAATGTCAAAGCCCAACCTCTTTAACCTTCACTGAGCTCCCTGCGGCCACTGAGCATCAGTCCAAATGCACACTGACGAAGGCGTCATGAGAATCGAAGAGGAAGAAGAAGACCCCCTGTGGCGTATACTGTGAGCTCCCGTTCCCAGCAATAATTCACTTCTGTGCTCTTAGCGTCATTCCCACCCACAGCCAGCTGACGGCATCTTATCGCAAGAGCTGTGGGCTGCGTTTGGCTGGGATGGAACCTCACAGGAAGACAAATAAGTCCAGACACAGAAAGCAAAATCAAACAAGTGGCCTCTGACGACACAAATTGTATTAACATTTCGGAACCAATAATTGCTTCTTGCAATAAACAGGAAATAAGACTAAAGTGGTGATGCATACTAACTGGCCACAGCATTAGGTACACCTTCACAGCCTAATGAGCTAATACATGAGCTGAAACAAAAAACTCTGACTTTGCTATGATAATAATGTTGTAATTAAGTTGTAATTAATGTGAGAGAGGTATAAATTTAATTTAAATGTTCATTATTGTGGTTGTAGTTTACAGTTGTGTAAAACTGCATGTATTGTATGTTTTTCCCCAATGAGGACAGACAGTTCTGTGTAGTTTTTCTTTTAAATTTATTTCTCTGTGGCACACAAAATGTTCACACCTCACAGTATGGATGGAAAATTGATGACGAAGCCATCTCTGTACTACACCCCCACATGCCTTCAGCAGAAAGCCAGCAAGAGAAACTAGAATCCCAACAGCAGCACAGAGTTGCCTGTACACAAAAAGAACATTAAAACATCACAGTTGTCAATTCAATAACCGAGTGGTGAAGATCAAGTACAGGAGTTTGGATTCAAGCCACAACTGCAAAGCATGTATTCAAACTCATATTGCTAACATACAGGAAGTGGTTCATTCCCATTTATGTCTATTGGGGACAATACAAGGAATCACCAAATCCCAATCCCATTTCATTGCTAAAACATCAGAACATGATGTATATTATACATTAATAGATGAGGGAAGCTTCTGGCTTTCATGGATGTTGATCACAAGGAACCACTGTCAGTATGACAAACAATGTCTACTTACAAAAAGTAATAATTTTTTTATATATTAGTGACATCCATTGGGGATGGTCATAGTAATCAAATTATTGGTCGTAAAGAATTTAGTCAAATTCTTTTGTGACAAAATTATTTTGATAGCTACATCCAAGCAGACCTCCGCAATGACTCAACTCCGGGTAGCAATAGTTTGCTCAATACGACACAGTCCAAAAAACTGTTATTATTTGTGATTATTAGCGATTATTTGATTAATGCAGCCCTATGGGTGACACAAGTCAGTGCAAACTGTAGGCCGGTCCCAAGCCCGGATAAATGCAGAGGGTTGCGTCAGGAAGGGCATCCGGCTTAAAACCTTGCCAAACAAATATGAGCGTTCATCCAAAGAATTCCATACCGGATCGGTCGTGGCCCGGGTTAACAACGTCCGCCACCGGCGCCGTCAACCTGCGGGGCGCCGTTGGAAATTCAGCTACTGTGGGTCGAAGTCAAAGAAGAAGAGGAGGTGGAAAGCGGGTTCTTCGGCAGAAAGAGAAGAGGAAAACACAGAGCCTAGAACTGAATGTGGGGACTTTGAATGTTGGGACTATGACAGGAAAATCTCGGGAGTTGGTTGACATGATGATGAGGAGAAAGGTTGATATATTGTGTGTCCAGGAGACCAGGTGGAAAGGCAGTAAGGCTAGAAGTTTAGGGGCAGGGTTTAAATTATTTTACCATGGTGTCGATGGGAAGAGAAATGGAGTCGGGGTTATTTTAAAAGAAGAGTTGGCTAAGAATGTCTTGGAGGTGAAAAGAGTATCAGATCGAGTGATGAGGCTGAAATTTGTAATTGAGGGTGTTATGTGTAATGTGATTAGTGGCTATGCCCCACAGGTAGGATGTGACCTAGAGGTGAAAGAGAAATTCTGGAAGGAGCTAGATGATGTAGTTCTTAGCATCCCAGTCAGAGAGAGAGTCGTAATTGGTGCAGATTGTAATGGACATGTTGGTGAAGGTAATAGGGGTGATGAAGAAGTGATGGGTAAATACGGCATCCAGGAAAGGAACTTGGAGGGACAGATGGTGGTAGACTTTGCAACAAGGATGCAAATGGCTGTAGTGAACACTTTTTTCCAGAAGAGGCACGAACATAGGGTGACCTATAAGAGCGGAGGTAGAAGCACACAGGTGGATTACATCTTGTGCAGACGATGTAATCTGAAAGAGGTTACCAACTGTAAGGTAGTGGTAGGGGAGAGTGTGGCTAGACAGCATAGGATGGTGGTGTGTAAGATGACTCTGGTGGTGGGGAGGAAAATTAGGAAGACAAAGGCAGAGAAGAGAACCATGTGGTGGAAGCTGAGACAGGACGAGTGTTGTGCAGCTTTTCGGGAAGAGGTGATACAGGCTCTCGGTGGACGGCAGGAGCTTCCAGAAGACTGGACCACTGCAGCCAAGGTGATCAGAGAAGCAGGCAGGAGAGTACTTGGTGTATCTTCTGGCAGGAAAGGAGAGAAGGAGACTTGGTGGTGGAACCTCACAGTACAGGAAATCATACAAGGAAAGAGGTTAGCTAAGAAGAAGTGGGACACTGAGAGGACCGAGGAGAGGCGAAAGGAATACATTGAGATGCGACACAGGGCAAAGGTAGAGGTGGCAAAGGCAAAACAAGAGGCATATGATGACATGTATGGCAGGTTGGACACTAAAGAAGGAGAAAAGGATCTATACAGGCTGGCCAGACAGAGGGACAGAGATGGGAAGGATGTGCAGCAGGTTAGGGTGATTAAGGATAGAGATGGAAATATGTTGACTGGTGCCAGCAGTGTGCTTGCTAGATGGAAAGAATACTTCGAGGAGTTGATGAATGAGGAAAATGATAGAGAAGGGAGAGTAGAAGAGGTAAGTGTGGTGGACCAGGAAGTGGCAATGATTAGTAAGGGGGAAGTTAGAAAGGCATTAAAGAGGATGAAAAATGGAAAGGCAGTTGGTCCTGATGACATTCCTGTGGAGGTATGGAAGCATCTAGGAGAGGTGGCTGTGAAGTTTTTGACCAGCTTGTTCAATAGAATTCTAGTGCGTGAGAAGATGCCTGAGGAATGGAGGAAAAGTGTACTGGTGCCCATTTTTAAGAACAAAGGTGATGTGCAGAGCTGTGGCAACTATAGAGGAATAAAGTTGATGAGCCACACAATGAAGTTATGGGAAAGAGTAGTGGAGGATAGACTCAGGACAGAAGTGAGTATTTGCGAGCAACAGTATGGTTTCATGCCTAGAAAGAGTACCACAGATGCATTATTTGCCTTGAGGATGTTGATGGAAAAGTACAGAGAAGGTCAGAAGGAGCTACATTGTGTCTTTGTAGATCTAGAGAAAGCCTATGACAGAGTACCCAGAGAAGAACTGTGGTACTGCATGCGGAAGTCTGGAGTGGCAGAGAAGTATGTTAGAATAATACAGGACATGTACGAGGGCAGCAGAACAGCGGTGAGGTGTGCTGTAGGTGTGACAGAAGAATTTAAGGTGGACGTGGGACTGCATCAGGGATCAGCCCTGAGCCCCTTCCTTTTTGCAGTGGTGATGGATAGGCTGACAGATGAGGTTAGACTGGAATCCCCGTGGACCATGATGTTTGCAGATGACATTGTGATCTGCAGTGAAAGCAGGGAGCAGCTGGAGGAACAGTTAGAGAGATGGAGGCATGCACTGGAAAGAAGAGGAATGAAGATTAGCCGAAGTAAAACAGAATATATGTGCATGAATGAGAGGGCTGGTGGGGGAAGAATGAGGCTACAGGGAGAAGCGATAGCAAGGGTGGAGGACTTTAAATACTTGGGGTCAACCGTCCAGAGCAATGGTGAGTGTGGTCAGGAAGTGAAGAAACGGGTCAAAGCAGGTTGGAACGGGTGGAGGAAGGTGTCAGGTGTGTTATGTGACAGAAGAGTCTCTGCTAGGATGAAGGGCAAAGTTTATAAAACAGTAGTGAGGCCAGCCATGATGTACGGATTAGAGACAGTGGCACTGAAGAGACAACAGGAAGCAGAGCTGGAGGTGGCGGAAATGAAGATGTTGAGGTTCGCTCTTGGAGTGACCAGGTTGGATAAAATTAGAAATGAGCTCATCAGAGGGACAGCCAAGGTTCGATGTTTTGGAGACAAAGTTAGAGAGCGCAGACTTCAATGGTTTGGACACGTCCAGAGGAGAAATAGTGAGTATATTGGAAGAAGGATGATGAGGATGGAGCTGCCAGGCAAGAGAGCTCGAGGAAGACCAAAGAGAAAGTTGATGGATGTCGTGAGGGAAGACATGATGGCAGTTGGTGTTCGAGAGGAGGATGCAGGAGATAGGCTTACATGGAAAAGGATGACGCGCTGTGGCGACCCCTAACGGGACAAGCCGAAAGGAAAAGAAGAAGAAGATTAGCGATTATTTGATTGAAATTAATAGTACATTTTTGTTAAATACCCACCCCTAGTATCCATATTAAAATGCGCTGTTATACAGTTTGGCTTGTGAATTAACTCATACTGAATACATTTTATTCACAGCATTTTTTTTTTTTGTAACTGTCAATCTCATAGGGTACACCTACACATTCTAATTGGCTCCTTTACTGTAGCTCTATTACTGGTACTTGCTGGTGCCATGTGTATAATATGAATGCAAATGGGAGCAGCAGCTTCAGTGGATGGTTTATTCATGACAAAACTGATGTTAAAGCGGAAATGACGCATATCCTCTTTCCATGAAAACAGTTTTATTTGATGAATGAGTATATATTTCAGGAATCACCTGCTCAAATGTTTCACTAATAGTTCAATAAAACATACGCTCACGCACTCTCACACCCACGTACACAACTCCTTATCTTGTGAGTGTGTCGTGAGGAAGGAAATGGAATCTGCTGAAGGGGCCACACAGAATGGCTGCACATCTAGTAGATCTTACAAAGCACACAAATCTCATCTGACATAAACATTTACACTAAAACAGCAGTTCGTATTGCTTATTTGAATGGAGGAGGTTCCATTTGGGTTGGCCTGATTTGCCAATTCATCCTGAGCAAAGTACCTCCCGTGACACTGAGGATAAGGTTACAAGTTGTTTATAAGATCATTTTACAGCTCAAGACAAAGAACAGGTTTCCACTTCAAAGACAGAACTTTAGGCACATTTGTGCTTCAGAAAGCAATCACTATTCATTAACACTACAGTCAGTGCTGTGAAAAGGTAACTATTCAGTTACATGGCCCGGTGTGAAAGATTAACTGGTCGCTAAACCTCATAACAGGTTGGGCCATCCTCAGCACCAACAACTGAAATCAAGTGTTTTCTATAACTGTCTTTCACATCTCTGTGGAGATATTTTGGCCCTCTCTTCCTTGCAGAATTGTTTGAATACAGCAAAAATTTAGAATTTTCGAGCATGATTCAATTGGATTCAAGTCTGGACTTTGACTAGGCCACTCCAAAACCTTCATTCTGTTTTCTTAAGCCATTCAGAAGTTGGCTTGCTGGTGTGTTTTGGTTATCCTGCTGCAGAACACAAGAGCGCTTCAGCTTGAGGTCACAAACTGATAGCTAAACATTATCCTTCAGGATTTTGTGTTAAAGAGTAGAATTCATGGTTCCATCAATCACAGCAAGTTGTCCAGGTCCTGAAGGAGTTAAGCAGCCCAAGACCATCACACTACCACCGCCATGTTTGACTGTTGGTTTGATTTTCTTTTTCTGAAACACTGTGCTACATTTACACCACATGTAACGAGACACACACCTTCCAAAAAGCGCAACTTTCATCTCGTCAGTTCATATAATATTCATCCATCCATCCATTTTCTACCGCTTATCAGAGGTTGGGTCGCGGGGGCAGTATCTTTAGCAGGGACGCCCAGACTTCCCGCTACCCACCCACTTCATCCATCCATAAACAATTCTGGAAAAAACGGAATGTTAGTCGCTGTTCCAATCGGTTCTCGATTCCCAACCCTATAGACAACAAGTTAAAAATAAAACTCTGACAGGACAACTGAAGTGATATTTTATCACACCATCGCTTCTCTTCATTTCATGTGCCATGCTACAGCACAATGCCTGGCGTGGCTTCATGGGGGGAGCGTGGCTGCACAGATCGGCATCTGATAGCAACAGATCGGAAAGGAGAAAGCAATGGGGCACAAGGATTTGTGCTTTCTAGATGACCTGTCAGGCTATTTGCACAGCATAATTTGCAATTGGCTAACAAAGTGTTTACCTTGTATCTTCTCTGCTAACATGGCTTCTACTCCACCTGCTCGGTGTGAAAGGCTCATAAAGTGGTATCGGTGTCCTAGTATCGAAGCATTTTTTCAAATAGGAGTGCAAGCAGGCACGTACAGTGTCAGCATCCCAATTAAAATGTATCAGATCTATACTTTTGTCCTTAGAGTGTACGGAGTGTGTGCATGCAAGTAAAACTATGCATGGTGCAGCGTTGAAAGACACAAATTGATGGGAAGGTTAGGAGGGTGACAGACTGAAGCAACAGGTTTACAAGACAATCAGGGTGGTCTGACAAAGAAATCATGCATGACTGTGAGCTATAGTCTGGAACGTTGGTATGGAATGTATAGTTGCAGTCAAAGGGCACACATACAGTAGATTCATGCTATACAGTTCAGCTTTTAGGACTGTGCATTTTATTCATCAACAGTGGGGAATCTGGAAAGTTAGATTTTATGGTTTCGTGTCAAGTTCAATCCTCTGACAATTGTTATTCCAGTTTCAAAAAGTAGAGTTGTTTCTTTACTCAACTGCAGCGTGTAACAGGCTTCTATTAGAGGTAAGACATTTATTAGATGAGGCCTTTTTTTGGACATAGGCTTGTTTTTTTAAATAATAATCAAATAATACTATCCAGCCATTCTGTTAACGGCTTATCATCACTAGGGTCGCGGGTGTGCTGGCCCCCCATCTCAGCTGACCCCAAGCAAGAGGCGGGGTATACACTGAACTGGTCACCAACCAATCACAGGGCATGAAATAATACTAAACAGTATAATTCTCCCACAGTAAATGATAACTGATTAAATAGGAGAAATTACAAAAACGTATTATTAATATATTATGTATATTTTATTAGATATATTAATCCATTAGTCCAAGTGGAAGCTACTCAGTTGTTCCTTCGATATATATATTTTTAAAATCATCATTAAACACTGTTATACATATTTCTGATGGAATAAGGGAAGTCGTCCAGTTCCACCATCTCATAATGTGCAGGGTCCAACACTTAGTAAACAGGCCAAAACCAATCAAAGTAACCAAACATGGCTCTATGAAGGGTTTAAACAGTTACAGATTACTGAACATGCCATGTCTTATAGTTGGAATCGATCAACAACATTTTCAAATCATGTTTGCCCTCAAAGCCTTGAAAATCCTCTGTCTTGGCACACTCTTTGCTATCTGTTCTTGTTTAGATGGAGGGGATCAGCTGTTCTTTCAGATGACACGCTGTCACCATAAATGGACCGACAACATTCCAACTATTCCTTTTAATTGCAGCAAACAACATGGAATGGAATCTTGAAATTCCATTGTTGACTAGAGCAAGCTGCAATACCAAAATGAATAGAGGGTAAGTAGCATTCATTCAGAGGGACAAAAGATTCTACAACTACAAATTTTGCAATCAAAATCTATAACTGCAAAATAAACTAGAGAGTTTGGAATGTGACTCTATTCTTCTTGTACAAGTTGATATAATTAATTTCCCAACTGTGAGATATAATGATTGTAGTTACACAACACTCACTATTTTATAGTCTCAATTCTTGCTCTTTGCTCCAAAGTAAACTTCCAGTGGCCGTTACTGTGAAACTTGTGCTTGTTTCACACAGACATGAATCTTAATCTCCTTCCTCTGTGGCCCAGAATCTGTCTTACACAACCTTCTCGTCCATCCAGCAACATTTGGCTAGTCCAATGGGATATACACATTCACTCATTGGTTTTCCCACTATGACTCTGCACTGCATTCACATACCAATGCAACACTATAATACTTCCTTCCTGCACTCAAGACATACTGTCCATTACTGACTAGTGACTGGGCCTCAGCTGTTCCGATTTTTCCACTTGATTGGCAATCCATCCAACAAATGGAAAGAAGAGCCCTTATGAAGAACTACATGTGTGACATTGCAAGGGGGGGAAGAGAGAAGGTTATGGATCCAAGAAAGTGTGGGACTGCTGACACAGCATATGGGAATGTTTTCATTTGGTTACAAGGAATTCCACAGAGATCTGTAGCAAAGATGCAAGCTGGAGAATGTAGCAAAATGGAACATGACAAGGGAATCCATCAGTTTCTGGGGGCAAAATCAGCAATCGTATTGTTTAAAAGATTGTATTGTCAATCACACGTGTTTACAGCGCCACAGTGTTTTTGGATCGGTGAGGGTCAGGGCTGCTGGGAAGCATGATCAATGATGACACACCAAGGAGTGACCGGAAATCAAAACCACAAACAACCAGGAGGAAGAATACGTTTACTAAAGATGTTAGTCAGTTTCTGAGAAACTGCTTTGCCCCCACCGCACAGTCAACATTGGTGGAGGGAGGGAATCCAAACAGATTACAAAAATGAGCAATAAATATGAAAATAGAGATGTGAGGAAAGCCGTAGAGTTCCGAACTAAACAGCAGAGTTGAAATAAATCTAGTGGAAAAAATTTACTTTGAGGAGATACACTGGATTCCAGATGTGAGACGCCTGCAAGCGAGTAAATCTCACAGCCTCAACCTGACCCTCAATAAGACGGCTGTCTTCTTCATCTACACCAGCTGCATCCTCTTCCTGTCATTGGTGAATGTGTAGCAACCAGTAGTAACCAGCAATAAACAGTCTCAACATTAAACACACGTGTACAGTTGAATAAAATCCAAAACGAGTGCTGTAGCCAAAAATCTGGCCACTCAGTTTTGATTGACAAGGGTGTCCCAGGTGTACCCCATCTCTCGCATTAGTACTGTATGTCAACTGGGAGAGCCTCCAACACTTGTTGGCCAGCACTAGACAATTAGTATAAATATTTGAATGGATGGATGTATAGATGGATGGATGGCGGGATGATGGATGGATGGAATCTTAGGCAGAATGATGGCCCAACTGGTTATCATGACTTCCTCAAAGCAAGATAGTTCTGGGTTTGAATCTCGGTTCTGACTTTTCAGTGTTTGCATGTTCTTCCTTTGGGTACTCCGGTTTTCTCTCACATTCCAAAAACATTTTTTTATTTTTTGGAAAATCTAAATTTCCCAGGTGTGAATGTGAAATGTTGTCTTTGTGTGCCATGTGATTCTGAAATGTCCCCACCCAAATATATGATCCTCTGTAATCCATATCAAACCTTTCCACAAAGTCGTGTGGAAAAGTCATATTTGTTGGACTGTCCTGAGAACAAACGGGAGTCACACTCAGTAGAATACTGATCTCAGACAAAGCCTGATTTTCTAATTTGGATCAGTACCACAACTGATCATGATCAAAATGCAATCAATTCATCCTCTGCCATTTCAAAGCTACACTTTCTGTAATAGGTGTGGTCTCGTTAATTGCCTCTCCTCTTTTCTTTACCATTTGCATACCGGCATTTCCCACATGGAATTTGCTTATTAAAAAAAAAAAAAAAAAAAAAAAAAAAAAAAAAGGACTGAAGGACTCCAAGATGGTGAGAAATAAGATTCTCTGGTCTGATGAGACCAAGATAAAACGTTTAAGCCTTAATTCTAGGCGGTATGTGTGGAGAAAACCAGGCACTGCTCATCACCTGTCCAATACAGCCCCAACAGTGAAGCATGGTGGTGGCAACATCATCCTGTGTTTTTTTTTTTCAGCTGCAGGAACAGGACGACTGGTTACGATCGAAGGAAAGATTATTGCGGCCAAGTACAGGGATATCCAGGACGAAAACCTTCTCCAGACTGCTCAGGACCTCAGACTGGGCCGAAGGTTCACAAGACAATGATCCTAAGCACACAGCTAAAATAGAGAGGGTTTATTCATGGATGGGTTAACGTGTGACAGTCAGCGCTGAGGCCTGGCCAACACAGATACATTCCACATATTGTACGCCGACTGGTGCCTGCCATTTAATGACTAGACTAGGCAAGTGAGATCTCTACTGTGAATTTGGAAGTTCAAAGGTCAGATGGTGCCTGCAGCTTGAGCAGAAAAACAAGAAGAAAAATCAGGTCATTCATGAGTGATATTTTTACAAAAGATAAAACTGCTGCAATTTAACACAAACAGGAAATGTTTGTAAAGTTACTCTGTTGCTTAGAAACACAAGCAGTGTTGTTTAACTGACAAAAATGTTTCTCACTTGAACCAGAATAAGCAAGCCACCTACAATGAAGGCAATTTCATTAATTACCTTCACAAAGCCCAAATTGTGAAGTGAATCTACATTTTTCTGAAACTTTACAGAGTGGTGACAGATGTTCCAAGGAGTAATCTGTTCAGTTTGAGTGAATACAATATTGGGATACTATCGAGGAAAGTATTTATGAATTTTGCCGGCCAGGGGTTTGACAGGGTTACTGCATGGCATATAGAACATGGGTCGCGATGCATCTTTTCTTATTCAGTATGTGTGAAAGATAGAGATGGGGATGGGATGAGTTAGTCAATGTATATGCAAAATAAAAATAACTGATGTCCCGATGAAACTCCACTGGTGGGCGTGAGGGTGACAGTGTGTGTGAGCTCGCACGTTGTATGTCGACCATCCAGTTGATTTAATCAGTGTGTGTGCGGTTGCCGATAATCCTTTTTATATATGGCTTCCACACTAAGTCCTTGCAGCAGCACGTGCTTCCGTGTGGCAGGAAAGCTGCTTCATCGTGGATTCAGTGGAAGTGTCCATGTTCTGGAATGATGTCAAGCTACTGTGTGTCTCACAGGCATGCAAAGACTATGTAGAAAAAAAAATTCAGTCCACGCATGGCACATGGATTCATGCAATTGCGCATTCAGACAGGGCAATGTTTTTCTTTGTGTTGAAATCATAGAAGGTTCACATTTCTGATATGATCTGATGATTTATTTTTCTATTTTCAATACTGGTTGTCTTGCTCAGAGTCACATCAGGGGTTGGAGTGGGTACGAAGAGTATTCACACCCCCTTAAATTTTTCACTTTTTTTATATTGCAGCCATTTAAGTTAGTTTTTTCCCACATTGTGGAAACACAGCGCCCCATATTGACAGAAAAAAACGGAATTGTTGAAATTTTTGCAGATTTATTAAAAAAGAAAAACTGAAATATCACACAGCCATAAGTATTTAGACGCTTTGCTCAGTATTTAGAACAAGCACCCTTTTGAGCCAATACAGCCATGAGTCTTTTTGGGAATGATGCAACAAGTTTTTCACACCTGGATTTGAGGATTATCTGCCATTCCTCCTTGCAGATCTTCTCCAGTTCTGTCAGGTTAGATGGTGAACATTGGTGGGCAGCCATTTTCAGGTCTCTCCAGAGATGCTCAATTGGGTTTAAGTCAGGGCTCTGGCTGGGCCATTCAAAAACAGTCACGGAGTTGTTCTGAAGCCACTCCTTCGGTATTTAAACTGTGTGCTTAGGGTCATTGTCTTTTTTGAAGGTGAAACTTCGGCCCACTCTGAGGTTCTGAGCACTCTGGAGAAGATTTTCATTCAGGATATCCCTGTACTTGGCCGCATTCATCTTTTCTTCGATTGCAACCAATCTCCCTGTCCCTGCAGCTGAAAAACACAACCACAGAATGATGCTGCCACCACCATGCTTCACTGTTGGGGCTGTATTGGCCAGGTGATGAGCAGTGCCTGGTTTTCTACACACATACTGCTTAGGATTAAGTGAAAAAGTTCTGTCTTGGTTTCATCAGACCAGAGAATCTTATTTCTCACCATCTTGGAGTCCTTCAGGTGTTTATTAGCAAACAATGTGGGCCTTCATGTGTCTTGCACTGAGGAGAGGCTTCCGTCAGGCCACTCTGCCATAAAGCCCCGACTGGTGGAGGGCTGCAGTGATAGTTGACTTTCTAGAACTTTCTTCCATCTCCCGACTGCATCTCTGCTCAGACTGCTTTTAGGTTTCTTCTTTACCTCTCTCACCAAGGCTCCTCTCCCCCAATTGCTCAGTTTGGCCAGACAGCCAGCTTTAGGCAGGTCTCTGATTGTCCCAAACGTCTTCCATTTCAGGATTATGGAGGCCACTGTGCTCTTAGGAACCTTAAGTGCAGCAGATGTTTTTTGTAACCTTGGACCAGATCTGTGCCTTGCCACAATTCTGTCTCTGAGCTCTTCAGGTAGTTCCTTTGACCTCATGATTCTCATTTGCTCTGACATGCACTATGAGCTGTAAGATCTAATATAGACAGGTGTGTGGCTTTCCTATTCAAGTCCAATCAGTATAATCAAACACAGCTGGACTCCAATGAAAGGGGTAGAACCATTTTAATGATGATCAGAGGAACTGGACAGCACCAGAGTTAAATATACGAGTGTCACAGCAAAGGGTCTGAATACTTATGGCTGTGTGAAATTTCAGTTTTTCTTTTTAAAAAAAAAAATTCAACCATTACGTTTTTTTTTCCTCTCAATATGGGGTGCTGTATGTACATTCACGAGGGGAAAAAAATGAAAAATGATTTTAACAAATGGCTGCAATATAACAAGAGTGAACATTTTAAGGGGATCTGAATGCGTTTCTGTACCCACTCTATATCAGCTGATTTGCGGCAAAAGGCGGACGACAACCCTGGACTAACTGTCAGTCAGTAATTGGGTGATTGTGAATCTTATCATAGAGTCCAGTATTTATACAGGCTAATCAGCAATAGTTTACAAAGAAAAAGCCCATCAAACTAATGAAGTTCATCGGTTTATTATTTTTGTTTATTTTGGTGTCCTACAAAAAATATTCAAAGAGCACAGATCGCCACCAAGATATAAACCTATAAAGTCAATGAGTGAAGTGCTTCAATCAAGAGCTAAAGGGAGGACAAGTTACAACAAAATTGAGTATTTCATCTGGATTCAAGTGACAAGATGTAGTAAGATACTTTTAAAGCACAATGAATTAAATGTGCCTGAACATTAGTGAATTTTCAATATAACTTTTTTTGCTGCTTCATGCTCAATTTGCATCAAATATAAATTAAAACTAGTTTCTTATAGCTCTTTCATGTATTGTACATGTACAACAAATTTTGTTGAAATCAACTTATACAGTACAACTATATAAGCTTATTGTGCAGAATATAAAAGAAGGGATTTTTTTGACATTTTGAAATATTAACCTTTTTGACGCCTTCAATGTGCTATGTCACCAAAACTAAAAGGCAATGTCTTTGGGAAACTGCTTTTGAAGGTGCACAAATTAACTTGGAGCTCAAACCGCTATCATGCATGATGTCACTCTCGTGCATATTCCAAATCTCAGCAATGTTTAAAACTTCATGCCACCACAGAAGGGTACCAGTGGTGGTAAAGTAGATAAATATGATGACAGTCATACCTCGTTGGGAGAAATACCCTCTCAAGAAAAATAGCATTAAAGTGAATTTATTTCCGGTCCACACATAAAAGACTCAGAGGCTTCTAATGAGAATTAGCCTTCTAGCTGCAAATTAATCAATCATCAGTGACAGCAGTGACACACCTCCTTTACAAGAGGGCAGCGGTGCAACACTCTACATATACTTAACAAGTCAGCATAAATGTAATTTTGATTATTCTTGCTAATGATAAAACCACAATAAATCAGCAACCCATGTTTCTGATAAATACCTACCACTGAAATGCAAGCATGAAATGCAGGTTTTGTAGACTGCCATCATCAGTCCACATAATACACCAGAGGCTAAATATGACACTCTGTTCTCATCATTTACATATTTGAAAATGACAATATCCGCATCTTAACTTTCAGTTTAGTTACATTGCACACCAGGTGTTGCAGCAGTGAGTTTGTTGAGAAGGATAATAATCTCACAAATGTGTAAATCAGACTTATATAACTATGAGTGTGCATATGCTTGAGAGCCTGTCCGAACAAACACTGAGACTCATGCTGCCCTCCACCGTGACACAACAGCTCCACAAGTCTTTGAACTAGCAGGAATGTTTCATGCTCCTGACATGACAGACAGTGCTCCTGCAGTTCTGTGAATGCTGGGCACTTTTACCTTTACATACACAGCCAGAGACACAGTATTGATGTGCTCTGATGAGAGGGGTTCCTGATATTTTACAACCACTTATGCCACTAAAAGGTTATGAGAGTTCAAGGGCTTTGATTGCTAGTTCAAAACTCATTTTCCTTTAAGAGGATGAACTTTCTTAGTAGACAAAGCAAAGCTCTTTGGGACTTAAAGTTGGTTTTTATTTGGAGATCTGGAGCGATAATGTGATTCCAGAGGGGAATAAGACAATCTGCACTACACTCTATGGTCAAAAGGGACAAGAGGCATTTACTCTTACTCTTTTGATTCGTGGCATTTGCCAGATTTATGAGGGGAGCAATTCAGAGAAAATGCAGAATTGTTAAGCAGAGCTGTGCATTGTCAAATCATCTTTAACATAAGCATATATATCATCAGTGTTGAGGTCTTCCTGTAAAAGCATGTGCTTGTGTAAGAACACATCCAGTGGTTGGGAATGAGTAAATTTAATGCGAGTGGTCTGGAATCCTCCTTAATGTTTGCTGATTTTGAGCAGGTTCTAAGGGTCAATGGGTGATTTGAAAGTGTCTGTTTTTCTGAAGGATTTTCAAGCAGACGAGGACATTGTGTGAAAATACAACTTCATTCTTCTATCACTTCATCAAGTTACACTTTCCAGACTCCAGCACATTGGTGGGAGACAACTTTCCAGCCTCTCACTTGGGATTTTCATATTTCAGGCAGCTGACCCACCATACAGCATTATCTCAGACAGGTGAAGAGATGATATGCAGGATTAAAAACCATGACGCAGGAAGTAATCCAGACACTTATGCAAAAGCATGACGCCAGACAGATATCCAGAGCATCATCGAGAGGGCACTTTAATCTGCCAATAAATAGACAAGCTTTTGAAGTCATGTCGGGAAGTCAAATCTGAGGTGGCAGCACAGCACTTCATAAATCTTTTAAGTAAATCATGAATCCTATTTCTTGGTTTATTCACATTAGATTTTCTCAAGATTTTCTATAAAACTGAGAAAAAGACCTCTATGTTCTCCATAACAACTTCTGAAATACTGAGTAGCTAGAAGAGTAGACTGAGTCAAATGTGTAAGATGTGCTCCAGTCGTAGTAAAAAATAAATAAAATTAATTTTAAAAAAGGATAAAAAAGTATCAAGAATATAAGCCACTACAGTCGTGCAAAAACCCAGTTTTACCTTCAGCCATGCATGATGTTGCAACTAAGAGTACATTTGGCAAAATCACGTGAACTTCAATTTAGATCATAAGAAACAAAATGTTACATTTCAGTAACCTACAGGTAAAAAAAAAATTCTCTCTTTTGTTATCAAACCTTTCTGCCAGCCAGTGCTGGCTTTTTAAATATACCCAGACAGATTGTGACCGCTCATCCTTTTTTCCCCTGCATGTAACCATAGCAACCACTCTAGACGAGGCAAAAGAAACCCTTGGGGGAACAACACGACATCATCTTCCATGCCTGCTCTGCTTTGAGAAACACAAGAAGACTCTTCTCCACAAGAATACCCTTCTGTCCATTTATTTTTTATAATGAGCTTGGCGAAATAACATTCAACTTGGCTTGAATGTGTGGCTTAACTACCTGTCACCCAAAGAGATGATGTGATTATCAGCCATCAAGCAGGTTGGACAACATTCAACTGCAGATATGAGGGAGAAGAGTGAAATGCTTTGTGTTCCTCTTCAATAAAAAGTCTGCACAGCTATTGTTTCGGAATTTAACTTGATTGAAATTATTTTCTAATAGTGCAAGATTTTTTCCTGAATCTGATTTATGCTTTGAATGAGGACACCATCTTATGTGGCGTCACATTGTTCCCCAATAAGACATTTGTTCATGTGTCATATTCTGAATGAGGGTGAGCCGCTCAACTTGTTTGGAGGCCGTGCTGCACCGTGAATGAAGAGGAAGCAAACTGGTGTCTTTGGTTTTGTTACCACACAGCGGTGTACACGGTGACCTGGGATAAATATTTCCGGAGGTCATTTTTCATATTTTGAACACAGTTCATATAATAAGACAAAGACTTGAAGCATGGTTATATGGGTTTTGTTATGGCAGATTTGTCATCAACAACTAGTTACTAGTCCTACATAAAGATACAGTTCTGTGAAAAACATATGCAAACTAATATGAAAACATAGCCAGGCATATAGTATGTATGTTTCATAACAGAAGCATATTGCTTGTTTTATGGCATCTCATAGCGCAAGTGATGTTACTTTATTTGTTAGCAGAATCCAACAGATTCTATCATTGGACCAACTGTCCATCTTCCATTTTTCATCAGCTTTTCAAACTCCAAATCAAGTCCAAAAATGAAATTTTGATGTGAAGTAGGACTGGTTAGTGAAGTATTCAGTTGAATGAATACTAAAAAGCAACACTTGGAAAGCTGTTTGTCTGTTAGCGGAATTATGCTAAATATATTGAAAAAATTGAGGCGTGGTGATAGATTAGAGATATGTAGATGCATTTTTTTCTCCCAGAAAACGTTTGGGCACGCTTTGGTTCAGATACAGCAGGTGGTTATCACATCTGTTAATAATGATAGATTTCATGGCGATGATTTCAATAAAATTGACTGAAGGACACCGTTCATCAATCATTGTCCTTAAAAGGAAACTATTACCAACAGAAATGCTCAATAAAGAATGAACCAAATGCTACCCAAGGGTATAAAAACAGAAACAATGAGCCTGCCTCGAAGGAATCAGGGCAACCTCCTTGTACAACCACAATGAGCATGTGCGCCAGCTTTATCTCTCCACTGTTGTGGTGAACGAACACAGCAGGTGAGTACTGCACAGACGAGGCAGGACAATGGCGCAGAGGATGGTAAAACTGAGGAAGAGAATTAACAAAGAGATGTGTGTTACAGATGCTCAGCATACTTTAAATACTCATTAATGCACACTCAGTCGTGCAAAAACACAGAAGTTGCACAAGTTAAGACCTGCTGGGAGTGAAGGAGCTGCTTGAGCAACAGACGTGGGAGCCCGTCACAGCAATGACTATCATGCTGATTTTCTAAAATGACACAACAACTAGAGCCAAGAAACAGGTCCCACCGATAAAGAGCAAAACGCTGCACGACTTGAAACATTCCAACTTGCCTCAGTCACCTGTAATGATGAAGACCATCCTTTAGAATTGTATGAGCAGGACCTGGTGCATGAAAGCATCATTTTATTGTTCGAACACGTTGAAAGAGGATTTGAGAAATCAAATCCACATATTGGTTAGGTAATGGGAGAATGAATTTAATTCAAGCCAGCTGATCTGTAAATTCAGCAGCGGTCATACAAAGCAGGCCCAAAAAACAGCCTCTTACAGTAGAGCCTAGCTCCTGTGATAATGTGTACTACTAACTAACCAATAGGAACAGTACGGTGAATGCCGCTTTTCCACTGTACTATAGTAACGGTTCTCGTCGCCTCACCTTGAAGTGATCAGTTTGCCACTTCAAGATGGAACCATGAGAAACTGCAAAAACCATGCCGCAATGAACGCATCAGACGGAATGACACACACGATTGTCTCCTGTATTTACTTCTCATCATGTGGCTGTTGGCCATGGTTAGGTGACAAATTTAATACCAGAGTGGTCTGTAGGGAGCAAGAAACCAGGCCAGTATAGCAAAGTGGAGACAGTGGAGTGTTATAATGCAGCGTCCAAAGCTAAGCCACAGCAACAAAATAAGCTAATGTTACAGTCTACCAGTGAGCGACCAGCAGTGGTTTACATAAACCATATGGCATTGGTGTGGTGCTCTTGGAACCCAAGATGTACCAAAGTAGTACCTGGTCGTACCTGATTTTGCCAATGGAAAAAGCATTGACAGTGAGTGGAGACTTGGCCAGCCAAGTAGGTACCTTGCATTGGAAAAGCTACCAAAATACATTTGCAAAGACACCCGCAAAATATGGTTGAACAGTTGGGACAATCTTAAAATCTGGAAAGTTTTTTTGTTTTTTTGGGTGAAAGCTTATGTGCATTTTTTGATTAACTGTTACATCTGCAACGACATTCAACAGAGATTCAAAATTTGAATCGCAGCAAAACCACAGGTCAACGGTCTGCAAATCATGAAAACTAGTTGCTGAACCCCTCACACTGCGTGAGTGTTTGGCAGGGCATAGGTACCAGCTCCCCACAACCCTGAACAGGATAAGTGGCATTGAAAAATTGATGGATGGATGGATGGATGTTTAAGGCAGCCAGGCATTAAAAGTAATAGCACAGAGTTGCAACTACACATTGTTGTCTTCCACAGTTATTTACAAGTACCCATTACATGTTGGGTGTTAATGACAGAGCAGCCATCATTTTGACCCAAGTTACATTATGACCTCATTTTTAACCAGACACATTGTCACCTCTGTGTGTGGCAAAATTTGCCAAATAGCAGTCTGCATTGGGAGCAGAGGAGAGTGTTGGAAGGTGTTGCTCAAATGCTCTGCCTCTTCCTGTGAAGCTGTGACCTTTTGTCCTCACCATCCATCAAAGAGTCTGCTACTAGCTCCCTCACTCCATCCTCTGATTGGGGTCATCTGTTAACAGGAACACTCACATGTAAGCAAACTAGAGGGAAGCAACTCATCAACGACAGACGCTGACACGATGAAACTACTTGTGTCCTTCGATTTGCATGAGGCAGGCTGGGGGCACACGGATGGAGTGCAGCCACCACCAACCTCCCGCTCCCCTAGTGGGCAGAAAAGGGGGCCAAACATCTGGATGTATGCCCGGGAAACATGCTCTGTCTCCCCGTAGAGAGCATTCTCACCTTCCTGTTGATTGCTTGGCCAGCCAGGACACAAATGCAGCTGCGAGAATATCCATGTCCACGTTCATACTGAGGCACGAAAGGCCCTTCTCTTTCACACGAAGGTCACATAAATCAATGATCTGAACCAGCCCTATCAATTGATTAAGTCACTCCAAGCACCCTCACTAGCAAATGGCTCCTGACTGGGCTGAACATGGCACATACATTTCCCTTTTTTCATTCTGTGCCATTGTTGCAATACACAATCGCCAATCACATACGGACACGTTTTCATTCTCAAGGACAGCGATCCCCTTTGAATTACATTTACGAATGTATGATTTATCCACCCTGTTGAAGCAAGCGGAGTCCGTCGGTTCGCGTCTCGAGGGGGAAAAAAAGATAATAATCATGCGTAATAGAAGGCGTGCCGTTTAGCGCAGCAGTCTTACCTGAACCGGGGCGAATCCTTGATACATTCTTCAAAGTCCACCGTCATTTTTGCGTCTTTGTCGTGTATTCCTTCCTCAAGGTGCCAGTGTCATCGCCCGCGGCGGCTTGTCGCTAATAACGTGGTCGTGTCCCTGACGCGCGGCAGTTCCGTCGGAGCCTCCTCTTCCCAGTGGCACCGTGACAGCAAAAAGACGGAGCGGAGTGCGCGGTGACTGAATTACTACAACCAGGGGGGAGCTAGGAAGGCAAAGCTGGCGGGAGGGAGGAGTGAGCGTCGGAGAATCAAGCTGGAAGAGGACAGCGGCGACTAGCGACCAACTGCAGGAACTGCTCTCGATAAAAGATCACTCCAGCCAATGGGACGTTGTCGTCAACCTCAATAGTACCAAACCGGTCATTCTCAACCTGTGCTAAAATGTACGCGGGCTTTCATTGAATTCAAAACACAAATAAAATTCACAACAGGCAAAACATGATATACAGTACTTTCAATAATATTAGAATGAAGAAGTGTTAGCTTTTTTTTTTAATCCAGTAAAGTGCTTTTTTTTTTTTTTTTTTTTTTACTTTTCGAGCTCTTCACACTTTTTAAGTACAGTTCAGTTGTATTTAACTTTTAAGTACAGTAAAATACATTTGTGCATTAAAAGCTGTTTTAAAACATTTATAAGTGCAATTTTTAAATAGCTTTTATGTGGAATACATTGAACCATTATTTAAATACAGTCTTTGCTTTTCCTATATTTAACACCAGTGTTAATGTTCAAACTGCATCATGTTACAGTGCCTTACGAACACAAATTATAAATAATAAAAACTTTGAGGAATAAAACATTTGCCTTGTTTTTTTATTTACTCATATGGCTACTTCATTCCTGTAGTTCACTTGGAACAGATACTTCGAGCTAAGTATTTTTGAGGTGTTACTGGTGTAGCCTATAAAGTTCGAGAACCACTGTATTCAAAGTACCTAACGTACTTACATGCTGTAGTTAAATAGAAGTATACATACTGTGTAGTGTAAAAATAAAGATTTTATTAAAAGTAGAAGTACTAATTCAATTATTTTACTTAAAGTACATTTAAGTAAACAAGTACAGATTATGAAATGCAGTTTAGTTTAGTTTATTTTTGACAACAATGTTAGTTAGTTTGCCATGGAAAAGTGTGGGAAGTATAGAACTGTTGTTCAATTTATGTATCAAGGGATTTGGTCAAAATAAATGTTTGTACTGTATAATGTCTGTTAAAAATTAAGATAATTTGCAATATGCTGTTTTCCATAAATAAAAGAACAAATCAAGTTACCAACAAATACGAAGGAAACATACTTACATACATACTTTACCCCCGGGCCTCGAATTCGACACCTGCTATTGTAATTGGGTTGCAATAGTATTCTGCCCCTGAACAATTTCGTGTTTCAATGCCTTGCCACTAAGGGCAGCTGTGTTGTTGTTCAATTCTGTCTAATGTTCAAAATGGAAATTTGTTTTATGAGCCGTTGCACTTTCCTAAAACAAAATGCAGTCTCCTGGAAATGTTACAATTAGCACACTGCTGCATTAATGAGAATGTTTGATTCAATCAGCATTTAAACGATGACCCAAACATAATCCACTTAATGTGTACTGTTACTTTAATACAACAAATTGAATAATCTCCTACTTGTAGAAACATTTAAAAAGGAAAGTTATTCCGTGACGGTCATTTAAAAAATGTTCACACAACTTTACACGACCGTTTACCATGCTCCTCATGCCTGTTGCTCGTAAATGTAATTTTTACTCAACCATGTAAATTTTTCATCGGGACAGAACGCACGATTTGGTGACACACTGTGACGTCACCAAAGAGCGACAGAACATATAATGCCCTCCAGAAGCTCTTTACAGCAAATAATTTGAATAAACGTTAAAACGGCAAGATTATGCTTCGGTGTTAAACCAGTATTTTGCCTTGTAGCACAATAAATAACTGTAACAAATAAACACAAATGTTAGCTGAGCAGGGGTTGCACGCGGGATAATTAAACCTGTACTTCCGGACTACAAATCAACGATGTACCTACATCCGGATGCAACTCGCAGCATGTTTCACATATAGTATCTTCTTCTCACACCAGCACGACGTTTACCGGCAAACCGGTGCTGAATACGTTATTTAAATCTTTTCCGCCAAAGGTGTCCCGCACATCACTGAAACATGCGACACTTGTAAAATGCACAACAAAAACAATCGAACTAAGTAATGTGCAACCAGACACGTTACCTCATATTTTTCCAATACATTGGAACTAAATACAGGTAGGCCATTCTTCACATTAACTGTATGTATTCAGCATAACGACCGGTACCAACTGTTTGTATTTTGTACAGTGGTGCAGTCAAAGTACCTCCACACCAACTGGAGAGACAGGGGGTCCAAGATCACTTGGAGGTAACGAACTCAAATCTATTTATCAAATTATTATCAAACACACGCTAAGCCTACTCAGTAATATTAAAACATACTTTTGGAGAAAGTTAAGTATTTACACACACCAGTTACCCTTCTGTTGAAGCAGACTCTCCAGATTTGGTTTACTGGAGACTAAACTGGCCATAGGTGTGAATCGGAGTGTGAATGATTTTTGTCTAGATGTTGTATGTACAGTGCTGTGACAAAGGTATTTGCCCCCTTTTAAAAATTCGTATTTTCTGTATAATTTCCCCGCTATTAATTTCCCCACGTTTAAGATCATCAAACAAATGTAAATATCAGACAAAGAAAAAAGTAATTGCACCCCTTGTTAAATCATGAATAAACTGTGGCAAATCACATTTTTTGGGGGAAAGCTGAGTTCATTTTCACTGACCACAACCAAGCCTGATTACCTCCAGACCTGATCAATGAAGAAATCACTTAAATAGAACCTGTCGGACAAAAATGAAGTTGGACAACAGCTCTCTAAAGGCTGCAGCAAGATGCGACGATCCAAAGAAATACAAGAACAAATGAGAACTAAAGTGATTGAGCTCAATCTTGTCTAAAGCTTTAAGACTTCAGTGAACCACGGTGAGAGATATTATCCAAAAATGGAGAAAACATGGAATAGTGGTGCATCTTCCCAGGTGTGGCTGGCCTACAAAAATTACCCCATGAGCACAGTGACACCTCACCCAGGAGGTCACAAAGGAAACCAGGACAACATCTAAAGAACTGCAGGCCTCCCTTGCCTCAGTTAAGGTCAGTGTTCATGACTAAACAAGAAGGGAGAGACTGGGCGAAAATGGCATCTATGGCAGAGTTCCAATGCGAGAACCACTGCTGACCAAAAAGAACATAAAGGCTTGTCTTGCTTTTGAAGGCTTGTCTTGCTTTTGCAAAAGAAAAAAAAACATCTGAATGATTCCCAAAGACTTGTGGGAGAATATTCAATGGCCTGATGAGACGAAAGTTGAACTTTTTAGAAGGTGTGTGTCTCGTTACATTTGGCGTAAATGTAACAGAATTTCAGAAAAAGAACATTATAGCAACAGTTGAACATGGTGGTGGTAGTGTGATGGTCTGGGGCAGCTTTTCTACTTCAGGACCTGGACAACTTGCTGCGATTGATGTAACCATGAATTCTGCTCTCTACCAGAGAATCGTGAAGAAGAATGCTCAGCCATTAGTTTGTGACCTCAAGCTGAACCGCACTTGGGTTCTGCAGCAGGACAATGATCCAAAACACACCTGCAAGTCAACAAAAACAAATACAATAATATTAAAAAATAAAAAAGGTTTTACCTTACCGCTTATCCTCACTTGGGTTGTGGGTGTGCTGGTGCCTACCCCAGCTGACTCTGGGCGAGAGGCGGGGTACACCCTGAACTGGTCATCAGCCAATTACAGGGCACATATAGACAAACACCCATTCACACTCACATTCACACCTACGGGCAATTTAGAGTTGTCAATCAACCTACCATGCATGTCTTTGCGATGTGGGAGGAAACCGGAGTGCCTGGAGAAAACCCACGCAGGCACGGAGAGAACATGCAAACTCCACACAGGCGAGGCGGAATTTGAACCCGGGTCCTCAGAACTTTGAGGCAGATGTGCTAACCAGATGTTCACCGTGCCGCCCCCCTCCAGTGTTGTTGAATGAAAACAATTCTAAAAGAAAGAGTGGACCAAAATATCTCCACAGAGATTTGAAAGACTCTTTGCCAGTTATAAAAAACACGAGATGTTATTCGCTGCTGCTGAGGGTGGCCTAACCAGTTATTAGGTTTAGGGAGTACTTTTTACACAAAGAGCCTTTTTCCCCTTATTAAATAAAATCACCATTTAAAATCAGCATTTTATGTTTACTTGAGTCATCTTCATCTGATATTTACATTTGTTTGATGATCTTAAACATGGAAGTGGCAAACTATGCCAAAACAATAAGATTTTGAGAAAGGGAGCAAATACCTTTTCCACAGCACTGTACAGTATAGAACATAGAGTTAAGGTAGAGAGGCACTATATAAGTGAAAGGTCATTTATCATTACCCTGTGACAAGCTGTCGACAAGTCTAGGGTGTCCACCACCTCTCACCCAAACTGAGCTAGGATTGGCTGCAGCTTGCACAATACCCCATACCCTGTATACAGGTAGACAAAGGGTGCTTGAATCTTAAAGCATGCTGAAGTTAACTTTCAACTAAAATCTTATTTTACTCCAAATTTCTTGTCTCCCCCATGGCTATAGGATGCAATAAGAAGACTGAGGCCACTCAACACAGTGTCTCTGTCCATTTCCAGCAGGACAGATAGGGGCGTCCATGCTCTCTCTAACTCGGCCCACTTTGATTTCCAGCGGAAGAATGACAAGCCGCCGTTTACCGAGGACATCCTGGTTCAGGCGCTCAATTTCCACCTCAAGGCTGAGCAAATTAGGCAAGTTAAATTCAACTTTTGGAGTAACTGATAGTGGTGGTTTACTCGCCTGACTTCCATGCAGGCAGCGTGGGTTCAATTCCCACTCAGTGAATGGTTGTCCATTCAAATAGTCAAGTGTTAAAATGGAAGAAATTCTCATAATTGACAAACCTTTGGGAAACAAACTGTTAGGAAGTAATAATATGTAGCAGTGTTTTCCAACTTTTATTGAAGCAAGGCAGCCATTTTACATGAAAAAAAATTCACGCCACACCACCCCCCCAAAAGAAATCACAAAAAGTATGAATATTCAAATAAGCATCATCTCCTTTCACTTTATATATCTACTCAGTGGGAAATCTGGGCCTTGTGTGTGGTAGATGAACAAAGATATATTTGTGATAATAGAAAATACACAAATGAAGTGAAATTGGATAATTTCCCGCTGCACCCCTGATGAGCTCTCATGGCAAGCTAGTGTGCACACCCGGTTGTGAATCACTAATACGGAGTGTCAGACTGTGGGAGTGGGATGAAGTCAAGCTTCAAATGGATTGCGAAGCAGACAGAAAGGAGAGAGTGTGAAGCAGAACGAGCCAATTTCCCAATGGAGGAGAGAAGCCGGAAGTAAGGAGGGAAGCTCCCAGCATCCCACTTGCATCTCACTAATCCTCCAACCTGCAGAGAGAAGGTTAGAAAGGATTATCTCTGCTATGCTTTTTGCTCTCTAGTATCCAATAACACACACATATGCACCCGCAATGCGGAATGGAAATAATCTTCTCGACCGGTGCAATAAGGGTAAACAACTCTTTTTGTGTTGTCTGCCTAGACCAGGGTTTCCCAAACTTGGGCTTACGACCCAAAACAGGTCCTGAGTGAATTTTTATTGGGTCTCCTACTGACACGATCTGTAAGAATGCTGCAATGTTATGGTAATTCATGATGCACTTTAGTAATTTCGGGTCCCGAGGACGACCCGAATTTCTAATGAGTCTTGAGCTGAAAGAAAAAGTGAAACCCTAGTTTTAGATTTTTTTTCATTTACTAAAATATACCGTACCACAAATACACTCCCAGAATCGTAAATGGGCACTCTCATTTTCAATGTGGGAAGTAAATATAGAAAACAATCTTCATATTTTAAATAAAGTAAGGGCGTGTGTGTGTTGTGGTGCTTGTGTTTGTTTTTGTGTGTGTGTGTGTGTGTGTGTGTGTGTGTGTGTGCCAGGCAAACGCTGTCACTTCACATTTCAGCAGGTGCCATTAGAAGATGTAAAGCTTTCCTGTGCCACGTGTGGCACCCAGTCCCCTCCCTCATAACCTAGTTTCTCTGATCATGCACAGGACACATGCGCGCACGCACACACACACACACACACACACACACACACACTGGCACGGAGTGCTACAGTATAATATAACTCGGTGAACAGAAATAGGGCTGCACATGCATGCATGATGCATAGAGTTGAGCAGCATGGTTCGCTACCATGGCACCCACTTACTTTAATTTACCAACCAACACCAGCCTGTCTGAGTGTTGTGGCATCACATTTTGTTGAATGCAAAAGTCTTAAACAGGTCTCTGAGCTGTAATGACAACAAAATAAATGACTTTAATTATATCTTAATTAGAGGTGCAACAATTAAGACCTTGTTTAACTTTCAATTGTCCAAATCCTCTGAATTTCAGCCTCTCAACAGTAAATATTCTTAGGTTTTTGTGGTCCTCCATGAAAACAGATGTATTATCTTTGTGTTTAATCAAAATAAGACAGTTGCAAACATCTGCTTTTACCTTGAAAAACAAAAAAACAATATTTTTTTGCTTATTTTCTGACATAATACAGATCAAACCAGAAACTGAATCTAAATATTTATATTTGTGCACTGTCAATTTAAAATAATGTCCTGTTTTTTAATAAAGTGATAGAAATTAAAGTTTTTTGGGGGGAAAAATAATCGAAAGATTAATCGATTAGTAAAACAATCTTTCGTTGCAGCCCTAAACTTAATAGTAGGGATGGCGAATATCAGTACAAGGTATCAGTATTGGGCCAATACCAGCCTTATTTCAAGGCATTAGGTAGTCGTGAAGGCTGCTGATACCAGCCACTGATACTTAAGGCAAAAAACAGCTGACATCAAATCAGTATTCCTTGCCATCAGCTGGCGCTACACTGCGGTGTTTTGATACATCGGCAAATCATGATGTGGGACAGAAAGAAGGAAAATTACCAGGATCTGTCATTGTGTTCATTGAAATTGTATGTATCAAAACTACTAGTGGTATCGGTACTCCGTATCGGTGAGTACTTGAGTGAATACTCGTATTGGTATCTGGTCAGGAAAAAAAGTGGTATCGAACATCTGTACTTAATACAAAGCATATCATATGACAGCAATATCTCGCTAATCTGAACCCTTAGTGCTTAGGGTCAATGTTATTATTGCTGCATCGTTGCTTTTCTGTTCCTCTTGCCTGGAAAAAAGTCTATTTTAGAACCAACATTCTTGTCTCGTAGCAGTCATAAAATTAAGCGCAACATTTATTAATAATAAATGAGAATACAAACTAAGATTCAGTATTTCTTCATATAGTAGTGGCTGGGGACTGTAGAGAGTAGTAAGTGTCCATTAGTGATAAGAAATTTATTAGAGCAAAGCCTTTATTTGCAGAAGTGGATTTAAAAAATGTGGATTGCAATGAACAGAAGATATAATATACAGGCTTTACACGATCAGGATTTTTGGGGCCGATCAGCGAGTTTAAAAAAAACGATAACCGATCCGATCACAAGATGGAGCACTGTGTCTATTTAAATGACTTGTTCATTTACTTAATTTCTCCAAAATTTATATTTACAAGAAATATATCTTTGTTCATCTATTTATGCCAGTGAGGCATAGTGACAGACAGAACAAATAAATGCTCTTCTATTAGATGGCAGGAAGTAAATACAGTAATTAATGTATCCACTTTTTGTGACATTTTTGTTTGTTGGTGTGCCGTGAGATTTTTCAATTGTAAAATATGTGCCTTGGCTCCATAAAGGTTGGAAATCACTTCTCTAGTGTATTCGTGTATTCTAATCAGTCAGGTCAAACCAACATTACAACATGACAGAAATAATGGGTGCTAACGTACTGTAATTAAATTACTTTATTGTAATTACATTACTTCACACACACTGAAACTTTAGAACGTGATTTGACAGAATGCCGGTAGAACCGTTAGTGCTAGCACTAGCTTGCTAGGCTACATAACGTTTTGTTGCCTGCTTGCGAGCGGCATCGTATTAAATGTACGTGAACATACCTCAAGCAATCCTTGAATTAAAGTCCTATCCCGAGCACCAGTGACCACCAACACAAGATTTTATTGCAGTAGTCTGACATCGTGCAATCGTGAAAGACCAAATTTGTCTTGTCGTCTGATCCACGCATTACATGTTGTCTGTCTTAGAAGTGTTGTCTGTCCCACACCGCCGACATTTAAAAAAAAAAAAAAAAACTTTTTTTTTCGCATATTTACAATACTACGTCAAAAGACACGCGACAAGGCTAAAAATAAACTAGCTTTTGAATTCAAATATACCGTACACGATGGCGACGCGGAGTAAATGTCTTTTGCAGAGCCGATCAATGACGTCATTGATTGGATCGGCGAATTATGACATTAAAGCCGATCTGCATGAAATGCTAATTATTGGCCGATACCGATCAGGCCGATAAGATCGGTGTAAAGTCTAATAATATACTGTATTCTGTATGTATTGTTTTAATTTATGGCCTTTGGTACTTAGTGAATGTTGAAATTGCTATTTTCTTCTGTATACAGCAGTACTTTTCTATGTTTTTTATAATAAATATCAGCTTTACAGATGCCATGTGTGCTGTGCAGGCATTGTGGTGTCAGTCATAGTAATTGCGCCTACCTAGGCGTTATTATTATTCTTTTTGCTGAGGGAGGGAAAAGCAGAGCTCTATTCAAGATGTGGTATTTATTCATGTGAATTAATTTGAGTATGGCTTCCATAAGAGCAGAGGCCACTATTTCTGGAAAAATTGTCCAGTATTTTACCATTGTTTGCACATCAAATGTCAAATCTTAAGTTTGTCCTTTTTGAGTTGAGGCTTTACTGAGTGAATACACGTCCTGCAAGATCAGCACTGAATGTTAGTTCTTTTGTTGTTGTTTTATGATGACTTTGAACTTAACATGAATTACTAACTAATGTGGAACTAAATAGACTATTGTTACAATGAATGATGCCTGGAATTAAAGGGGGTAAGACTAGAAAAGTTTTTTTTCTACTTTTTCTTTGCACTTTTGAACATGATTTATATTGAGTTAATTGTTTTGTTGTCCTTAAGGATTTAACTTATTTTCTTTTATTGATTATGCAATCAATGATCGTTTGTGTTTTTCTTTTCTTTTTGTCAACATGTTCAATAAACCACCCCCCAAATAATATGTGAACCTAAATTACATTTCCATTTTTTGACAGTTTATAAAATAAAGATTTCAGAAGAAAAATAAATGCACATCCCTCATCCAACCAGCATTTCTTAATGTGGTTTCTAAATCTGGTGGTTCACCATTCTTCATAGTTTGAATGTGAAGCAGATGTCATGATTGGAAATGGCACTGACCTTAATTACATTCAAATACATCACACAGACAGATTCCTTGTTACCCACGACTTGATCTGATCTCAAAAGAGAGAGTGGTGTAAATGTCACACACATGATGTATACAGCGTCCCCCTGGTGGATGCACATCAAAGCACATCTCATCCTGAACTGATGCTAAATATTTGAGCGTAAGCGCTTAGCTCCTCTGAGCTTTGTGCTCTCCGACAATGGCTCTGCCTTTGTATAAAAGCTGCATCATTGGCATTTTAGACAAAGACCCATGCACAGTTTTTGTGGCTTGCATTAGGAAAAACATCTGTTCCAATGTGGGGGGGGGAAATGAAGGATGCCTTTGATCAGTTTCCACATTAGCTTTGGTAGCAGTGGGACTTCAAGGAAGAAAATGTTGTTCTGGTAGTCTCTCACCCCCACAGTGGTGGACTCTGGCCCAGACTGGAATATTTGAAGTACTGGATGGATGACCATGTAATTGAGGAAAATTGCCACCAGAAGATGAATCCTAATCATGTTGGCAATGACTCGTCACTACTATTACATGGCATTAGAAAAAGCATAGGACTCGTCTGACTAAAACATGTAACACCTTAGTCTGAGTAATGATGTTATAGTAGCATCTATGCAATGTAAACTTTTAATTTAAAAAATGAATGAATAATGGATCAGATTAAGATAATCTGTGCATGCCAATTTTTGATTTGTAAACAGACAATAGAAAGCCAGTAGATCAGTTGCACTAAATGTACAATACAGTATGGTAATGCTGTACAAACCCTGCAGCCAGCTATAATTGAGGGGGGGGGGGGGGGGGGGGGGGGGGGGGGGGTCCATCTTTGACATAATAGGTCAGTTGGAAAAATTACATTACTAAAGTTCTGCAGCCAATTTTGGTCATTTTTGTTGCTCATCTACATGAAAAGACTTTTGAGCATCATCATGCAAATATTTGGTATGAGTCTCCTAATTTTTGGTAAACCATAAATGCCAGGAATGGTCTCCTGTGGATATAGCCGGTAATAAAGTGCAGGGTTGATGGTTTTCTGACTTCTTTAACGTTTGTAGGTGCACAGTGATTTCTTTCTTGCACCCGCTGGTTGGGTCTCTTTTGAGTCTTCCATATGTGTTGGTATCATTGAGAAGTGTGAGTACATTGTAATGGTAGTCTCTTGTGTTAGAATTACTGTGCATCTCACCTTATCTGCTGGCAAGATTGTGATGTTTTCATCCTTGCTGAGCGAAGTCAACACTTTTCTTTCCTCGAGAAAGCCTCCTAAGATGAGTGGCGAAACGTCTTCTAAGACAAACAGAACAGTCCAGTTGTGATCGATTCAATGCCCTGAGAATGAAATGACCTGGATGAATGAGTATATTCAGAGACACAGTGCATGTTAACATGATTTGAAAATGTTTCTCCTCTTTTCCAGCATTACCCGTGCCTATCGCGTCCCTGATGATTTCCACGCCCGTTTTCGAGCGCTCTCTCGGACGTATGTCTACCGCATTGGCCTGGGTGTCTCCCATCCTTCTGAGCTTCCCCTCATAGAGCGCGACATGTGCTGGAATCTCCGCCACATGTGAGTCAACAGCGTGTGTGTGTGTGTGTGTGTGTGTATGTGTGCATATACTTGTGTGATTTCCTTTCATATAGAAACTGTGGTGAAAGTCTGAGCTCAACCTAACACACACACACACACACACACAAACCCCCCAATATGCTCCTAAGAAGTCTTCCAGAAACAATGGCATGTTAGACACATGAATAATCCACGTGCCGAGTCGGAACTGCAAATTAGGGCCAGTCTACTCAAGTCAAACGTTTTATCTGACGTCCCAAAAGCAAACAAAGATGTGGGAAACAATAGATGTCGAGGCAAGAAAGGAAGAGAAAACAATGCTTTTGGGAGAGATTTGCTGCTTACATGATGTTCTCTTGGCTGGAATTGGAAGGAGGAGCGTGAAGAAACAAATTTCAGGGAGCACATACTGTACTGTACACATACTGCATTGTCTAATTTTTTTAGGGAGGGGGGGAAGTAGGCCAAGATAAGCTGCGGGCTCATACGCATGCTGAGCAACACCCACACGCATCTCTCTCCCTCTCTCTCTCACTTAGTCTTCTCCTGCTTTCCTCCCTCCGTCCTTTTGCTAGCGTCTTTGCTTCGTTATCCCGTCTCACATTTTGAGCATCCGCCTTGTCCTTCCGCCCCTGAGCATCCCTGACTCCCTCTGTTTGATCTGCTTCTTCATCATCACTTCCCACCACCCGCTGCTCGGAATATCGTCTCCTCTCCTTTGCGTTTCCCAAAGCAAATGAAACCTGATGACCTACGCCAAATGAGAAGTCACAAAGTCGAGAGGTATTGTTTAGTTCAGTGATTCACAACCACGGTGCCGTGAGGTGTCCCGCAGAGAATTATCCAATTTCACACTGTCCGAAAATTATTTGACAAATATTTACTAAATATATATAATATAAATAACAATAATAATAATAATATATAAAATATTTATTATTTACAAATAATGTTCATCTATCTATGCTATCGACGTATAGTGAATACAGAACAAGCAAATGCTTTTTCTCAAGACGGTGGAAGTGACATTTAACCCGTGTATCCACGTTGCTACTCATACAATAGAATAGCTTTGTGTTCAACTGCAGGCCCATATTTCACAATTTGTGAGTAAATGAGATCATCATTAGTTAAGTAGGCTACAGAGACCTTTTGTGACCTTTTTGTTTCGTGGCATACCATGAGATTTAAAATATGTGCCTTCGCTCGATAAAGGATGCGAAACACTGGTTTAGTTGGTTAGGTAGTTATTGCACAAAAACTACATAACCGTTCTCCATGAAAGTTTGTCCAGAAGAAGAGCTTGTTCAAATTTGGTGCAAGTCTCGATAAGAGAAATTATTTTCTCAATTTCGTTGAGTAACGATGGATAGGTTCCCCATCCCCCAGAATGCAAATGGTAGACGTTTTTTCCCCCCCACCCGTAAACCTGAAAGTAGCTTGTAGCTAACATATGGGCAGATTGGATTTTTTTCATTTTTGTTAGCGAAATATCTATTTGCCATTTGAGTTGCCAATCATCATCAAAAAAAGGTATGGTCCCTTTGTCATCGTGGACCAGGGAGTAGCCTGCTAACATATGGACAGACAAAATTGACAAATACAGTTCTCCACATTTTTTATTTTTTTGCATTAGTTAAACCAACAGATGTTTGGGTGCTGATATAACGTTTTCTTCAAACCCTAAAATAAAACATTCTACTATGCCTTTGTCTTATGTCTTTCTTCCCGAAAGAGGGACATAGCCTGCTAACAGACAGCAAATACAAATATAGCGCGCCTCAATTTCTGTTTTCACTTCAGTTAAGTTTCATCTTGGCAGAGGTCTGCACTGTCCTATATGGTATTATAATTGGTATTTGTTTACAAACCAGACAATAATTACCATTGCCACCAACAATGACTTATTTTTCATGTTCGTTTGTTTTTTTTTACTTTTGAGTTTGTATTTGACAAAATATCTTTGCTGTGCAGTTCATTAAAATGCATTCACTGATTAGATGTTCATGAAAGGTGGTGTCTAAATTGTGTATGAACATTCTTAACAAAGAAAAAATTGCTTAAACATATAAACTGCTACACTTATGGATGTTCATCACACTCAAAATATTTACCTACTTATGGGCAACTTTTAGTACGGTGATGAGAAACACAATTGAAGTTGGCTAATACTGGATTGCATTGTAACAAAATACAGATTGTTTACTATTTATTTTCATTTAAATGTGAATACAAAAATGCAGTTTTGATGTTGAAATACACCTGTTCAATAGACCTACCTTGATTTGCTCAGTCATCATGTCATAGTTAAAAAAAAATGTGACAGTTTTCCTTTTATCCATATACATTGGAGGGGGGGGGGTATTTAGTCAGCCACCAATTGTGCAAGTTCTCCCACTTAAAAAGATAAGAGAGGCCTGTAATTTCCATCATAGGTATACCTCACCTATGAGACAAAATGAGGGGAAAAAATCACATTGAATCAAGAAAATCACATTGTCTGATTTTTAAAGAATTTACTAGCAAATTATGGTGGAAAATAAGTATTTGGTCACCTCAAAACAAGCAAGATTTCTGTTTCTCACAGACCTGTAACTTCTTCTCCTCTGTCCTCCACTCGTTACCTGTATTAATGGCACCTGCTTGAACTCGTTATCAGTATAAAAGACTCCTGTCCAAAACCTCAAACAGTCACACTCCAAACTCCACTATGGCCAAATAGCTGTCAAAGGACTGGGAAGACTGAATCTGCAATAGGGAAGCAGCTTGGTGTGAAGAAATCAACTGTGGGAACAATTATCAAAAAATGGAAGACCTACAAGACCCCTGATAATCTCCCTCGATCTGGGGCTCCACGCAAGATCTCACCGCATAGGTTCAAAATTATCACAAGAATGGTGAGCAAAAATCCCAAAACCACTCGGGGGGACCTAGTGAATGACCTGCAGAGAGCTGGGACCAAAGTAAGAAAGGCTTCCATCAGTAACACACTACGCCGCCAGGGACTCAAATCCTGCAGTGGCCGACGTGTGGCCCTGCTTATTCCAGTACATGTCCAGGCCCGTCTGAAGTTTGCTAGAGCACATTTGGATGATCCAGACGAGGATTGGGAGAATGTCATATGGTCAGATAAAAGCAAAATAGAACTTTTTGGCAAAAACTCAACTTGTCGTGTTTGGAGGAGAAAGAATGCTGAGTTGCGTACAAATAACACCATACTTACTGCGATGCATGGGGGTGGAAACATCATGCTTTGAGGCTGTTTTTCTGCAAAGGGACCAGGACGACTGATCCGTGTAAAGGAAAGAATGAATGGGGCCATGTATCGTGAGATTTTGACTGAAAACCTCCTTCCATCAGCAAGCGCATTGAAGATTAAAGGTGGCTTGTCTTTCAGCATGACAATGATCCTAAACACACCACCCGGGCAATGAAGGAGTGGCTTCGTAAGAAGCATTTCAAGGTCCTTGAGTGGCGTAGCCAGTCTCCAGATCTCAACCCCATAGAAAATCTTTGGAGGGAGTTGAAAGTCTGTGTTGTCCTGTGACAGCCCTAAAACATCACTGCTCTAGAGGAGATCTGCATGGAGGAATGGGCCAAAATGCCAGCAACAGTGTGTGAAAACCTTGTGAAGACTTACAGAAAATGTTTGACCTCTGTCATTGGAAACAAAGGGTATATAACAAAGTATTGAGATGGACTTTTGTTATTGACCAAATACTTATTTTCCACCATAATTTACTAATAAATTATTTAAAAATCAGACAATGTGATTTTCTGGATTTTATTTTTTTTTTTCTCATTTTGTCTCTCATAGGTGAGGTATACCTATGATGAAGATTACAGGCCTCTCTCATCTTTTTAAGTGGGAGAACTTGCACAATTGGTGGCTCACTAAATATTTTTTTGCCCCACTGTATTTAAAATATAGACTTTAAAGTGATGTAGAGAGAGTTCATTCCCATGTTGGTTTAAACAAGGCTTTTTTAATGTTTACACTTTTTGTTGGAATGAGCCTGAGAACATGTGAATCCATAATGATGCCACTTGAAGCACTTTCACACTTAACCAGAGTGTAAATGAAAATAATTCTTTCCAGCTTCTTCATTTAGAAGCAACTCTCCTGTGCCAGATTTTAAATGAAGGCTTTACGCTTTTAATTAGTGAGACAATCTCTAAATTGTTCCCTGCTTGTTGTGTTCCTCTCTCGCTTTCATGCCGATCATATTTGAGAGCTGATATTAACTTGTTCGGGAAACCAGACGCCAGCTTTCCCTCTCCTCCTCCAATCAAGGCGTGCTTTGGCATGCTTTATGCTCTCGTTGCCTTGTGACTCACAAATATGTGCAAATTAACCAATAAATTATTCCACTGCTACGAATGGAACAGGGGAGTCTAAAATGTGTCGTTTAAAGTGTCCTTTCGCACATCTAAAGGGGAACCTCAAGTCAAATGCCGCAAGTAATGTAATTAATGTAACAAAAGAGGAAAGTATTTGAATTAAAGGTGCAATGACTAATCAACAACTAATCAGTTATGAAATTAAAATATTTTGATAATCGTTTAGAGACCTTGTTTAACTTAAAATTTCACAAATGCTCAGAATTTCAGCCTCTCAACAGTAAATGTTCTCAGATTCCTGTCGTCCTCTAGATTGATTATCTTTGTTTCATCAAAATAAGACATTTTCAAACATCTGCTTTTGCTTTGGAAAATAATTATCAACATTTTTGCCTATTTTCTGACATGGACCAAACCAGTTACTGAATCATAAGTAATTTGTTGGTGCATTTTCTTCAGTCAGTTTGAAATAGTGTCCTGTTTTTGAACAAAAGGAATCCAATTCATCGATTAATCGATCATGAAAACAATTGTTAGTTGCAGCCCAAATTTGAATACAATTTTGCAGAACAATGTGCCTCTAACCTCAGACCTCAGTTCAGTTAGCATCAAAGTATTAGCTCTGGGTGTGTTTTGCGTTTCTTTTTTTATTTGTTTGCTTATTTCAAAAGAATTGAAGTGTACAACTTGGTTGACAACATGGTGTCCTTGCAAACATGCCGCTCACTGTGCTGGTTGGTCACACCGTGTTTTTGTTGTCAGGGAGCTCGATGTGGGAGCAATGAGCGAGGCGGCTGCCATGTTGCTCGGGACTCACGACTTCAGCAGTTTCAGGGCAGTCAACTCTGACATGCCTTTTAAAAACCCCGTGAAGACCCTGGATGTCGCCAGGATACAGCCTGGCAGAGCATTTGTATGTGAGCACTTCCACAGGTAAACAAGATTTAAGGATACTTTATTTACGGTTTATTTTATTTATGGTATTAAACGGGGCAACTGAAATTATACAACCAAATGAATATGTTCTATAAGTTGCCTATTTCTGAAAATGTGTCTGAAAGTGAGCAGTTCCGAATTAAGATGACTAATATAACAACATATCAGCTATGAGAAACTGAGCTACATCTCCATTATGGCAACTCCTCCAGGCAGAATCATACAGTGTGTACAGAAAGTATTCCGCCCCCCTTAAATTTTTCACTCATTGTTATATTGCAGCCATTTGCTAAAATCATTTTAAATGTTTTCCTTATTAATGTACACACAGCACGCCACATTGACAGAACAAAATGGAATTCTTGAAATTTTTGCTGATTTATTAAGAAAGAAAAACTGAAATATCACACAGCCATAAGTATTCAGACCCTTAGCTCAGTATTTAGTAGAAGCACCCTTTTGAGCTAATACAGCCTTGAGTCTTTTTGGGAATGATGCAACAAGTTTTTTTACACCTGGATTTGGGGATCCTCTGCCATTCCTCCTTGCAGATCCTCTCCAGTTCTGTCAGGTTGGATGGTGAACGTTGGTGTTCAGCCATTTTCAGGTCTCTCCAGAGATGCTCAATTGGGTTTAAGTCAGGGCTCTGGCTGGGCCATTCAAGTACAGTCACGGAGTTGTTCTGAAGCCACTCCTTCGTTATTTTAGCTGTGTGCTTAGGGTCATTGTCTTTTTTGAAGGTGAAACTTCGGCCCACTCTGAGGTTCTGAGCACTCTGGAGAAGGTTTTCAGCCAGGATATCCTTGTACTTGGCCGCATTCATCTTTTCTTTGATTGCAAACAGTCTCCCTGTCCCTGCATCTGAAAAACGCCCCCACAACACGATGCTGCCACCACCATGCTTCACTAATTTTCTCCACACACACCGCTTAGAATTAAGGCCAAAAAGTTCTATCTTGGTCTCATCAGACCAGAGAATCTTATTTCTCACCATCTTTGAGTCCTTTAGGTGTTTATTAGCAAACAATGCGGGCTTTCATGTGTCTTGCACTGAGGAGCCACTCTTCCGTCGGGCCACTCTGCCATAAAGCCCCGACTGGTGGAGGGCTGCAGTTGTGGTTGACTTCCTAGGACTTTCTCCCATCTCCCGACTCCATCTGTGGAGCCTCAGCCACAGTGATTTTAGGTTTCTTCTTTACCTCTCTCACCAAGGCTCTTCTCCCCCAATTGCTCAGTTTGGGCAGATGGCAAGCTCTAGGAAGGGTTCTGGTCATCCCAAACGTCTTCCATTTAAGGATTATGGAGGCAACTGTGCGCTTAGGAACCTTAAGTGCAGCAGAATTGTTTTTTGTAATCTTGGACAAGATCTGTGCCTTGCCACAATTCTGTCGCTGAGCTCTTCAGGCAATTCCCTTGACCTCATGATTCTCATTTGCTCTGCCATGCACTGTGAGCTGTAAGGTCTTATATAAACAGGTGTGTGGCTTTCCTCATCAAGTCCAGTCAGTATAATCAAACACAGCTGGACTCTAATGAAGGTAGAGAACCATCTCAAGGATGATCAGAAGAAATGGACAGCACCTGAGTTACATATGAGTTTCACAGAAAAGGGTCTGAATACTTATGGCTGTGTGATATTTCAGTTTTTCTTTAATACATCTGCAGAAATTTCAACAATTCCGTTTTTTTCTGTCAATATAGGGTGCTGTGTGTACATTAATGAGGGGGAAAAGTGAACGTAAATGATTTTAGCAAATGGCTACAATATAACGAAGAGTGAAAAATTTAAGGGGGTCTGAATACTTTCCGTACCCACTGTAGGTCCTCGGTTTAACAGAGTTACTGCGACACGTAACACAATTTTATAAGTTGCAACAGGTGTAGTCTCTACTAAAGCCATATTTACAGTAAATATTTGTATGAAAAACATACACGCATAACACAGGCCAAAATATAAAATAATCAAATGGGAAAAAAATTCCTTAACATTGCACCCGTGGTTGGCTTGCACACTGGAACTGAAACTAGTTCATTGCTTGCCATAACCACGAGCTATCATAGGTCGGGACTATCATGAACCGAGAATCCACTGTATTCCTCTTTTTTTTTTTTTTTAACCTGTCCTGTTCAGCTGCATGGCCTTGCAGAATGGTGGATCTGTACGTCTTTGTGCTGGAACAGTTTTTCTGTGCAACAACAATCCCTTGTATTCTATAAAACAACACTGGCATGGAAACAGGAGTTCAACATTCCAAGATATCCTGTCTTAGCGTTACAATCTTCATAAAATCTTATAAAGTATGTCTTGATCGATTTTAAAAAAATTTTTTATTTTTCTTTGTCTCTCCCCATGGTTGACCAAGTAAATTTAATCAAAATGGCAGTTCCTAATGAAGTGGCCACCATGCATGAGTTTATGGTGTCATTTATATGTAAAAGCAACAAGAGATGTTTTGTAATAATACATTTTTAAAAAGTCTTGCTTTGACACGTTTGTGTTAATGAATGTGTCGTTGTGTCATACAGGTCAGCACTTTAGATGAGCGTTCCAAATACTCCACTTTGGCAATGGAGTAGGCGGGAGAGGGATTACACATCTGTGGGTGCCAAATAGCACTTTCTTCGATATTAATTATTTGGCCGGATGACATAGCTGACAATGTGAACAAATGGTAGCTGTTAGCAGGCTCAGCATTTAGTACTAATACTTTAACTAAACTGAAAGCCACATCCTCTTTTATTGAAATAAATGGTTGAACCTCTTGTATCTTTAAAAGGTTGCCTTGCAGTTAAGCTGCCATTGTTTTTTCATGAGGGTCACCGTTAGTAACAGTGGTAAAAGAAGAAACGGAGGAGTGAATTATTGAAAAGCCAAAGCTTGATTTAAATTTTTGATCCTGAAACAGGGAGTTGTGGTATGTGAGGCTTGGAACTTAATGTTTGACTGGGTGTGCTGATTTGATCCAAATTCCTGCTGACTTTAAAAAAAAATAATAATAATAAAATAAAAAAGCCATTAGGATTATTTCGACAGTTTTCTTAGTAATCATTATTACTTTTTGTTTGAGTTTTGCTTTATATTATTTTATTTGACCTTAATATCCTCTCAAAATGGTACGAACTGATACTAATTTAGAATAGGAACTATTGTTATTTTATCATGGTCCACCAGGTACATATGTACAGTCTAATAAGAAGAAATGCAAAAACTGTATAATTGAATACTTACTTCATGAAGACAATGTTCAGGTTTATTGTTGATTTGATTTATCATAGTTGTAGATTTCAGTAGTGTAGAACTGCAATTGCAACATACTAAGAGGTGTGCGTAATATTTTGACCTATAACCACAGTAATAAACACTAATACCGTGTCAAAAAACAATATCGATCCTTGTAATGACTTTGATTAAAACTGTTGAGGGGGGAAAAAAGTGACTGAGGCGGGAAGTTTAATGAACAAAGTCGGAAAAGTAAGTGAAAGTAAACTATTTCGGAGCGTGAGCACTTTCTAGAAGAGCCAGGAACCGTCAATCAATGTTTGACTTTTTAAAAATGGTAAATTGTACTTTTTTATACACACGTTGTTTGCATGGTGTCTTGCAGAGAGATTCCATTCTGGGAGTTGACTTTTCAAAGCAGATCTTTTCTCTATAAGCAGGTATGTTTCAATATGTTTTGGTGCTGGTTAGAGTTCTAAAGTGGTGGAAAGTATACGGTCAATTTCCAGAAACTTTCCATCGTAACCTGGGATGGCTCACATGCTATTACAAGCGTTGTAAACTTGCAATTGTGTGGATGCAGCTTATCTTTCCATATTTGATGCCATGTTGTTGTTCTTTAGACCATAAAGTTGAGACTAACAGTGCCTCGGTTGGTTGCAGCCAAGCAGTGCACTTAATTTAGCCTTAATTGCTTCAGGACATGCTTAATCGACAATTCCATTCATTAAGGATCGATTGTTATGCCTGTCCCTAATTGGAAGTTAAGTGGAATTTTGGAAATATTCAGCTAAACAAGTTGGATACTTTCAATGGAAATATGAGAAATTCCGCACTATAAGGCGCACCTAAAAGCCTTTAATTTTCTCAAAAATCGACAGGGCGCCTTTTAACCCGGTGTGCCTTATGTGTGCACTGAGTTCCAAAATTTGTAAAAATGTTGTTCAATTTTGGTAAGCGCTCTGCTTCATTGACTGTCCGACCATTTCCCGCCGACATAGGGACGTAATAATTAGAGAACATTGCGTAAAGCTACGTACAGTACATACGCTTACCTCCGCCACGCCTCCGGTAGGTATACTGTACCACCGTTATGCTGCTAAACAACATTTGTTTGGCTAAGGACCCCCGAAAATGGCATCAGCGAAGAGACATGGTTATGAGGCACAATTCAAACTACAGGCTATCAGTTACGCGGTTGTGAATGGGAATAGAGCAGCCGCGAGAGAATTCGAAATCAAGCACAAGAACAGCCGGGAGAAGCGTCTCTACAGTCACCATTCGACTGAAGGCAATAACGATAGCACAAGACATGAAGATCGAACACTTTCAAAGAGGTCCGTCTTGGTGCTTTCGTTTTATGAAAAGGCGCCATCCGCGCAAGGAGTACCGTGGCGCAGCGAACTCCAACCGCTGGACATTGGTGTCAACAGGGCGTTCATAGTGAAGTTGCGAGCGGCGTGGAGCGATGGATGAGAGACAGCGAACACACCTTTACTAAGACTGGGAGGCAGCGCCGGGCGAGTTACGCCATCATATGTGAATGGATTGTGGATGCCTGGGCTAAGGTATCTGCTTTGACTGTTGTCCGAGTTTTTGCGAAAGCCGGCATCATTGCTGAACAGCCACCCGGCAATGAGACTGACTCAGACAATGACGAGAGGGAACCCGGCATGTTTGACGGCGAAATTGCCCAGCTGTTAAATTCAGATACAGAAGATGAGGACTTTGATGGATTTGTGACAAAAGATTGAAAAAAAAATAATATGAGTGTATTTTTAAATACGTAGTAGAATAAAGTTAAACCAAACTCACTCTTTTGCTTCCGTTACCTTGTTTTACCATGCGCCGAATAATACGGCCCGCCTTATGTATGGCTTAAGTACAGAAATTGACCCCGTAATTGAGGCTGCACCCTACAATCCGGTACGCCTCATGGTGCAGAAAATACGGTAGTTACTTACCAACTGCTGTGATTGGCTGCCAGCCAGTACAGGGTGTGCACTCTCTCGCCAATAGTCAACCAGGATTGGCTCCCGCTCCCCCACAACTATACACCATGAAGAAAAACCATACAGAAAATGGATGGATGTATATATACAAACTGTTTCACAAACAAAGCTAATCAACATTTAGTTTTGACATGAAATTAATATCTGTAGAATTCTATGTGACCTCATCAATATCGTGCATCTGTGTCCTGTTTTATTTTCAACTTCACTATTTTAATTGGCAATTTTTTTATTACAATTTGATGTACTTTGATATCAAATGTATTCACCCCAGTAATATAATTAAGACACAAAAGCATTGGGTGTCCTTGATAACCTTGCTTTTGCTTTATGTGCTACATGTAGAAAATCATGTTTTTTTGGTATTAAATTTTATAACAGAAAATAGCCCTCCTTTAAGTTTCTTGTTATAGAACCCAATCAAACTGAACCTGCAATATTGTTCATTTCCAGTGTATTTCCATATGGTTACATTAATTCCTATTGAAACAACTCCTGGACTTCTGCAACTCTAGTGCTGGTATTGGTGCATGTTTCTTTTCTCTATTTAAGCCACGTTGTTGTTGCTGCTTTAGGTGCGCAGAATGACGGGGGTCCTCGTAGCCGTGGGCCAGGGAAGTATCTCACTTACTCAGCTGAAAGAGATCATGGAGGCTCGGGACTCTCTGGCTTATCCGCAGAACCTAGTTGCTCCTGCCCGTGGCCTCTTCCTCACCAGAGTGGACTACAGAGAGTCAGGTGTGGATGGAAGAAAAAAAAAACAACAAAACTGCTCAATCGAACAGTGTGTCATACATTGCAGTTGACTTCTTATTTTTTCCATTAGAATCAATTATTATTGAATTAATACATTACGAGGTCACACTATCAGAATCGTAAAACATTTACGATCGTACTGGCAATGTTTTAAGTAACGCAATCAAACTATTGACTGATATACAAATAAGTTAACCACTGTATAATAAAACTAAATTACTACATGCGTTAAATGTCAGAAGAGTAAAAAGTTCACTACACAGTAAAACTCAGCGAATACTGACTGACATGCCAGGAGAATTACATGTTATTCCTACCCTCCAAACATGGCTGATTCTGTGGCATGTAGTCCCTTGTTCTTTGAGACGCCATATTGTACTAGGCAGCCAGGACCAAGAGGTGTGAAGCAATTTCCTGTGTCACTATAAGTTCCAGTTGTAGTGCTATGGTTGCTTTCACTGATACGTTTTTTGTGGCGGCTTCATGAAAAAAAAAAAAAAAAAGTTAAACCCACACGCGGTTTCAATCCTTTAGGCCCATGGACCACATCAAGCCCTGCGGATATTTACATTAGAAACAATTATACACAACTGTAAGCTCTCTTCGAGTTGTCTTTATCATGGCTGAACTACTGTGGTAGTTCTTGTATTAGATTGTATAAGATTGTGAAGATACACCTTATCTGTTTGAGCGATCTTTTGTCATGTTATGCTGTGTTGACATTGCTTAATTACTCTTCCATCAGACCTGCTGCTGTCACCCCGAACCTCAACTGGGGACTCCGATGAGTGATACAAAAACTCAAATGTGAATGTTCTATAATAAAGTTTTTAATATTTAAGACTTGTTGGTTAATACTGGGTTTTTATGACACAAAGGACACTGCAGATGACCACCTACACATTATTTTAATTCATGTGAAGAATAAACGACTGACTGTGAACCCAGCGCGGCTAGTTGACCACACACAAACCCACATTGAGCCTAACTTGTTTTATTACTCTTAAGCCTACATACTGTGTATACATGAACACAGGGTAGTTTCTAATATCAAAACAAAGTTTACATGTGGAGCGTAACTGGTGTGTGTGCATCCTAACAGTGGTATACCATATCGAACATGCACACACATGCCCACTATGTACAGTGGTGCAAAAAGGTATTCAGTCAGCCACCAATTGTGCAAGTTGTCCCACTTAAAAGGATGAGAGAGGCCTGTAATTTTCATCATAGGTATACCTCACCTATGACAGACAAAATGAGAAAGAAAATATCCACAAAATCATATCCCTGATTTTTAAAGAATTTATTTGCAAATTATGGTGAAAAATAAGTATTTGGTCCATAAAAGTTAATCTCAATACTTTGGTATTGGTATATTATATATTGGTATCAATACTTTACATATACCCTTTGTTTCCAATGACAGAGGTCAAACGTTTTCTGTAAGTCTTCGCAAGGTTTTCACAGACTGTTGCTGGTATTTTGGCCCATTCCTCCATGCAGATCTCCTCTAGAGCAGTGATGTTTTGGGGCTGTGGCTGGGAAACAGACTTTCAACTCCCTCCAAAGATTTTCTATGGGGTTGCGATCTGGAGACTGGCTAGGCCACTCCAGGACCTTGGAATCCTTCTTACGAAGCCACTCCTTCGTTGCCCGGGCGGTGTGTTTGGGATCATTGTCGTGCTGAAAGAGAGCTACGTTTCATCGTCAATGCCCTTGCTGATGGAAGGAGGTTTTCACTCGATACATGGCCCCATTCATTCTTTTCTTAACACGGATAAGTCGTCCTGGTCCCCTTGCAGAAAAACAACCCCAAAGCATGTTTCCACCCCCATGCTTCACAGTAGGTATGGTGTTCTTTGGATGCAACTCAGCATTCTTTCTCCTCCAAACACAAGTTGAGTTTTTGCCAAAAAGTTATATTTTGGTTTCATCTCACTATATGACATTCTCTCAATCCTCTTCGAGATCATCCAAATGCTCTCTAGCAAACTTCAGACGGGCCTGGAAATGTACTGGTTTAAGCAGGGGGACACGTCTGGCACTGCAGGATTTTAGTCCCTGGCGGTGTAGTGTTTTACTGATGCTAGCCTTTGTTACTTTGGTCCCAGCTCTCTACAGGTCATTCAATAGGACCCCCCCGACCCCCCTTCTGTGATTTTTGCTCATCATTCTTGTGATCATTCTGACCTCACGGAGTGAGATCTTGCGTGGAGCCCCAGATTGAGGGAGATTATCAGTGGTCTTGTATGTCTTCCATTTTCTAATAATTGCTCCCACAGTTGATTTCTTCACACCAAGCTGCTTACCTATTGCAGATTCAGTCTTCCCAGCCTGGTGCAGGTCTACAATTTAGTTTCTAGCGGCCTTTGACAGCTCTTTTGTCTTAGCCATAGTGGAGTTTGGAGAGTGACCGTTTGAGGTTGTGGACAGGTGCCTTTTATACTGAGGAGTTCAAACAGGTCCCATTAATACAGGTAACGAGTGGAGGACAGAGGAGGCTCTTAAAGAAGCTACAGGTCTGTGAGAGCCAGAAATCTTGCTTGTTTGTAGGTGACTAAATACTTATTTTCTACCATAATTTGCTAATAAATTATTTAAAAATCAATGTGATTTTCGATCTCATTTTGTCTCTCGTAGGGGAGGTATACCTATGATGAAAATTACAGCCCTCTCATCTTTTTAAGTGGGAGAACTTGCACAATTGGTGGCTGACTAATACTTTTTTGCTCCCCTGTATATTGTACATCCAAGTGAAACTGCATACACCATTTCATTTTCACTGATGATCCATGTGGATATTTAGCACACACTGTCGCTAGCCTCCGATTTGGCTGCTTCCATTTCCTGCAAAACATGACTAAAAGCAGACCAACGCCACCATCTTGTCAGTGCCAGTGGGTGCCAAATGAGGTTTGGTGAAGGTTCAAACAGACCAATCATTGTCATGCAATGTCCCAGAGGATTGCTGTCACAAGTTAAACAGTCACCGACAGATGCACAGCCAATCGTTTTTTTGTTTTTTTTCCAAAGCTGCGACAGTCAAAGTTGAACCTCATGAGGAATGTGTTTTTGCACTTCTCAGAAGTGACACTATCAATACATCAGTCACACAATTTCTTTGTTCCTATGAGTTTTAAATGTGTACACACAAGTACACGTTGTCTATCACGCGTGTTGTAACAGTAAATCTGATTGGCATAGGTCCTCAAATCAATTCAGCATTTGGTTTAAGAGTTAAACATACAAATTTCAAGTGTCCTTCAGCATTTTAAGTCCAATATTTTGGATTATCAATAACAAAACCATATGTATACATAATGCACTTGAGGGAAGCTTTGTGTATTTATCTAACTCACAATCATAACTTTTTGGGTGAAGAAGAATGTCATGGATCTTAAGTCCAACCCTGACTGAGGCAATTGCGAGACAAAATCATTTGGATAGAAACTAAACGTGACAAATGTTTCAAAACAATGGCTACGTTACAGCGGAGCAGTCTTAATACTCTATAAATAAAATGTAATAAAATGTGAGAGAAACACGACTGGGCTAAACCCAGAATGATCTAGAGTCTTCGTATGTTGAGTCAGTAGTGTCTCATTTCCATAGGCAGCCTTTTTGGCATTTGGCTACGCACCCTGAAGCTATTGTTGAGGTTAATTTAGGATTCAATCTGTCATGTGAGTATAGGTATACACCATAAGTTTGCATAGACCCTTAAATCCAACCATCACAGTCATCATCCAAAACAGCGCACGAGCACTCAAAGCAGCAGCATACCCAACTTCACACTTTCTACGGACTGGCAATGCTGTGATGCCTACAGAGGATGATACATTCATTTAACCTGTTTATATATGAACAGCCGAATCAAATAGGGTTTTCGACAGTATGATGTGAACAAGGCGAGCTGCTTTTTCAGCATAACTTTATTTCAACAAGTAAAAAGAGTGAAATGGGGTATGTTCCACAGACTGAAGTCCATTCCGTGTGTGTAAACGTGCAGTATTTGTGGTTCTGCCCCGCCCCCCCACGTTTAAAATAAAATACAAACTTAAAAGACAGCGTAAAGAAGCATACAGTCCTCGCAGAGCACAGACAAGTCTAGTTGGCATCCACTTCATCGGCACACTTGTCTTTAGCTGGCGATTTTCTCTATTTCATCCAGATCGTGTGTGTCTAGTTTTTCTATTTTCTTATCTGGAAAAAAAGAAAAACAGTTAGAGGATGGTTTCTGCCAGTGGACAAATAAAAAACATGGACAAATGTATATGATGTGTGGATTGTTACTATTTTTATGTTAGTTTAAAAGTAGTTTAAAAGTAGTTCAAACTGTAATTAGTACTGTGCACTATGCTGAACAAAGACTGTCACTGATACAACTCTCCATACATAGCAACTGCCCTCTACCATTAAGATTGTGTCTTGAGAACTTGATCAATTTGCTATGCACAACAGAAACAGTTATAAAATACTTACTAAAATGATCCTGGATCCTGTTGAGGATGTTCATACTCATCCTGCTGTCCACCATGTTGATGGCCAGCCCCCTTTTGCCGAATCGACCCGTGCGGCCAATCCTGTGCAGGTACGTCTCGTTGTCTGGGTTACCATCCTGGTCTACTGGCAGGTCGAAATTGATCACCACCGATACCTGCTCCACATCAATTCCTGGGATGCGACACGCACGGACAGAAAAATATTAAGAAAAAAGATCATGGGAGCAATGAATGTTAATAAATTCAATTTACAAAAAAATACACTAAAAATGACAGTCCCCTCCAAAAGTATTGGAACAGCAACTCAAAAAGTGGGTGGGTTCAAAGAAAAGGTAAATGGCCTGCACTGATGTAGCGCTTTATCTACACTATCACAGTTCGCTGTCCTGATTTGTTTAACACATCTATATGTAAATGCCATGAAATAAAAGATGGAATTCTCAAGCTTTGTCTCATTCATCTTTTGGTCTGAAACCCAAATGTCTTCAAAATCAAAGGATGCCGTTGTCATTGCAATACTTTTGGAGTAGACTGTACATCAACCACAACAGTATAGGGTGTTAACAAAGCCGCATTACAAGTTAAAACTATATTTTAAAAAGCTATTGATGTGATGTGTTTATCAGATTATTTATGTACTCAGTGGTTATCAATGTTTTTAATCACATTGCATTTGTGCACTGTACAAACTGCACGATACACTGTCGATGAAATGGGTTTGTTAAATAAACCCCTAAAAAATGACAACTCCTTAAGAAAAATGGTTTATTGAAAAAAAATCAGAGCAAGACAACAGGATTAAGGACGCAAGACAATCACCATCATAGACTTATGTTGTGCATAGCACAAGAACTCTATGGACGGATACAGGGAGTGGATGACCTAATAAAAATTTTTTTTTTTTAAATCTCATTTTGTAATAACTTTGTAATTCATCTGCTTTTGTGATAAATTTGACTTGTTGGACACCCTATAGTACCATATGCTGGCCATCACATTCCTCCTTAATTCTGTGACATTATATGCTCATTTAAATGTGGAAATAATGTATTTTCTACTGTACATACAAAGTGATAGGAGGGTTTCAATATGTTCTACTTGGTCTGCATGTGTTCCTCACCTCTGGCACAGACATTTGTGGTTACAAGGACCTTCTCCTTTCCATCTCTGAAGCGTTCAATGACTGCGGCTCTCTGCTCCACTTGCATCTCTCCGCTGAGCAGCGCCACTTGGTGGTTCTCTCTGGAAAGCTCCCCCGCCAGCCAGCCTGCGGTCTTCCTTGTCTGGATCCCAGAGAGGAAAGCAGAGTCATCAGTTTATATACCAGCGAGAGACTCAAGTAGCAAAACGCATTGTGCTTTATGTGGGGAAAAAGACATTTTCCTTAAAACGACCCCACTTATAGTAATGTTCTTTAAAATCTGCCCAAACTCTGTACTGTTTCCAAGGAACATGTAATAGCACTGGTAAGTGATCAAATGAAAACTTCTGGGTGATAGGGGGCTTCTCACATGACAGAAAATCATGGCCTGGGCGATGGTGATGGCTCCATAGATGTTGCACAGGGCTTCAAACTTCTCCTCTTTGCTGTTACACAACACGTAGTATTGTTTGATCGTATCCAGAGTTTCCTCCTCTCGTTTTAATTTGATGATATTTGGGTCAGGCACGATGCGCTTGGCGAAGTCCCACACAGTCTCCTCAAAGGTGGCTGAGAACAGCAACATCTGGCAGTTTTCGGGCAGCATCCTACATGGCAGGGAACAAATTAAGCTTTGAGCATCCTTTGAAAAGTACCATGGAACCTCAAAATCTGAATAGACAATATAGTGAACCCCCGCATATTCAGGGTTTCTGTGCAAATTCACCTATTCACAGATTTCTTGGATGGAACCTATCACCCATTACTAGCTGAAAAACTCACCCATTCACTGTTCTTGTGCTCAGGCCAAAGTCATGTCCAATATGAAAATATTGTGGTGCTGACCAAGTAAGAAGAGCTTAAATTTAGTCAGGCAATACCCTTATCTTATAGAAGAAAAGTGCTTTAACACAGTGGTTCCAAACCCCCGGTCCGTGAGGCATTTGTTACCGGGCCGCATTGAATGAATGACCAATTTATATAATTTCCGTTGTATTGCGTTTCACGTGTCAAATGTGTTTTATTTTGAAAATTGACAGGATCTTCTCTGCCGCAACAGCTGCGCATCTCATTGACACGTCAAGACTTACACAGAACGCTTTGGTTTCCGCACTCAGCCGACTTGATCAAGGCTGTGGCTAAGCTCAAAGAACGAATCAGTTCATAAACTACTTCAGTTGAGTACATTCACTGAAAATATTTGTTCTTTGAACGAAATACTAGACTGCACATGGGTTACGTAAAACGTTAATAAAAATAAATGCGCAGACTAGCTAAAAAAAAAGTAAAAAACAAACTTCTTTGGAAAGCTTCTTTTCAAAAAGAAAAAGGCCACCCGAGGAGCCAGAAGAAGCGCCTACGACCTCTAAGAGGTGTACAACTTAAAATACGGAATTGGAATTGTTGAAATGTTTGCAGATTAACTAAAAAAAAGAAAAACTGAAATATCACACAGCCATAAGTATTCAGACCCTTTGCTGGGACACTCATATATTTAACTCACGTGCTGTCCATTTCTTCTGATCATCCTTAAAATGGTTCTACACCTTCATTGGAGTCCAGCTGTGTTTGATTCTACTGATTGGACTTGATTAGGAAAGCCACACACCTGTCTATATAGGACCTTACAGCTCACAGTGCATGTCAGAGCAAATTAGAATCATGAGGTCAAAAGAACTGCCCGAAGAGCTCAGAGACAGAATTGTGGCAAGGCACAGATCTGACCAAGGTTACAAAAAAGATTCTCCTGCACTTAAGGTTCCTAAGAGCACAGTGGCCTCCATAATCCTTAATGGAAGATGTTTGGGACTTCCAGAAACCTTCCTAGAGCTGGCCGTCTAGCCAAACTGAGCAATCGGGGGAGAAGATGGGTAAACAAGAACCCAAAGATCACTGCGGCTGAGCTCCAGAGATGCAGTCGGGAGATGGGAGAAAGTTCTAAAAAGTCAACCATCACTGCAGCCGTCACCCAGTCAGGGCTTTATGTCAGAGTGGCCCAACGGACTGGAGTTTGCCAAAAAAAAATAATAATAAGAAGAAGAAGAATAATTAAAACACCTGAAGGACTCCAAGATGGTGAGAAATAAGATTCTCTGGTCTGAAGAAACTAAGATAGAACTTTTTGGCCTTAATTCCAGGGCAGTATGTGTGGAGAGAACCAGGCACTGCTCATCACCTGTCCAATACAGTCCCAACAGTGCAGCATGGTGGTGGCAGCATCATGCTGTGGGGGTGTTTTTCAGCTGCAGGGACAGGACGACTGTTTGCAATCGAAGCAAAGATGAATGCGGCCAAGTACTGAGATAACCTGGACGAAAACCTTCTCCAGAGTGCTCTGGACCTCAGACTGGACTGAAGGTTCACCTTCCAACAACACAATGACCCTAAGCACACAGCTAAAATAACAAAGGAGTGGCTTCAGAACAACTACGTGACTATTCTTGAATGTTCCAGCCAGAGCCCTGACTTAAACCCAACTGAGCATTTCTGGAGAGACCTGAAAATGGCTGTCCACCAACATTCACCATCCAACCTGACAGAACTTGAGAGGATCTGCAAGGAGGAACGACAGAGGATCTCCAATTCCGGGTGTGAAAAACTTCATTCCAAAAAGACTCATGGCTGTATTAGCTCAAAAGGGTGCTTCCATTAAATACGGAGCTATGGGTCTGAATACTTATGGCTGTGTGATATTTCAGTTTGGACTTTTTTAATAAATCTGCAAAAATTTCAACAATTACATTTTTTTCTTTCAATATGGGGTGCGGTGTGTAATGAGGAAAAAAATAAATGATTTTATCAAATGACTGCAATATAACAGTAAAAAATTTAAGGGGGTCTGAATACTTTCTGTACCCATAGTGTGTACACACACACACACCTTGACAGCCAGTCCGTGATGAAAGAAATGCCTACTCTAAACCGGTGCAAGAGTTTGGGGAAGACTGCTTTAACAGATTACGAACCTTTTTGGGTGGGCATCAACAAATTGTGTAAATGTAAATTTATTTTGTTTTTTATGTTTCTATAATGGTTAATACAACAGCATATGGAAGCTCAAACTGAAATGAAATGTCCATGCTAAAATATACAGTGACAAAAAACAATAGTAAAGCACATTCATAATTGTTAAGACACAAATTATAGTTAAATATAGTAATTCCTGGGGCAAAAAAAGACTAAAATTTGGGTATAAAAAGGTGAATTCCATTTTTCCCAGTTGTAATTGCAAAATGTCACTGAAACTGAAAGAGTTAACATTCAACCACTTAATGATACTCAATGGTCTCTGTGACAAATGGTTGGAAGTGGTCTAATACATTTGCTAAGCACCGTATTCCAGAACAATGTTCTTTTAAACATTCATTTTCACCTCTGGATGCGGATACTCTGGTCTTTGTGACCCTGCGTTGCAATCATGACATCAGCCTCATCCAGCACGAACACCCGAATCTTCTCAGGATCGACGAACTTCAACTTGGTGCACCAGTCTAGCATGGTGCCGGGTGTGCCAATGACTATCTGTTCCTGAAGCTTCGCGCCTCGCTGCACTGGAACATTTTGAGAGAAAACATGCAGAAAAGCAGATGAATAACATGAAGCAGATGAATAACATGCAGAAAAGCAGATGAATAAATATGACACTGCATATGAAAAGTAGAGTGTGCAAAGACGTACGCCTTTTTCCTCGGATGGCGTAAACTAACTTGACTTCAGGATAGTTTTTACCCATCTGCTCAATCACTTTGCCAGTCTGAAGTGCCAGTTCATAGGTGGGTGACAAACAAAGACACTGATGGGAGAGGAAACAGGAGAAACAAGGGATTCACAAATCACAATTACACAATTGTTGAAATTAAACCTATTAGAAATTGCCGAAAATGTTAAAAAAAAAAAAAAAAAAACCTGAGGATACTTGTAGTCAGGATTGACATGGCTGAGCATGGCGAGGACAAAGGCAGCTGTTTTTCCGGTTCCTGATTGAGACTGGGCGATCAGATTCTGTGGGCTAAAAGAAAAAAAATAATCCAAAACAGATTGTGCAATACGAAAGCAAGATGCTTTACAGTGGTTTAAGTTTGTGCTATCAGTGTATACTTAGTTGTGGTGTCACGATACCAAAATTCTGCATAAAGTACCTCGATACTGGTAAAAATCTAAAACATCAGTAAAAGCAGTGTAATGAAAACTGGAAAAACAACTCCAAATACTGTATTTTCACGACCATAAGGCGCACTTAAAAGTCTTAAATTTTCTCCAAAACGGACGGGGCGCCTTATAATGTGGCGCACCTTATGTGTGCACCAAGTTCCAACATCAATAAATGTTGTTGTGTGATGAGCGCACCGCTCGCGCGACATTTTTTTTTTTTAGCATTTCCTGCCAACACGCTGCTTACACAGAGGAAAAGCGGACGTGGCTGAGGACAAGGGAAGGGTGCGTGAAGTAGGACGCTAAAGCCACGCCCCCAGTAGGTATATAGCGCCGGGGTGTATTTTTTTTATTTGTTTTTTTTTTTTAACCGCTTGACTGACTGGGAGCCTGTGCATTGTGCAAAACAACATCGGTTTTGCTAAGGACCCCTGAAAATGTCACCTACGAAGAGACACGCTTACGAAGCACAGTTTAAACTGCAAGATATCAGTTACGCGGAGGAACATGGGAATCGAGCAGCCACGAGATAATTCAAGATCAACGAATCCATGGTTCGCAAGTGGAGGAAGCAGGAAAACGAGCTTCGCCAAATCAAGAAGACGAAGCTGAGTTTCCGCAGAAAAAAAAAGAAAAACAAAACGCGGAAACAAGGCGAGGCGGCCCGATTTGGAAGACCAACTCGAGCAAAATACCTCGGCACGCTACTGGTTTCGGTACTTGATGCAACACTAATACTGCAGAAAAGGTAGCAAAGCACAGTATAACACTTAGCCCATGTGCAGCATACTCACGGTTCAGCAAGCATCATAGGTAAGGCGGTTTCCTGGATTTTGGACGGCCGGTTAAAACCCATGCCATAAACACCCTGAAGGAGCTGTGGTTTGCTGCACATAATAGAAACATGTTTTGGTGCAGGAATACAACAACAAATTGTATATTCAATAAAAAATCGTGTTGTTCAGCACTTCAAATTTACAATTAAGAGCATGGTAGAAAAGTATATTTATTTCAGTACTCATCAATATGTATTCGTTAAACAAGTGGGAAAATACTTTTAAGAGGGAAAATTCCTGCGTAATTTTTACATTAAAAATATTTTTTATTGTTTGATTATTACAATATTCTATTTCTAGAAGATGGTGTATTTGGGGGTTTCGTTTGCTGTAAACTATAATCATCAAAATTATACATATATATTTTTAAATATCATGAAGTATTTCACTCTGTGTGTAGTGTATCTCTTTAATATGAGTTTCACTATGAATTCAACTAAATTAAGATTTTGATACAATTTGTTGAGATCTACCTGTATACTTATGTACGGTAGTGAGTAGTGACTCTGCAGTTGTCTTACATTACAATTGGTGTTAGAGTTTTACAAGTTCTGACTGTCTGTGAGGCCATAAAGGTATCTGAATATGGAGGAAGTGTCTGAAAGTGATTGGATGAACGAGTCGGGTGAGTGATGCCTGTGCATCCAAGGGGTGACTGAGCGAGTTTGTGTTTGGAGATGCAAACAACAAATTGACGACTGAAAAAACATCAACGACATCATCGATCAGTCAATGTCAACTTGACTATCATCACTTTAGCGTTGAGTAGAAAACAAATTGTGGGTTTTTCCCTCCCCACACTCTGGGCCCTCCTACCGCAAGTAAAGAACACACTAGTCACAAAGCTTAAGCCCTGGTTGTCATGGTACCAAAAGGTCTAACCCAGCAGCACACCATTATATACAGTAGAGCTGGGTATAGTCTCGCACTTACATAAGACAGGGCCAGCGCCAAATAACGGGTTCATTTCAGCGAGACAAAAATAGCACGTGTAAAATATTCCGGATTCATGGTGGTATTTTGTATTTCACAGATTATGTTATTGAGACACTTGGGAACCGTTTTAAATTGAGGGGAATGCATAATGTGTCTTTTAATGGATAACCTGCATACACATTTGCTAATTATTACTTAATTACAGATGCTCTAAATCATTGTCAGGACATATGAGGGATTATGAATAAATTAAACGACGATATATTCCACTTACAGTCGCAACTCCTCAAAGGATTTAACGGAGTACAGTGGAGAGTTGGGATCCTTTTGAAGTACTTCAACTTGATTTGTGGTGTTGACAAGATTACTTCTGATGAGCTTATTCAACAAAGACTGGGCCGCTTTGTCGTCTGTGGAGAAAAAGACAATCAAATTGAAAGTGGTGCTTTAAAGCTGTGAGAAATTTATACTGTGCTGGAGGACCAACTAAATAAATGAGGCTTAGCATATGACGATAATATAAACATGACAAACTTGCACTCTTGCAAATAGCCTTCTACATGTGTAAACATTGTTATAAGACCATTTTAAAATTGTCCATGGTGTGATGAGTATAGGATTTCCGAAGGTCTAGCCTTCTTCAAGTATGTGAAATAAGGGCCGCCGCGCGACATGGCCAAACCCGACTGGAATGGACCATAACAAAAACAAACAAACAAAAAAAGTTGGCGACTCACACCCACACATTGAGCCCTGCACATCTACCGACACGCTGTGACGGAAAACAGCAGCTCTTTATCGGGGTTTGAACCTCCACATACAGTATATTGTATTACATCACTTCTATTAAACTATAGATAAATAGCGTTTGTCAAGAAAGAAGCAGGTTAAAATGGACAAGAATAAGAGTGTGTGTGGATAATTTGAGAGGCTGCCTCACCCCCAATTACTGACTATACCCAGAGCGCTACGTACTTCGCTCGCATGACTGCACGCGTCACTATTTCATCCAAAGGTACATATGAAATTATAAAAATAGTCAATTATTATTGCAAAACACATGCGGTTGCTGATTTACTTTGAACCTTGCTTGTAGTGTATGGGAGTGACTATGTACGCTGTACTCGCAACATCTTTGATCCACTGGTGAGGTGCCATGGCATACCGCTCATCTATAACCGCTTCATAGAAGAAAGAGCCTTCGGATGTATCTTTAATGTCTTATTAGGGCCGAGCAGCGACCGCTGTGAGGTCTATATTAATAGTTTTTGTAGAAATTATTATATTACTATTATTATTTTAGTCATCATAAACAGGGCAATTTTTGAGGCCCTTAAACATGCACGAAAACACTCACATGGGGTCTAGTTGAAAATTTGAAAATTTCACGTTTTTGGGCACGATTACCAAAAAATGGCTCGACAGCGCTCCCTAGAACCATAACCTAAACTACATCAAAGGACAACTCAGTGATATGTTAAAGACCTACGGCTCTGAAAATTGGTACGCATATAAAGCAGACCCAGACGCACAAAAAGTCAGTGCGAGCATTATCGTAAACCCAACAGGAAGTGACCTATGATCTTTTGACGTTCGTTTAAGGCTTGCTTGAGGTATGTTCACGTACTTTTAATACGTTACGGCTCACAAGCAGGCAATAAAATGTTATGTACCCTAGCAAGCCAGTGGTAGCACGAACAGTTGGACGTAAACATGCTGCCGTTCTGTCGAATTATGCTCTAAAGTTTCGTGTGGGTGAAGGATTTTAATTAAAAATAAAGTCATTTACTCCGGTTTCTTCCCACATCCCAAATACACTTTAACTGAAGACTCTAAATTAATTGCCCGTAGGTGTGAATGTGAATGGTTGTTTGTCTACATGTGCCCTGCGATTCACTGGCCACCAGTTCAGGGTGTACCCCGTCTCTCGCCCAGAGTCAGTTGAGATAGGCACCAGTATGCCCGCAACTCTTGTGAGGATAAGCAGTGCGGAAAATGTATGGATATATAAATAAATACAAGATCACATCATTTCACCTCTTTCATCATCATTTGTCGTCTTATCCCCAGTAGTCTTAACTCCCACTTCTGGCTTTGCAGCATTACTGTCTGCTGGCCGTAGAGATGTTCCTAAATTAACAAAATCAAATCAGAACATATTCTAAAAAGTGCTTAAAGTTAGTCTAGAAACTTTGCAAACATAACATACCGTTTTCTCCAAGCGTCTCTTTTATTTGAAGGTTTCCAATCTGTAGGAAAACAATTTACACATCACTTAGACTGAGAAAAACATGTTACTGTCATTGTTTGTACATTGTTACATATTTAATCGTGTCCCTGATTCATAAAACTTGGGAAGCTCAAGCCAAGGAGAAGCCAGAGCTTCTACTTATTCAGCTTAGCTATTTTGGAGCCTCTTGCATCATTCGCTTGCCAGCCAGCTAAAGCTGCCTCAATGAATTACCGTTAACGGTAGCATCTGCTAAAGCTAGCCACACGCAGGGCACCCAGCACCTCTTTACGAGCTCATTTGGCGTATGTTGCGTTTAGGCTAAGTAAATGTTTGGAGGCTCGGCATTACAACCAGCTTTGTGTTGAAACAAAGTCAGGCATAAAAAAATAAAAAATAATTGTAAGCATTCATATTTACCGGCGCTAGGCCCGAGACTACATGTTAACGGCTGATACAACATGAACAAGCATATTTACTGATTCCGCCGCGGCCTCTTGCTCGTCCACTGCCTGGGCCCAGGAGTCTGAAGACATCGTTTTCCCTGTCGTTATTTAAAAACCCAAACTTTGAAAACGTCTCACAATATGGGCGAAAGAAAAGTAAACTACAGTACTTCTCATTCACAATGGCGTGCAGCAACTGAGAGCCTTGTACAACGGCTCAGTCAACCTAGTAGAACTGAAGTGCATGGAAATAGTTCCTACCGTTTAACGTTCCTAGTTTGATTTCGCTGTAACCCCTTAAAAATAAACATTGTAAATATTGTTATTATGGTGGTGAAAAGCCTTGTGATATAATTACAAACTTTTGACTATTCTTGAAAAATGCTGATAGTATAAAACGTTCAGAAACCATTCCATTGCTTTGTGTTTAGTTTTGCTGGAAGATGAATCTTGCAGGTTTTACCCTGTATTTAGCTACATCCATCTTCCCATCAACTCTGACCTGCTTCCCTGTCCATGCTGAAGACAAATATCCCCACAAGTCTAATGTTACCATGTTTCACAGTGGGGATGGTGTGTTCGGGGCGATGAGCAGTGTTAACATTCCGCCCTATGTAGTGCTTTGCATTTTGACTAGAAAAATTCAACTTGTTTTCATCTGACCGAAGCACCTTCTTCCAAATGTTTGCGGTGTCCCCTTTGGCTTGTGGCAAATTGCAAAAGGGACTTCTTAAGCCTTTCTTTCAGCAATGGCGTTCTTCTTGCCATTCTTTTATGAAAGCCAGATTTGTGGAGTGCACGACCTATGGTTGTGCACTCATTTCTGCATCTCCAGTGACCATGCACAATGGGCCTCTTGGATGCTTCTCTGATCTCCACGCTCGCTCTGTCAGTTTGGGTGGACGGCCATCCAATTGTGCCATACTTTTTCAAATTTTTGATGATAGATTGCACGGTGCTCCTTGAGATCTTCAAAGCTTGGGATAGGTTTTATAACCTAACCCTGCTTTAAAGTTCTCCACAACTTTATCCCTGACCTGTCTGATGTTCCTTGACCTTCATGGTGCCGTTGTTCACTGGTGTTGGCTAACAAAACACTGAGACCCTCACAGAACAGTTGCAGGTCTTGACATTGACACCCGCCAACCCACCAAATAAGGGTGTATTTCAGCAGTGGCAGGTTACACCGCCACTCCCACTAGCCTCTTTGGGGGGTTGGCTTTTATATAGATATTTAATTGTAGTGTTCTCAAACTGCATCTTTTATAATAAACTGATTGCAATGTGAGACTACGACACTACAACTCCTATTAGTAGGTGCGTCACGACATCATGTGAGAGCGAGGATGTTTGCAGTTGCTTAACTCATCAGTTTTGGAGACAAATTTGTTGAAGGCTTGAAAGAGAGTTTATATGGTGGCATCCAATCAGATGCCTTGCCAGAGGCATCCATGGCAACTGAAACAGTAAAAGTAAGATATGAGCTCTGTAGAGAATTTGGAAAAGACAGAAAAGGACTTCCACTTACCAAATAAGCACTCATTTTACGAAGGAGCCGTTGAACTTAGGTCATTTTTGCCCACATATAGCTCTCTTGTTGGTTCTTAGTTTCATATTTTTACTTGTCATTCTCTACATTCTCAAACATATGAGTGATAACTGATTTTTTTACACAACCATGTACTTTAATTAAATAAACATTACAAAATAAAATATTTTTAATAAAAACAATACAATTACTTTATCAGAAGTTTGAACTGCAGACATTCTTAAACTTGCTTATTATGGGCACTAAGGAGGTTGGTTAAAAAAAAGAAATCATGATTACTCAATGAAAAATGTATTTGAGGATCTGTTAAAAATGTATCTTGTGTGTGTGCATTTTATAATACAGTATTTTACTATTATTATAATATAATACTACTATGTATTTAAAATTTCCGAATTCCAATCTGTTAACCAGTCATGATCCTACATGTGATTTCAAAGCGTCGTAAATGCATGGTGTTATTTACTGTATTGTAAACTGATGTCAGTGGTGCACTCGCCTGAAGTGGTGCACTCGCCTGACTTTGGTGCGGGCAGCGTGGGATCAGTTCCCACTCAGTGACGTTGTGAATGTGAGTGCGAATGGTTGTCCGTGTCTATATGTGCCCTGCGACTGACTGGCGACCAGTTCAGGGTGTAGTCCGCCTTTCGCCCGAAGTCAGCTGGGATAGGCTCCAGCGCCCCGCAACCCTAACCAGGATAAGCGGTGTTGACAATGGATGGATAAACTGATGTCATACCAAATACTGTAGCTCTTTAGTGCTCTCTTGTGGTAGAGGTCTATGAGCGATAAAGAGCATTAAAAGACAAGATGCGTGTGGAAACTGGGAAAACTGAGCAAAACATTCAAAAAGCAATGCATCCTTAGCAAGTACAACGAGATATGAAAGCTTATATGAGCAGTGATTATCTTATATGTTAAGTTCATGGTGTGTTCGATAGTGTGATTTAACACTATATAGTTAGTTCTGTACATGGAAATGTAATTTTGTGTGCTTATTTTGTTCAAATTTATAAAGAAAACAGTTCCTTTTTTTACACCACTCTGTCTCTGTATTCATTTGCAATATATAAACACATTAATAAAAACGGTAAAGTCAGATTATGTGTGTATTGTGTTAGGTTACTGTGTGCATTATTTATACACCCATCCATTTTCTGAGCTGCTTCTCCTCACTAGGGTCGCGGGCGTGCTCGTACCTATCGCAGCTATCATCGGCCAGGAGGCAGGAGGCAGAGTACACCCTGAACTGGTTGCCAGCCAATCGCAGGGCACATACAAACAAACAACCATACGCACTCACATTCACACCTACGGACAATTTAGAGTTGTCAATCAACCTACCACACGTTTTTGGGGTGTGGGAGTAAACCGGAGTGCCCGGGGAAAACCCACCCAGGCACAGGGAGAACATGGAAACTCCACACAGGCGGGGCTGGGGATTGAACTCAGAACTGTGAGGCAGACGCTCTAACCATTATTTCATATATATCATTCATATATATATATCACCTAATTGGCCCGAAATTATTATTTATTTACTTAAAATAATATATCTTTCTTCATCTATCTATCCCAGCACCGTATATTGACAGACATACAACATACAACAGAATAATAGTTTTGTGTTCAACTCATCAGGCACAGATTTAGCAGTGAGTGAGTAAACATGAGTAAATTGAGATGAGAGCATCATTATTTCAGTATATACAGTACTTGACAGGTTTTTTTTGGGGGTGGTGTGCACTGAGCTTTTTCAAATGTAAAAAAAAAAGTGCCTTGATTCAATAAAGGTAGTGTAGTATACTTCAGTAGTACCACAATCAGAGTTCCTTTGCAAGGGCCAAATGTTTGGAGATCTGTATTCAAGCCAACCATCTTTTCTTTGAAGTTCTACATCAAAGAACTTCCTTCAACCATTTGTTTATTAGGGTTTTCATTCTCCGCCCAGATAGTAACATGTATTGGGTTCACAACAGGCGTCCCGGTCTGCAAAGAGGATTGTTTTGCATCTTACAAGATGAGGGAACCGGGTGTGAGCGTAGCTACAAGGTGAGGCGCCAGCAGGCGGGTGTGATTCCAAATATGGTCATGAGGAACGGCCATCTGCCGGGTGCACCCAGGGAGGGGCTAATTCCACGCCCAGGGAGGGAAAACCTTGATAAACTGAGATCCAGGGGTTTTTCGGGGGCTTTTTCGTTGTTCTGGCAATGTAAGCAGCTGTTATGACACTAAGGTTTATTCAATAAATCAAATTAGCCCAAACGCCAAGTGTCTCAAAGTTTTCATTCATCCCATGCCCGACGGACGTCGGAGTTCTCCCGGGTGACCTCCGACTCGGAACCACAGGCGAAAAAATCCACCACAGTAGGTAAAAGTGATGATGGTTCTCTGCCCCATGAATCACAGGAGCCCTATAAAATAGTATTTCAAATTTGCAGCAAAGTGGCGGGGCCAAAAGTGTTTTTTCTTGTTTTTTTTTTTTTTAAACACAGCCCCAAATGCCTGGTGGCACGTCTACCTTGAGGCCACCTTGTTTATAGGGAACTTGTGTTGTTGGGGAACTTTTGAGTGTTCTCAATATAGGGAAATTGTTATCCCTTTCGTACTAACAAAACGGGCATGATTTAGGGCGTGGCATGACGCATCAATGGCTCTGGCCACAGGGGCATGCACACAGCGATAGTAGATAAGAGTAGAGTGAATAGTAGTGAGAATGCATGAGACAGTGCAAGGATGGGCATGACTGCTGGTTGGTATTCCTGAGGCTTATAGCCACAGAGGCTGATGGGGCAGCGTGGACATCACATTGGAATTTCAATTGGGAAGAGGCGGCTTTGCTGTTGTTGGAGTCTGAGCTCTAGCTTTTGTGTACACGTTTTTCCAGTTCTACCATCTCTCAATCAAAATACCAATGAAATGGAGGTTATTAAATATATCAGGGATGGTAATCCCCAGATACCATGCAAATATAGCCACCTTGAGGAGCTGAGTAGCAAAGGGATGACATCAGAACAAGTTCACTGGACCCCTAGGGAGGGCTATGTTCTTGGGTCAATGTTTAAAAAACATGCTGTATGTCAGCCAGCATGTTTGTTTCAGCCCACACAAAACGCCCCGTCTAAAAATATGTCTCATATTTTGACTTGATTCTGGTGACTGGCATACAAACTGCAACAGAACCTTGCTGACTGATGCTGTTGGGGAGACAAAAATGAAGTATGGTGCTAGGGTTTTTCCAATTTAACCTTTCCACTGAGGCTCTCCATATATGCTTTTTATCTTTGTTTTATCTAAATTGATTCTTTGTTTCCGAGGAAGACATGGTAAGTGGAAATAATTGCAAAGAGAAGCTAGGGAATCCATATAGACCAGTGTTTCACAACCTTTATCGAACCAAATCTTACATCAGAAAAATCTCATGGCACACCACCAAACAAAAATATCACAAAAAGTTGTGTATCTTGTGTATATTCTGAAATTATACGTGTTGTCTCAACACAACTCTATTATTCTGTCATACAAATGGCAACAGGTGGATACACAGGTTTATTGTACCCTTTGCCATCCAATGGAATAAATATCCATCCATCCATTTTCTGTACCGCTTTATCCTCACAAGGGTTGCGGACGTACTGGAGCCTATCTCAGCTATCTTCGGGCGAGAGGCGAGAGTACACCCTGAACTGGTTGCCAGCCCATCGCAGGGCACATATAAACAAACAACCATTCGCGCACACATTCACACCTACGGGCAATTTAGAGACTTCAATCAACCTACCATGTATATTAGTGGGATGTGGCGGGAAACCGGAGTGCCGGGAGAAAACACAAGCAGGCACGGGGAGAACATGCAAACTCCACACAGGCGGAGCCGGGATTTGAACCCTGGTCCTCAGAACTGTGAGGCGGGTGTGGAATAAATAAATAAATAATAATTTTTGGACCAACTAAGTGAAATTGGGTCATTGTTAGTAGCACGCCTGATGATCTCTCACGATACACTGATTTTGGAATCCCTGTCGTAGACTAAGGGTGTATTTGCATGATTCAAAACTGTGTGTTATGTTGATGCACAGTACAATGCACAGTATCTACTCACTGCAGATTGTATTCCACTATAAAAACTACAATAGCCACACCCCATTGGATGCAAATATATATATACTTTCATTTTTTCAGTATGTACAAAAGCTGGTGGCCATGTTAAAGAGACAAATGTTACTCAAGAGAGAAGAAAAACAGACCTCTGCAACCAAGTGGAGCCTGTGGAGTAAAATACAGTAGAGTCCAGAGCTAAGGCATAGCCACAGGGTAGGCTAAAGTGAGCATGTATATTTATTATTGTCATTTCTAGCCATGTATCAACAAATCACATATCACAGCAATAACATATCCGCTCATGAGTGAACAGCAGTGGTTTATAACTAATGCAAAGTACCTGGTCAACTGGTTTGATTTAATTCGTAGCTGATAGTAACAGCTTTTGCCAAGTAGAACTATTTACTATGCAGTGGAAAAGGGGCGTTAGTCCCAATGTGGTCCAGAAGAGGAGGGTCTGGATCCGGTGTTTCCGCTTTCTCCAAAGGAGACCTCACTCTCACTGACCAACTCACTGAGGAAACGGTTGGATTGTTACATAATGTACCGTCGGAACAAAAAATAAAATAAAATCCCTGAGCCCCTTTGAAGAATGTGAAATGAGATTAGGTAGACTCTCCATTCTCTCAGTGGAGTTTGGAGCTCACTTGCTGATCATCAATCGGCTCTGCTCATTCATCTTATCAGGGCCAAAGAGCTCCAATGCTGTCGAGTGCCGGCTGAACAATTTTCAATTCCTTAATAATTTATTGATGCTGGGCAGTAAATTGCGTATCAATAATGTAGAGGGGCTCGGTACAATGTTGATACAAAACACCCTCAGCTCATTCATGCTCAAAGACCTGCAGAGATATGTACTATGTTTGGTCCCACAGGATCCAGTGGTGGCATTAGGCAGGAATCCAATGTGCATCAGGTAACTGTGCATTGTCTCTGATACTTGTTATATTTTATTTCTGTGCCAATGTTTGCATTATAAAGGTCAACAGGTGATTTTGGCTTGGTAGGTCATGCAGTACTCTCTTGGATGAGAACATTTAAAAACACCAATATATGAGAAAATACAAACTAATAAGACAAACAATAAAGTACAGAGAAGCTATAGATTAAAGTTTTCGAAGTGCCTGCTCGACTGACAATGTCGTAAGTTGTTTTTGAAAACATTTGCCGACTTGGCAAGCCTTAGAGAGAGTTATGGTCGCAAGTGACTAGTAAAAGAACAACAGTCGCAGGTGAGGTTGAGGGACAAAAAATAAATACCAAGTAGTGTGTATCAGAATCAGAATCAGAATCATCTTTATTTGCCAAGTATGTCCAAAACACACAAGGAATTTGTCTCCGGTAGTTGGAGCCGCTCTAGTACAACAGACAGTCAATTTACAGAACACTTTGGGGACATAAAGACATTGACAAAAAACAATTGTGCAAAACGATGCAGAGTCCTCTAGCACTTAGAGCAGTTCGAACGACTAATATTGCAATAGTCCGGTGCAATGACCATTGTGCAAAGGGCGCTGAGACTTCAAGGAGTGTATGCGGTTTAAAGTGACGAGTAGTGCGATCATCTGGGACAATGTTGGTTGTGCAAATGTTACAGATACTCCTCAATCAGTGTGCAAATGGAGCAGATGCTACTCTGGCATGAGTGGCCAGTATATGCAAATAGTGCAGCATGGCGAGACAACTACAGTGAGTGCACGAGTAATACATAATTGGCCCCACAGAAATGTGACAACGAACTCAAGTCAAAAAATTGCCAGCTTGTTGTAATGGAATTATAGGTTAGGTGTTTAAGAAGTTGATCGCAAGAGGGAAGAAGCTGTTGGAATGTCTACTAGTTCTAGTTTGCGTTGATCGGTAGCGCCTACCTGAGGGAAGGAGCTGGAAGAACTGGTGACCGGGGTGCAGACGGTCCGAGAGGATTTTGCACGCCCTTGTCTTAGTTCTGGCAGCGTGCAAGTCCTCAATGGTGGGTAGGGGGGTACCGACAATCCTTTCAGCAGTTTTGATTGTCCGTTGCAGTCGGAGTTTGTCCTTTTTTGTAGCAGCACCAAACCAGACTGTGATGGAAGAACACAGGACCGATTCGATGACCGCTGTGTAGAGGTGGCAGGCCGTGCTTTCTCAGAAGCCGCAGGAAGTACATCCTCTGCTGGGCCTTTTTGAGGACGGAGTTGATGTTGGTCGCCCACTTCAGGTCTTGAGAGATTGTAATTCCCAGGAACTTGAAGGTCTTGACGGTTGACACAAGGCAGCTGGACAACGTGAGGGGCAGCTGTGGCGAAGGATGCCTCCTGAAGTCCACGATCATCTCTACCGTCTTGAGCGTGTTCAGCTCCAGGTTGTGTCGGCCGCACCACAGCTCCAGCCGCTCCGCTTCCTGTCGATATGCAGACTCGTCACCGTCCTTGATGAGGCCGATGACAGTGGTGTCATCTGGAAACTTCAGGAGCTTGACAGTCGGGTTCGCTGAGGTGCAGTCATTCGTGTAGAGAGAGAACATTGTAACACTGTTGTGTGAATTGCAGGAAAGAAGGATGATAGAATAATTACTATGCCATACTATTGAAATAGGAAAGCCAGTCAAACAGTAACCATAATGTGATCCCTCAACCACACTGTAGGAAACAGATAGAGCACAGACCTTAGCCACAGCCTAAACATTTGTCACCTTTAAAATCAATTAATGCATGAAGCAGAAGAGCTCAAAAGGGGTAACATTACACTTGAACCAAATATTCCTCTGCATCCAACTGTAAAATGTGATGGGATCCTTCACAACAAGGGCAAGCACAACAAATTAAATCATGATCTGATTTGATTTGACAGATTCTATATAAGCATCTGAACATGTTAAATTGGATTTCCACTGTTTGAAAATATATATTTATATATATCTAGATCAGATCAGGATGAAACTTGGTTTGACATTACAGAAGTGGTTCTTAACCTTGTTGCCGGTACTGGACTACTAACTACTAACTAACTAATGAATTTCATCTGCACATTCACAGAACCCTTCTTAAAATTAATTGGAAAAATAAAATACGATTTAGTTCCTATTCAAAACAGCCTTGTTGCAAGAACTAATGAAACCTGCCAAGATGAGAGGCGAGAGGTCTTCTACGACAACGACAACAGTCCAGTTAGAATCGATTCAATGCCCCGTGAACACCAACTACACAGTTATCCTGGTCCTCTTTCTCAGCTTCATTTGATAGAGCGTAACCTTATATGATGGTTAAGTTGCAATGTCTGGAGTGCAAGCGAGTTCTGATCACTCTGTCACTTACAGGTTCCCTTTCCACCAAGGTTTTTCTTCATGCCTAGTGTGTAGAATAACTGATCCTTCTCGTTTATTGTCCAGAACCAGCCCATTGAAATGCACTAATTCCTAAAATATTCAGCCTGTACATGCTCATTTCACTGCTGACCTTGGCAAGTTTATTTATTTCATACGTGGTGCAGACATTCCTTGCTCGCTGGTGGATCTTTGTTTTGGGACCAACGAGGCTCTCTATCGCACTCCTGACTTCCTGCAGTTTTACGTCTGGAGTGATCATACTGCCTGTGAATTGGCTAGAGTCTGGGACCCATGGTTGTAACAGTTAAAGCATTTAGTTGTACCAAGATTTCTTCTTGGGTTGGGGTTGTTAGCCGCAAGCACCACACCCAATGCCAAACCTAGAGGGCCAGGTGTTGCTTTTTCATCTGACCTCTACTCTGGGAATCTGGCCAGCTTGGTCGAACATTGTCCCACCCAGCATTGTCTCACCAAAATTTAGTGGGAACAAAGCAGTTTCAGAACAACCTTGGAAAAATCATCACAAAAAATTAAGGTTAACATAATAACCGTCAAAAGGAAGTAAAGAAGTGCCCACAAACCAACAAAAACAAACTTTTTGCAAAGAGAAAAACAAAAGACAGAAACTGATTTGAGGTTTATATATCACTCATATTTCCTGTTTTGTTACAGACATGTAATTTTTGGAGAGAGTTTTACATTTCACACAATACGATACCATAGTGATGACCACTCCACTCTCAGGCATCTTGAACAGTCACAATCAGATTTTTGGGCCCTGGCCAGTCACACATGTAGGACAAATTAAATGACCAATGGCCAATTTCCATCTGGGTCAGCATCTTTTATTCACAAGGCACGCGTGTACAGTTACATACCATCCTGTCCCCGCGGGCCCTGTGGAGACCCACTCCGCCACAGCGAGATGGTCCACCATTTTGTTCTGTTTTGAAAATGATCTCCAAGCATGAGATTAGCCAGGGGGCCCACAAGCTCTTCCCTTTGTTGTCTATCCCACTTTGGATATGCCCGACTAGTATGTGGAGTGTGTGTGTGTGTGTGTGTTCAGTTGATGCCAGCCCACTTTTGAGAGATTAATAATGCTTTATCAATGTGCATAGATAAGCTAAATGAAGACACGTGATAAATAAAGCACATACTATATGTCTGCAACAATGCACATGCTGTATTGTACATGACTTTTTTTCCTATTTTATGTAAGTGATGCAGAGTCTAAGGGGAGGGATAAAAACATTATATTCAACGGCTGCAAGTATCTTTAATTGATGAACTCCCTATGACCCCATTTCTGATGCACACTGCACTGTGATGCATCATGCCCAATATGATTTGGGAAATCAATTAAACCACCACAAAGAAACAGTTTGTTCCAAAAGATGGAAATGAGCTGTCAGAACAGAACCCTACAATACACAGTCACAAGTAACAGCATTTGGTACACATGCACAGACCTGCATTCAAAGTTCTGTCTTTGCAAAGAAAATAATGTTGAGTTTTGGTGTGATAGTATGAAAGAGATGTTTATTCTTCTTGGCGTACTTTACAAAGGGGGGAGAACGGCATGGCATCACATGGAGGGATGTTTCTTATACTGTGGTCATCTTATTCAGCTATGGAGAATACAGTATTAAACAATTCAGTATGATGCAGGGCTTGGGTGACTTGTAAACTGTAAAATATAAGCACAATAAAGGTAAATGCACACTAGACGAGTGGAAGTGCAATTATATCAGGTTTTTTCGACACTGCACCAAAATGAAGCTCTACCTCAGCCGTTGGTTTGCTGGAATGGACGTTAAGCAGCACCAGAGCAACTCGGCAGAGAGAGAAACGGGGAGAGTGAGAGACTGGGGATGTGGTTGCTATAGAAACCATCTGGTGGGTCTGAACTGTTTCTCACTGGCATTCATTTAATCATTGAGACTCTGAATCTCTCTCTCGCTCTCTCTCTACCTCCCTCACTTTGTTTATCCCTCCATTTTTTCTGCTTCCCTCCATGCCTCTTATCTGCTCATCTCCCTACAAATCTGCCTCGCTATACTTCCTGCTCTCTTCATTTCTCTTCTTCAGGAAAAACAAAGAGCATGTAACGTTAATGTGTCACGTTCCCTTCTTTTTTCCTTTTGGCTGTTATTCCATAGTTTCATCGCTGAGTCCTGACAGTCCCATCTGCTGGACTTGGACTCGTATACCCTTTTGCTCAAACAACACCCAAGGACAATGTCCACAGGCCAATAATTTGATATCTTTTGATAACTGGATTGATATCTGAGGGCCAAACTGATTGAAAGCTTGACTTCATCTGCCATCATTAATTTAGCTGCAATCATAGAGGGTTTTAATAGACTTAACATAAATTAATCTCAATATTCCCCTGAATAAATAAAAACAGGCTGCTGTGATACTTTCAGGGACATTTATTCTAGTTTCCCCCTTTGCTTTCTGTGAGTGGTTGTCCTGGCGAATTCCCAGAAGAAGCCCCATCAGCGGGAGAATACCTGAACCCAACGACAATTCAGTGCACAGAAACAAGACAAAACCCATTAAACTGTAAATGTAACAACATTTGCATGCGCACCCGTCTGCACACTAGATAGAAAAATCCTCTCGTTCATGTGCATGCCAAGCACATTCTGTCTATTAAAGCCTCCTCCTAATTCACATGAAGAAGGCTGCCTTAGGCCATGAGGTCAGTGCGGGAGGTTGCCTCAGCTTCAAGCTTATGAAACAAAGGTCAGATCAAGTGGTGGATAGGTTAACTTGTGGTCTCATTATTTAAAACCATATGAGGTCAGAGTGGGTGGGTAGGTAACTAAGTATGTTATATACTGTATGTCTCAATAATGTCTTCAAAATGCTCCTACACCTTGACTATCTATGTTCTAATGTCCTCTTCACACAGCTTGTTCAAGCCAAGACATATCAGCCTTTTCTTCTGAGTTGCTGTTCTTTATAAAGGGCACTGACATGAATATGGTGGACCAAGTTGTCCTGCCAATAGTCTGCTTTGAAGGGGCCGTAACAGAGCTGGGGTGACACCTGATGTTGATATTTCAAACTTGACACCCACCTCTCCTGCAATGTCCGACAACTATTTCATAAATCGTGGCAGACGCTGGCACTGCTGTGGTCGCACATCTATTTGATTGTGGAATGCTGTGTTACTGGGTTAAAGCGCGTACAGTTGCACTGGGTTCTGTCTCAAATACTTATAGACCGATCTTCTGTTACAGCTCTAATGCAGCTTTTTTTGCGGGATCTTTGTGTAAAAGAGGCTTGTCATTACTGTGAAGTCCTTCGGAGACAATATTATCCAGCATGTCAGACGTATAGATAATAAAACTTTGCTTCGAACCCCAGTGGAAGTAATTAATTCAGTGCAGAGTGTAACTGAAAAGTTCCTCCAGCTGAGCTGGCTTCCCAGACTAATTTCATGTTGAAGTCTGGCCAGTTGGAAGTGAGAAGGATAGTTAGTGAGTGTGGGCTTTTTTAGTCAGAGAACCGACATTAGAGCCATAAATGAAGCTCCATCAATAAGATGAATTCGCTTTTTTACAAAGAACCCGGTGAAGATGCCACATTGTGCGTGTGATTATACACAGTGAGCAGATATCCCAGAATCAGATGATTCAGATGCATAGCAGGTGTGACTAATAAAATCTGCATTGAGAAAAAAATAGAAGAGAATCAGAAGCTGCTTTAATACTGTCTTCATGGTAAATTATTCAACAGTCCCTTTCAGACAGAACTTACAGCAGCAAGACATAACCATGTCCAAAATGTGAGTTTTGATGTGGCTCTGCGCAAAGAGCTAATTTAGATGTGAGGTGACGAGAGTGCGACAATTGCTTTTAACATAAAGGGGCGTGCGCAGTGGGTCACGGATTGCTGATCTACACTAATGATGGGCCGTGCATTTGGTACTTGAGCCTTCAGTGGCCACTTACCCGATTTAATCCACCTCTCAGTCCCACTATTATCACATTGCGATTACAGAAACCATTATTACTCTACAAAAATGCAATATAACGTCACGCAACTGCACCACATACGGTCATGTGAAGCAGTTCAGAATCAATATTTATCTAACAACTTGACAAAAACATAACAAATTTAAATAAAATACATTTTAATCACCAGGGATGCTGATTATCAAATGTCTTAATTAGGGCTGTCAATTGATGATTTTCTTTAGTCAGATTAATCACACTTTTGAATTTTGATCAATTGTGATGAATCGCATGCTCCCAATATATCACACATAATACCACATTTTGCTTTGAGTTGGTATTTTAAACTTGTTGTGCTTCGATAAAAAGAGAGTTCAGCGCTTCACTATATGCAAATTACCCTTGTTTTAATGAAAATCCCATTGAGGTGAATTTGGAAGCAAAATTTGACGGCGAGCAAACTGGTTGGAGTTTCCTCAGCTATCTTTGCACTGGCGTAAACAGTGACCTGATTACTGACATTATAGCAACCTGTGCCACATTTCAGGTAACGGAGTGTGTGTGGTCAAAATAAATGGTGTGATTAATGCGATACTTTTATTGTGATTAATCATGAGCTAACGCTTTCACTTTGACAGCCCTCGTCTTAATGTACACAGATAGCTAGAGAGGGAACTTTTGCAAGTTGAACTTGGCTTCTCTGACCTAACAAGGACGGAAAAATGCTGACATGATTGTGGGCCAGCGAGTTGGCTCTCTGAGTAAAATCTAAAATGTAATAAGTTGAAAAAAAATCAAAAAAACAGTCACATTGCTAGAATAGTTCAAGTTGCATCGGCCAGCATGATTGACTGGGGGCAGATTAGAATGACATGGCAGCACATACAGTGGGTACGGAAAGCATTCAGACCCCCTTAAAATTTTCACTCTTTTATGTTATATTGCTGCTATTTGGTAACATCATTTAAGTACATTTTTTCCACATCAATGTACACACAGCACCACATATTGACAGAAAAAAAAACAGAATTGGTGAAATGTTTGCAGATTTATTAAAAAAGAAAAACTGAAATATCACACAGCCATAAGTATTCAGACCCTTTGCTGTGACACTCGTATATTGAACTCGGGTGCTGTCCATTTCTTCTGATCATCCTTGAGATGGTTCTACACCTTCATTGGAGTTCAGCTGTGTGTTTAGCTGTGTGTTACCCACTGTAGAGGCTGACATCTGATTGAACAAAAAAATCACATCCTAGAAGCAGTGCAGCCAAGTGAAACACTATACGAAATGAAGAGGATATACTGTTGGGAATAAATTCATAAAAATTCATGGAACATATAATTTATAATTTATATTGTAAATGTAGGTCAGCACTGATAGTGTACCCTGTTGGCTCATCACTGATTTACGCACTTCCCTACACACTGGCGGTGTTCCGTCTCTGTTGTGCCTCCGCTGTGCCTCTGAAGATTTGTGGGTCAACTTCAATCTCACAAGCTGGGAAAAAGGGTGAAAAGGACAACTTGCTGTAGATGGCCAGTTTGTGTCAGGGGCCATTTATATGCGGAAATGTACCTTTATTGTTAATCATTTGCTCCAAATGTCAGCTATCATCCTGAATAGTTTAAATGTTGTCGCTCGTCTCCAATACAGAGTGAATGCAGGAGGTGTGGTCAAAATCATTGTTTGAAGAACACCTTGTAAAACATTAGCAGAATCAATATACTATATATGGGCGAATGGTTAGAGCATCAGCCTCACAGTTCTGAGGACCCGGGTTCAATCCCTGGCCCCGACTGTGTGGAGTTTGCATGTTCTCCCCGTGCCTGCGTGGGTTTTCTCCGGGCACTCCGGTTTCTTCGCACATCCCAAAAAGATGCATAAATTGGAGACTCTAAATTGCCCGTTGGTGTGACTGTGAGTGCGAATGGTTGTTTGTTTGTATGTGCCCTGCGATTGGCTGGCAACCAGTTCAGGGTGTACCCCGCCTCCTGCCCGATGACAGCTGGGATAGGCTCCAGCACGCCCGCGACCCTAGTGAGGAGAAGCGGCTCAGAAAATGGATGGATGGATGGATATATATATATATATATATATAGCTTGTTTGGCTACATTTGTAACTGTCTATGCAAGAGAACACTTGCATTTACTGAGATCTAATACAGACAGCACAGTGGATTAGTTGTAAACATGTCTGCCTCAGTTTTGAAATACTGGATTTGAATCTCAACACTCTCAGGCATTCCTGTGTGGAGTTTGCACGTTCTCGTTGTGCTTGCTTGGGTTTCTCCGGGTACTTCCTCTCATATTCCAAATACATACATGTTAGGTTAATTGAAGATTCTAATACAGTCAGGCCCATAAATATTGAGACATTGACACAATTCTCATTATTTTTGGCTCTACGCACCACCACGATGGATTTGAAATGAAATGTTTAAATGTTGAAGATGTTCTTTAACTGTAGACTTTCGGCTTTAATTTGAGGGTATTTGAGGGATAAACATCATATTGAAATGTAACTGCAACGTTCCAGGTGAGGGAATACACCCCAACAAAGCCTTATCCCTGTAGTGTGCAGCCTCTCATCCCATGTGAGGGGACAGGCTGCTGCTGCTGCTGCAGTGAGCGGCGTGCATCGTCATGGTTGACTGCTGCCTTGGAAGAAGGGACCACTTTGGCGGGATAATATGATCACGCCACACAGTGATTAGGAAGTTTGAAGAGATAAAAGAACGGGGAACATTCCATTACAGATGGCGATGTTATCAAGCTGAGGCTCGGGGAAAACTGTTCCACAAGCGAACCCATCCAGCCCAAGGTGCATCTGTTACCATGGTAGCTAAAGGCCCAGGTAGCCCCTTTCATGTCTGTCAAGAGGAGGAGAAGGAGAGACGAGCAATATGTTAGTCTGGCCTGCAATTGGAGCTGAAAGACATGCGTGCTTCAACGTGTTTGCATCCCCCGCATGTATGCTCAAGATGCTGCACGCTGACACTGGCTCGTCGCACAACATGAATCATTTAGAGTTGGAAATGTCACGTCTCATCAGTGTTGCTCATGCCTCAGTGGCCCCCTTGCACCATTTGCACCTCTGTGACCATGAACCTAAAGGAGTACTTGATTAAAGAGACCAGCTGAGATTGGTGGATGCAAACACACTTTTTATTGTGATTTATCATAGCCGTTTGCTACACAATAACCACGTTTGAGATGGAAGTCAAAACAACAGCACAGAGCATCGTTTTATTCTTTCTTTTTATTGTTTGTTCATTTTTATTCCATTCTCGACACCTTCCAATCGTTCAGATGACTGGGATGCTACTTTCTCACAGTGGAAAACGCTGACTTAACCTTCCATGACAGCCAGATATACAATCTATTATCAACTATACAAGCAACACATCTGAAAAGTCTGCCAAGTTACACTCTTGTGTTGAACCTCATCATATAAAACTAGACTTTTGTGTTTTTGCTACACTTGTAAACATTAAAAAACATAAATCCACCTCATCATTTATTAAACAGTTAATAGTTCATTGTCACCTTTGTTACAAGATATTAGGCCACTGTACAAATAAGAGTGAATGATACAGTACAGTATTAAGACTGCTGCTTGAGGTTTGTCATTCAAAGCTGTTTCACGAGGTGCTTCAAGAATACACACAAGTTTCAGAAGTTCTGCTGCTGGGCATGCATGATTTTAAGTTTGCCATGCATGAGTTGGTATTTTAAGTTGTAGCCCTAAAAAAACAACAACAAACAACTTTTAAGAGTCAATGTAAAAGCGCAAAAAAGAACAATTTGTCCGGTGCAGCACAGTATAGTATATACCTCATGACGTTTGGCACACACACGATGATGCGCAATGTAATATAAGTAGTTTATCAATAGGTTGTGTTCAGTCATGTCAACCAATCCAGGTGAAGGCCCGGAAGCTTACACGCATCGGTGGGAGGTACATCATCAACAAAGAAATAACGTCAGCTGCAAAGTATAACAAAAAAACAGGCAATATCGAGATTTTAATTGGGAAAAAGTCCTCTCAACATACAAAAACAACAAACATCAGGCGTAAATTCACTGCAAAATACGTCATTTTTCCCTAAAATGAAGAGAAATAGATACCAAACTTGTGCAAGAAAATGTATTCCCTATTTACAAACTTATATATATATATATATATATATATATATTTATATATATATATATATATATATATAATTTAGACAGTTAGCAGAAATGTGTGCTTTAGTTTCGATTTAATATTAATTTCTGGATCCTCTCCCTGATTTGACTCCTTCACCCATCTGAACCCCCACCCCTCCATCCTTCTCCAGCTATTCGATTTATGGCAAAACCCCTTCCTGTAGGGTGTGTGTGCTGGTGGGGGGTCCACCTGGGAGTCTCTTTCGCTGCCGGTGTGTGCGCGTCACCCAGATGGCCATGAGTGCCTTGGAGAGGAGGGTGTGTGGAAGTGCTGCTTGCTGCCACATGAAACAAAGTGCTTATATACAATGTCTTTGGATTGAAACTGGTAAATATCATCATTTAAAAAAAAAAAATCAAGAGAGTCTGTTTTTCTAAGCGTCCGCCGGGGTCTTCTCTGTTTCGTTTTTCAGTGCATCGTCATTTCCAGCCTCATCCTCAATCACAACTGTGGATGACAGGGGGAGAGTATTAATGAAGTGTCTGACTGAAATTAAAGCTCAATACTGTTATCATTTTATGTGCCAGTGGCTTGTGAATGCAAAACAATATATATATACATATCAATAATCATGTGAATGCATGCCTGAGGCACCTGTGCCTGCATTAGAAGGGCTGAACATGCAAACAAATTCCTACATGATGCACCGTCTCCCACTCGAGGCTGTTGTTACATGCATGTGCATGTTTTGGTTGTGCACTACATCGAGCGCGCATGTGTGTACGTGGCAGCACAACGCACAAACTCACGCATTGGGATTCACCATCGAGAATGCAGCACATACACAAAGCCTCGTGTTTTTCATCATGCAAATGGGAATTAAGATTTATCATGTGTTCGTCCATGGAATGGGGCAGTGTCCATTTCAAAAGCATTGCGCATCTGACTTTTGTTGCATTGCATTAAATCACAAGTGGAATGATCTTAGAGGGGAATATGGTGTAATGCAAATAGAGGCTACAGTGGTGCAGTCAACAAAACACCCATGCCAAGCCATTTCATTAAATATGAAAAAAATAATAATAAATTACCCCGTTTGCTCCGGCCTATTTGTCCCAGTTTGGGCGGACGTTTATTCTGCGAGCCATTGAAGAAGTTGTTGGTGTCTTGAAGGCGACAGGTGAAGGAAAGGTGTCCCTCGTCGCCCTCATTTCCATAACGACTCATTTTCTCTTCGTTGAAAGGCAACACTTCCGACATTTCCAGATGCGTCTTTGAGCAAAAACCGAGGCGCACAAACGTGAAGCTCCTCGCCGGAAGCGTGGGGGGGGGGGGAGACGTCGTCTTCAGTGAACAAAAGGAGGGAACAAGAAGAAGGGAAAAAAATAAAAATAAAAAAACAACACACACGACGCAGAGACGATCAAGCGCTTTGTTATTTACCCACAACACACACGTGTGTGAGGATTAAAACATTGATGCGGAAATGTCCCAGAATCATCCAATCGTGCAGTTTGGGCAACATTGTTGACAATTCCTTCTTCTTCCCCCCCCCCCCGACCTCCCCCCTACCCGTCGGTTGTAGTCTCCGAAAAAAGAAGATGTTGGTTTGGTGATGGAGAGTCGTGGAGGTTGCGCCCACTGCACGGAGTCGCTGGCACGGAAAATGTGAGGCAGAGATGCAAAACGCGGATGCCGGGGAGACCTGGCGAGGGAGCTATTCGATTTAGGGGGGGGTGGGGGGGGGCGATCTGGTGCAAAACAAAAACAAACAGCAACGCAGAAGGCACACAAGCGTCCAGCTGCACTGACGAGGATGTACACTTGACACGATGGCGCATGGATTTGCTGTGTGGGAAATCAGTTGACACGCCACAACTGGACGAGGCAGCGATGTCAAAGCATTCGAGCAGGGGTGTCCAAACCTTTTGCAAAGGGGGCCCCATTTGGTCAGATGGAAATGTAGGGGGGCGACCATGCGGCCTGACATTCCTCGAACCATTACCATTGTAAATTAACATGTAAATATGTAACTGGATCACTCTGCTGTCTGCAGCTAGGTCGAGATTGCAAATGAGAATCTGTTGTCAATTGCATTACCAGGCTAGTTAAAGGTGCATTCAATACAAATGAGCTATTTTATGAAAGTTGACTGACATTTTTCAGAATGTCTAGAGGGTTGATGCATTTCAATTTATCAACAGCTGTGGCATTACACACAACTCCAGCATTACACACATAGGCCAACTTAAGTTGTGGTCTTGGGTATGTATTAGACGAGCGAAGTGAGATGCATTGTAATTATGAATAGGATTCTTTGTTAACCATCATGCGGAGAGGTGTTTATGAACATTGTGTTTTAGCCACGCTGAGACTGTGTAAATGATGCATGCATGCATACACGCATACACATACACAAACACACACACTCAAGGTTTACCTGACTTGACTGCATCTAATTTCATTTGCATAATGATCAAGCAGCGCCATGTTGGTGTTAGCCAAGACAGGATGTTTGCTTTGAGACATCTGTGGGAACCATCTGTGTTTCATCATATAAATTCATGCTACCAAGTCATTTTCCACACAGTGTCGCCTCCAGAAGTGAGATACAAACTATGGACAAAAGTATTGACACACAAATCTTAAGCAATGCATTTTATATTGACAGCACATGGAGCAGTGATTAAGAATACAGTTTAACGAATAATAGTCTTGGGTGTTTCTGTCAGAATAGTTTGCCATTCAAACAGGTTAATTGAAGGGACTGGCAAACTCAACTGATTAATTGGTCCATGGTGCAATTCAGAATGAACTTTGCCAAGCAACAAGTGGCTATGCTCTTGTGATGTGACGTGGAAATACAATCTGTGCAATTCTGTTGATCTATGTTGCTGCAGATAGTTCACATTTATTTCGGTAGCAAAGTTTTTTGCCTGTAGGATTTATAATACTGTCATTGTGAGATAAATTTGAATCAAAAACTACGTTAGATAGTATGATTGTATGACAAATGCACAGCCCACACAAGGAAAAAGGGAGCAGGTATAAATTAACCTACTTCTTTACTGGCACAATGGCTCCTTGCCTGTGTGTAAAATTAATTACATTTCTTTATTTTCTCCAAGGGTACAGCTTTACGGCTCTATAGAACACCATTGCAACTGTATTTTTACTAATTTACTAAGCTTAATGTGCTACATGTATCGAATGAGAAACACATCTAAGATTTTACATCATCTGAGCTTTCATGCAGGAAGATGTGCCTGTACTAAGAGTGTAAAGTGCTTGTTTAATTAAAGAAAAGAGATACAAGAAGAGGCAGAGAATAGATAGACTTCAGCTCATCCAAGACCCAAATGAGGACAAGAACAATAGAAATTGTTTTTTGTAAAGTCTTACTGTCACACATGATGGTATCAAAGTTACAGCCACCTAGTTGGTTTGTTTGTTTGTTTTTTTCTGAGGGGAAATAGGAGCTATCTATTTAAGTTTCTGCATTTTATTCATGCAAGTGGATGATACACCGGTACTTTAAGTATGTTATAATTTCTTGATTAAAATAACATATTATTGCCATTTTCTAATCTTTGCAGTGGAATGTTGATTTCCTCGGAATGTTGTAGAAGTGGGTGGAACGTTGGACGACTGGATAGCACATCTGCCTCACAGTTCTGAGGACCGGGGTTTCAAAAGGTTAGTGACCATTGCTTTACATCCTCCACACATTTGTTTGACCCTGAATGGAAATTAGCCTCTTTTAAGGCGGCAGTACAGTTTCAAGCCAGTAAAAAACAAATACTGTTCCTAACACATGCTGACCATGCATTGCAGGCATCCCAGTAGGTGATTGGCTGTCACTGACCCACTCCCCATTCTCACGTGCCAGTTTTTCAGTCACAAATAATGCCTGACAACCAAACACACATCAGACAAACTCACTCACACTGATACAAGGAGATTGAGAATGGACCAAGTCAAATACACGGGAGAGCTAATGCACATTGAGGACGTGGGCTCGAGACGTTTGACCAAGGAGACGGTGAAAAAGCTGATCTACCACTCACAGGAGGCAAAGAAGCAAGCATATTGCCCTTACAGCAAATTCAGAGTGGGAGCAGCTCTCCTGACTGTTGACAACTGCTTGTTTACAGGTAGTGTACAGGATTAAAGGCAATTTTGCGCAATGATTGAAATTGCTGTTGTTTAGATGTTTTTTCTTTGTTATTTTTTTGAGGTATCGTTTGAGGAAATTCTCATTATTAAATCACCATACAGGTCGCAAAGCCATGTGATTTCTCCCAGACAATCAGCAATGTGAAGGGATAAATAGCTCCATTCATCCATCCATCCATCCATCCATCCATCCATTTTCTTTACCGCTTATCGTCATTAGGGTCGTGGGCTGCTGGAGCCTATTCGAGTGTTGGAAAAATTACTCATGTGTGAACAAAAAGGCAGTAAAAGTTGAACATATACCACGGTAATAAATAACCAGCATTTCATGGGTGGGTATTGCAGAGACAGGGTTGGGGGAGGAGGGGGGGGGGGGGGGGGGGGGAGGTCATAGAACAGAGCAGAACAGAACATTGAGCAATGTGTTTTTTTTTCTGTTTTGCGATATGTTCTTTGTGATAATGTGACTGTTATAGCAATGAGATACTTTAAAGTCCAGATTTACAATTATAAACAATAATAAGACTAATTACTATTATTGTGTAAATTAACGTTAGTATTTTTAGTATTGTGTTTTTTTAAAGTTTTGTTTTCATTTAGCTGTCTATTATTAATATTATTATGATCATCATTATGACATAAGAGCAATTAAGCTAAATTAACTTCAACAAAATGCATTTATCTCATTAAACCCCTCCATAGACATGCACATATTTTTATATGCGTGGCTAAACATTGCAATGAATCGCCATGACCTTTTAGGTTATCCTACGCCAACAGCAAAGGGCACCCTGCCAGGGATTTTTAATCATTACCAACAGTACTGTTTGTGTTGTTGGACTGTGCAAAGCTTTTAGCTATTCATGTGTCACGTGATTTGGATGTCAAAGAGCTGAGAGGGCAAAGGCTGTTTGATTCCCAAACACAGCTAACTTGTGGTACCTGTTTTTCTGAGGTGTCTATTTGAGGGAAGATGTTTGTTTGTTTGTTTGTTTAAATGAATGATGCATCGGATGATTGAGACATGCCGTTGATAAGAGCGGAGGTGACTATACTACCAGCATATTACAGACTTTCTCATGTATTGGTACACTGCAAATAAAAACAAGAACAAAACCAATGAAATTAGGAATATATTGCTTAATTTAAGAAACAAACCCCCACAGGTGTCTTTAATCTAGTGTATTTATACTACATACACCTATACAATTAAAATCTATTAACTGTCTTGGACACAAACTGTCGGAGAAGCGTTGTATAACCATCTCTTCTTGACTCTGCGGGAGACTTGCGGCATTATGTCACCTCAAGACAGCAGCATGCAAAGGGGAATGAACAGGGCGGGCATCCAGATGGGTTATGGTGGGCATTGAGGCACCCCCACCCTACCCCTCTGTTGAAAATCATTTTGGGTGGTTGAAAAAGTTAGATCCGCATTCCCTCCCACATACACACACCATCGACGACTGGATTTCAAGAGACAAAATATGGCCCGGGCAGAACCGGAGCTTTGCACGCAACTGCTTCAAGATTGAAAGTCTATGTTTTTGGGACAAAAATAGGGAAACTAGATTGGTTAGATACATTTGAGTAGGCCTGTTTTTGTTAAAAATCGATAGCTGTAATGCGTCGTTTCAACAGGAAGCCAGTCAGCCATGAAGGTAAATTTGCATGCAGATTAATTTCCACCTATCAAACTGTCTAGTCAGCTCATTGTTTCTTTTTATTGCATCATTCATGGCTCTTAAACCTTTGAAATTGAGCTTGAAAAGATTATGTTGCCCGAGTCATTAGCTTTTGTTAACTATTAAAGCGTTTTGTCAGGGGCTCGGCGCAAGCACAGACTTTGATTGCCACTGATGGCGGCGGCGACGGCATGTCCGTTATCAAGGACAGCGTAATAAATCAGTGATTTTTAAGCTAATTAAATGAACAATTCAACATTAGGGAGGTGTTGAGTCAATGTTGGTGTGCAACAGTGTATAATTGCAATATAAAGTACACTCTAATACCAACTATAATGATGTGTTCAGTAAATCTAGAAATAATTAGTTTTTTTTATTTCCTTAAAACCTCCTGAATAGATGCGAGGATTCTGTCAGACAGTGACAATATTTGATCTTGGTTACAATTGAGTTATTGCAGTGTAAGACAGGAAGACTAAAATCGCTGCTCAATATCCACATTTCCCATGCAGGATGCAACGTGGAGAATGCATGTTACAACCTGGGCGAATGTGCTGAGAGGAACGCCATTTCAAAAGCGGTGTCTGAAGGCTACACGACATTCAAGGCCATTGCAATCGCCAGGTTTGATGAACACAAACTTTTACCTGGAAAATAAATCTTGCCATGACCACACAAGCTTGCATCACCGCTGCTTTGTTAAAAAACATGACTCAGTTCATGTTCCCCTCAAGCTAAACACAGGCAGTTGACAAACAAGTGAGGCTATAAAAGACTCACCAAAGCCAGGGGAGATATGTTCAACAGTAACCTGATGGTTGCGAGTACAACTGTTGCTTGTTTTATCTGTTTCTGTAGTGATTTGACAGACCAATTCATCTCTCCATGCGGTGGCTGCAGGCAGTTCATGAGAGAGGTAAAATCTGTTTAAGATGCTCCATACTGATCACTCACTGGACATTCCATTAGGTACATCTGCACCAATTTATGACATCCAATAGAAAAAGAAAAAAAAAACATATGGCCTTTACAAAGGTAATAATGCTGTTTTGATTCACAATCAGATATACATTTTACTAAATGTTTGAAGGGAGTATTGAAATGACTTCATTATTGTTGGGTGTGTTGATTTGGTTGTTGATTAATCATATCTTGAAGTAGTTAGGGCAAAATGCAGAAGAGATGCTGCTGATTCCTTCTCAACTAGTTTGCGGTCTAAAGCACTGATACTGATCGACTGTATCCAATCTTACCTAATTGGTCGGAAAATTATTTATTTACTTCAATTATCTTTGTTCATCCATCTATGCCAGCGATGTAGAATGATAGGCAAAAGAATTAACCGCTCTTCCACTAGATGGCAGAAGGTTCACTGAACCCGTGTATCCACCTATTGCCTTTCATACGACAGAATAATAGCTTTGTTTTCAATTTAACAGCCACAGATTTCACACTGAGTCAATTTGTGAGTAAATTGCGACGAGGGGGTCTGAATACTTTCCGTACCCACTGTACATGATTGACCTATGAAAGTATATCCACTTAAGGGTTCCGGCTTTTGGAATATATCTCACCTGGTTGTCGCTGGGCTTTGAGACTCCCTTGTAATGATTTGCTATTTAGCGGCCATAGTCCACAGATTGCCTGTCAAGCCTGACTTAAAAATGAAAAGTCCACCCCCCCCCAGCCGAAAGCACCGGTCCACACACTGGCTGTAACATCATCCTTTTTTATTCATTTTATCCGAAAATGCGTTTTTCATGGTGAAGGCAAACTGCATGTCGCAACTGCACTAGATGCGAATAAAGGTGCTCAAGTTCTACTAAACTAAAATAATGAAAAACAGTTGAATACTATCTTCACAATTGAGTCGACATAGTTGTGTCTTTGCATGTTTTCAGCAATGAAATGTTTCAGCAATGTTAATGCTTAGATAATCTCGAACTATCTAATCTCTAATAAAATGCTACCAAAACCTCACTGATTGTGTTTATCAAAATGGAGCACTTTGTGAAGCCATATTTGATAACGGTCTTGTAGTGGATGTTTTTAGTTTGTGCAGGTGTGCCTACTGTTGAGGCGAGTGCATTATTGCATAAATATCACATATTACACCACCGAAGAGTATTACCGTAATTTCTCGTTTATAATACGCACCCGCAAAATTGACCTCAAAATTCTGGAAAACCCTTCTACGCATGTATTTTGCTTCTACCCATATGATCAAAACGAAGTATTATCTGTATTTTGTGAGTTTTTTTAAAGAATTATTCTGAAGTTAAGCACTTTATTTGAACACATAATAGTTGATTTACTTGCTCTTATTTTTTGAAATTCACAGCCATACTTTTATTTAGTAAATTAGAAAACACACAGTTGTGCTCATATGTTTGATTACCCAGGCAAAATTTGTAAGATGGGTACAATTCTTTAACGAAAACATGAAGGGCCAGGCGAAACACATTTAATTTGATTTTAATGGGATTCAAATTAAAACGGTCAAGTACTTCATAAAAGCATTATCATTAAACAAAACATAACCATAAAGAAATTAATGATGGTTGTTGTCCAGTCATCAGTCATATTTAAAATAAACAATATTTCACAAATTCTGCTAGGGTATCTAAACTTATGAGCACAACTGCACATATATGCAGTCATACGTAGCCCGTCATATTGGAATGAAATTGTAGGCTACACCTTTTTCATAATCTCTAGGTGGCGGTGACATTTTGGAATGAGATTGACATCTTTTTTGTAACCTCTAGATGGCGGCATACATTTATAAAATGTGAACTTTTTTTTTTTCCATTTTCCCCTATACCTATGTATAATGTGCACTATTGACTTTTAACAACTTTTTGGGAGGAAAAAAAAATGGGCATTATACAATTTACGGTACGTATTATTCTCTCAGTTTGGGCCCAGCTGGGATGTTTACCTGTCAAAGCCTGATGGGTCCTACACGAAGATGAGCATCAAACAGCTGCTGCCAGCCTCATTCGGTCCTGAAGATCTGGACATGAAAAAAGTACTGGACATCTCCAACGAGTACTGAAACTACAATCTACTGTAACACACTGACCTTAGCGTAACTGTTGGTATGTTGAAATTCTGTACTTCAGGCTTGTCACTACAATTGTAAAAAGGTCCTTGTATTTGTATTGTATTTTATGCAATTATGGAAAAGGTATGCATGTGTTAATTGCTTATGATAATTTTTTCCACAGCTATTGATGCTGGATAATTCAATGTACATTAATTAGTGTTGTATTTACCAGAATAAATACACTGAATAATTTATATGACAAAAAACATTTATTAGTTGAATGGAAGAAAATGACATCAAAATAATATGCGCATATTGTACTTTAATAAACTTTTAAAACACAATCTCTTAAAGTTGAATATCATCAAATTCCATAAAAGACTACTATTTCTTCAGCAGTGAATGGTTTCATTTCATTATATAATTAAAAAAGATGAAGGTAAAACTACAAATTGCCAGTGCAAGCTCACTAAATGCTTATTCGTGGTAGTCGACCTCCATATTTCATGCATTTGGAATACAAAAAAAAAAAATATCGACTGGATTTAAGGTTCAGGCTTCAAAATGTCAACTAGTTTAATTCCTTCTATCAGCTGTGCCTGCCTCTCTTTCACTCATGAAGACGTGTCATGCAGATCAGATTTTGCATTTACCTTCAAGCATGTTTAATCACATCTAGTTCATTAACATACACGATTAACAATGTGATAGCTGTCATAATCAATAAATCCAATGCACTAGTGTCAAAGGCCGTTCAGATGTGGCATTAGTACCTGTATATGACTTGAAAGAAGTAAAACACATTACATCTGGTGGTACATAGAAAGCCGCTTGAGCATTTATTCTATATTGTACTAGTGCACTGAATAGTCCATGTACTAATACTCTTTGTCCTCACTGGTAAGAGAATTGCACACAATGACTAGAATGCACTAGTAGAATGACTAGGTCTTACTAGTGACTTTTTTTTCTAAAACTGTCTTCTACTAGGCGGCACCTTGGACGACTAGTTAGAGCGTCTGCCTCACAGTTCTGAGGACCGGGGTTCAATCCCCGGCCCCGCCTGTGTGGAGTTTGCATGTTCTCCCCGTGCCTGCGTGGGTTTTCTCCGGGCACTCCGGTTTCCTCCCACATCCTAGAAACATGCGTGGTAGGTTGATTGAAGACTCTAAATTGCCGGTAGGAGTGAATGTGAGTGTGAATGGTTGCTTGTCTGTGTGTGTCCTGCGATTGGCAGGCGACCAGTTAAGGGTGTACCCCGCCTCTTGCAGAGTCAGCTGGGATAGGTTCCAGCACGCCCGCGACCCTAGTGAGGATAATGGTGTGGAAAATGGATAGTAGTACTGGTAGCATGCAGTTGTCGACAAGTGCCCAGTTTTGCCTCACTGGTGGCATTGAGTTGTTCTATTAGTGTGCTCCATTGTCTTACTCGTGAGGACAGAGAGTGCTGTAATCGGATATGGAATAAATGCTCATACCACTTGCCATAGTAGCAGGAGGTTTTTCACTTCTTCCACTAATTGGGCAATTGACTTCCTGTGCGCCACAAAAAAAAACAACAACAAAGAAACAAACAAAACAAAAAACCCATACAGGTCAGCATTGCGCTATTAATATGAAAGCATCCCAAATGTTGGGAACCAACAAATGACCACCACGCCAGCTCTGGAGAGGAGCAAATAAATCTTAAATAATAATTTCACAAATGGTAGACTGTTATGCAGTAAACTTGAAACGAAAGCAAGAGCACAAAGGGTGAGCACTACCTTGGTTATATGCTGAGCTCAGCTCTCTGTGGGGATATTCTCAGCGGCATGGAGGGAAGGCCACGAAGGGACCTGCCATCTAGGCAGGGTACCCTCCATTAGCCTTTCCATCCACAGTCCCAGGCGGTCAAGCTTGTGGTGTACCTCTATGCTTGTGGCCCTACTGGGGCCTCTCTTGGACCTAGCCCCATCCTCTCTAGAATGGGATCGGGATGGAGAGTTTGAGCTAGACCGAGACCTGGATCGGGACTTTCTCCCACTCTCAGAAGAGAACGTCGAGACGCACGATGCATCGCTCAGATCGTCCCCGGTGAAGACGGGTCTAAAGTGGCAAAAGTATTTCTTGTAGCCATTCAGGGCCAAGACATGGCCATGGTAGTCTGAAGAATCCTCATCATCGTCGGAATGACTCGCGCTGCGTGATGTGCCTGAGCACGAGCGGAGGAGTGAGGGCATCCAGTGGCGATGCTTATCGGCATTGAGGAAGGAGAAGTGGATAGTCTGAGTCCTGTGGTGGAAGAAAGTTTCAAATGACTTAACTTATCCTAATATCCCTAGGATGAACATATGCAGTGCTCAACATGAATCAGTACAGCCCAACTGAGTTTCCTTTCAGAATTTCGGAAGACATACTATACCAAAAAAAATATTACCAGAGTATTTTGTGCATGCGCGCACACAAACGTGTTTCTCTGACAAATCCATTTAATGTATCAAAAACATAACATTTCAGAAAAGAGACAAAAAAAATTGGATAATTGTTTTCCAAAGTAAAAGCAGTTGTTTGCAAATGTCATTTTGATTAATCAGTCGGCTTTCACGGAGGAATACAGAAATCTGAGAATGTTAAATGTTGACAGGGAGGAAAAGACTGTCCAAGGATTTGGTTGATTAATTAATTTGGTTAGTTAAACAATGGATGTAAACGATTAATCGATTAATTGTTATACCTCTAATTTTCACCACCTGTTCTTAAATATTTTACAGTATTTGCTTGCCACTATTTTCCACGACTTCTGATTTCAAATTTAATTTGTTCTTAAACATATAGTAAATAATAACAATCCAACTCACTGTGTATATGTAATACTGTAATATGATGAGGTGATCATCGCATTTATATGGTTTTCACAGTCATAACTTGCCTCTGAGGGCCACGACAGAAATGAGGTTGACACCCCTGGCGTTATCCATTTGATAATAGTAGAAGTTAATAGCAAATGTATCAATTGATGCCCATACGTAACTAATGTGTTTCCAACAATGCTTATAATTCCTGAGATGCATCGAAAAAAGGACTGAAACTTACCCAGAAAAAGAAAAGACCTCCTTGGCAAATTTGCGCAGCAAGGCGTTATTAGAGGCGTTGGTGAGCACCAGAACAACGTTGATGTGCCCTGGCCGCAGTTTGACCAAGTTACTGGTGTACGTGACGTCTGTCAGCTCCGTCACCTCCACAAAATCCTTCTTGGGCGGGCGGCTGCATGGACCAGGGACAAGGCGATATTACATGTGTGTGTTACAGTACAGTACAGAGGCATTACTTGGAAAGTGAGGCATACTTTACAGTGAAGCCCCCTTAAGGTACACACACTTATTATACAATGCTTAACATTTTTGCTGAACTTTTCCCCATCATCTACTCTATGACATGAATATTGAAAAGTGTGATTATGCATGTAGTTGTCAAATTCAGCAACCCTCCCTCTCCACTTATGAACTACTAACAGAATTTTAGACTATGTGCCATGATAAGTAGTTGTTTTGTTTTAGTTTTACAATGCAATGTACCGCAATTAACTTCTTTTAATACTTAAGAATTAAGAGCGTTATGTAACTTAAAAATTGCCTGCACAGGTAAAGATTTAACGATACTGACAGCTTGACCCTTTCCATTATTTCCCAAGGGGGGATTATGTATTCTAAATTTGAGGAAGTGTGTTCTCCATTGTGTTCAGAGCTGCCAACCTATAAAAATTCACTTCAAGAACAATTTCTAAAAAAAATTCTAAATTTCCATGTTTTTCAAAATTCTGTCAAGAACATTACCGTGGTACAGTCATGATTATAATCGTTACTAAGTTAAGGCTTTAATATTAGTCATTTTCATGTTTTTATTACATTAACCTTGTAATGGTAACATCATCTTCAGTTTGAGGTTGCTCTTTTGGTGTTGGTTTCCGGGGTTTCGTCTCGCCTGGCTCGCTAAAATAAATAAATAATTTTAAAAAAGGGAATCCTCCATGTCAACATAAACAGTTCTCTTTACTCAGCGGGTAAAACTGTATTGGAGAAACCTTCCTTTCTCACCTGAAGGCCTGTATGATGACGGTCCCAAAAAGAATAAAAAGAGCTGAGAAGATCAACGACAGGATAGGCATCATCTCTCGCCTTGAAAGAAGACACATCATATCTTAATGGAAGGACCTTTGTTGTAACTACAAAACAAAATACTAGTTTGTCCTTGATATTGAAAAGTTATCAGTATTAAGCTTCTTAAGAACCAGTTCTTTCACCATGTAGTATGCAAATATACTGTATGTATAAAAGGGCCAAAGTTGAACAAGGGCATTAACCACCTGGTTAATGTAGAAATAGCTTGAAGTCCGCTTTCAAATTTCAGATACACCAACCTATGTCTGCTAGCTTTTTTTTAGTTCTTTCTGTACCATTCTGATAAGATGCCACACAAGATCAAGTCAGAACAGTGGAACCTCGATAAAACGGACCCCGATATAACGGATATAGGATATCGCCTATGACGAGTATGTCAATAGTGTCTACATAAAGCATACCAGCGGTAAATTTGGATACAATTTGAAACTTGTTCAAGCTTTTTCATATTTAACACAAGGCCACATTAAGGCCGCAAAAAAAGGGTCTTTTAGGTACCGGACAATCGGCTATAACGGACCACCCCCGCCCCTGTCAGTCGGTTGTATCGAGGTTCCACTGAAGTTAGAAATCTCCACTGAGAGACTAACATCTTTGTATGTTGGGCAGGACCTAAGTTCAGCCTTGGTTGTTAGGAAAAAACAAGTGAAGGAGAGTCCTCACTGCATGTGTATGTACACATGCACTGATTGTGCATTTTTCTACATTAAATTATCTGTAAATAATTCATTTTTAAAGGGTAATTATGGCTTTTCGAGGCAGGGCTCGGTCCCTATCTCCAACGAATAGCGGGGGTTTAAAGTATCATCATCACATGTAACAAAGACTATTTGAAAATTCTGTCTTACCAGTTTGAGTAGAGAAGGTCATCGTAAATTTGATGGATGTAATCACAAACAGTGCTAATCCACTGAATTAGGAACATCTAAACAGAGAGTGAAGATTTAAAACTATTATATTAGTTTAGGAAAAACAGTGCGTGTGCGTGCTGTGTCTTACAGGGGCCATCTCATTGTTGAGTTCTGGCAACGTGGCATCCGAGGTCAGATAGGTGGGGTCCTTCTGAAGGAGCTCCAGATGCTCAAGGAGGCGGTACTTGTCTTCTTCGCTGCCATTCCACCCACCAATCACAGAGCGGTACAGCACCTTGCCAGCTGGGCTTCGCCTCTCAAGAATAAACACCTGTCAGTGGTGTAAAAAAAAAAAAAAAAATTAAAAAAATTAATTTAAAAAAAACATTTCTAATGAAAATTGCACTGCACTTATGACACGTTTCACCTCGTAATATGTCCGTTTTGAAGGTTTATGTTTTCATTTAATTTAATTTAAATAACATACAATTTCCACAAAAAATAGTAAATCATGAGTTATATAAAAATTTGATGTATGTTCTTGATGATCTCATCATAAAACATTTTAGTGCACACCAAAAAAATGGTGCAGGTGCCTGTATGTGTGTACAGGCCACTGACCTGAGGGGAGATTACAGCCTGGTTGGGAAGCAGAGCCTGGCAGAGAGGCTGCTGCTGATGCTGGTAGACGTACGCAAACCGTAGCACCTCTTTGTTGTTAAACGTGGCAAAGTCCAGGAAGGCCTTATTTCGAGGAAGAAAAGCTTGGTCTTCGCTGGTGATCAGCAGCACGCAATACCTGCAAAAAAGTGGTCTCATTTCATTCGCTTTCTTTATGTGAGAATTCAAATAGAGGTTGGAGTGTAAAGGTCTTTGTTTAGCTGCGGTAGGGACAGGAAAAATTCCCTGAGATCTTTGGCGTCTTACTTCCTCCGTCTGTGAAACTGCTTGACAGGACACAGCTCATCAAACAACTGCTGGTTGACCAGGCGGGGGACTTGCAGGAACTTGTTGTTGGAGACAAACTCATGCATGACCTGCCACTTCATTCCTGTAGCCTGGATAAGAGAACAAGTGTAAGGTAAAAAAACAAAAAGGGTTTGGACAGACTACGTACGAGACACGGTTTGCATTATTCACTACTCAAAGTTATAGCTATTCAGCTTCCACATAAACATTCAGGATGAATTTAAAATGCACTTTTACAGGTAAACTTAATGTTAATAAAGTCCAACTATTCAATGTTTCAGTAAAACTTGCTATTCTTTCACAAGGAGCTGAGTGGCAAAATTCTCAACAGATATTTGAGCCGATAAATACATTTTCCAATGACTTTCACCTCTGAGCCTTTCTGTAACTCTTTCAGTCTCTGTGTATATCTGTTACAACGTGCTGATGACAATCTATGGCCTAACTTCACTAGCCACTTGATGCCTAAGAACTCCATTATGTCCAAAATACCAAACATAAAAGACAGCAAAATACTTTTGAATCTAATTTGGCTACCTTAATATGACACAGACCTCTGTGTGTGTGTAGAAAGTACCTGGATGATGTCCACTGGCTTTTCGGTGTCCTCTTTAAATAGCTGCATGATGGGGGCGTATGAATTTATGTTGAACTGCCGCAGAAGCTGAATGTTGTGTGTGTCGCCCTGGTCTATGTAACCGAAATGAACATAGTCTCTGAAGGCAAATGCTGTTAACTAGAGAGCACAAGGAGGATATCACTTTAATTTGGATACATTTGAGAGGAGGAGAACAACAGTTCAAATATTAACTGGCACTGAAGTACATAACTAAAGAAAAAAAAATAAAAATGAGGGGAAAACCTGAAATTACGGCTCACCTTGTAGACAATGGGAACATTAGAGTCCTGGTCAAACAAAAGAACGCTGGGCTTATTTTCAACATGCCAGCTGTCCAGAAAATGCTTGTAGTTGTCGTCAGTGATCTGGAGAACAAAACAAAAACCACAAAATTGTGTAACATATTTGCACAGCTCCCACATGAATGCATTTTAGTGCTTATCTATCAGACAAACGGGTGAAGAACGGGTGAAGATTGGGCGCAAGACTGCGGTTTTATATGGGTATTGATGGACGTGTGATTTTATGAGAATTAAGGGGAACAGACTGTAAAATTTACAAATTTTAAATAACTTGAAAAACTATTACATTTATGCCACATTCCCTATTTATTATTGTTCTTATTTTATTTTAGGTTTAATCATTATTATTACAGCATAAACAAAGGATTGACAGGATGTGCTTTCATTTTAAGTGGGGAGAATGATTCAATTCATACATATATATATATATATATATATATATATATATATATATTTTTTTTTTAAACCTGTGAAATAACCTGATGAAAGTACTATTACTATATGTATCAAAGTTAAAAAGTATATTTTGTAAAAATTTGTTGTCATTGGGTGGGTTTTCTCCGGGCACTCCGGTTTCCTCCCACATCCTAAAAACATGCGTGGTAGGTTTATTGGAGACTCTAATTTGCCCGTAGGTGTGATTGTGAGTGCAAATGGTTGTTTGTTTCATGTGTCCTGCGATTGGCTGGCGACCGGTTCAGGGTGTACCCCGCCTCCCGCCCGAAGATACCTGGCATGGGCTCCAGCATGCCCGTGACCCTAGTGAGGAGAACCGGTAAAGGAAATGGATGGATGGATGGATAGTTGTCATTGTCCAACACACCTCAGCTGAATTTCTAAGATTCATCAATACATTTTCCGCCCCTTTGCCACCCTTACATGAAGTTCACTGTATCTGTGGAGTTTTCACCTTTTTCACCAGTTTCTGGGGAAGAAGATCTTCGACGAACTGTCGCAGGTATTCTCGAATGATGGCCTGATGGAAGAACGTCACTTTGCCGTTCACCAGTCCGATGACGGAGGGAGCGCGGTGAGCTCCCAACTGGTTGGCCAGACGACGTTCATAACCCAGGTCCACAATTCCAATCCCCACACCTGGTGGAAAAGTACAAATGAACTTCAGCTTTATCTCACACAAGAGAGCAAAATATTATTCAAGGGTCACGTCATGCTAAAGTTATCTGGGATAGGCTCCAGCTCACACACGACCCTTGTGAGGAGAAGCGTTACAGAAAACGAATGGATAAATGGGACTGGTACGCTAACAAATTTCCAACCACCCATTTTGGACATTCTCTCTCTTTTACGGACTCTTTCCCCCCAGATAGCATGAATTGTTGCAGCTGTATTTATAATTCAATTTATTTTAATGAGCAGCACATAAGCTCATGTTGATGAGGGGAAAAAACTTTGTCGTGGCATCAGCATTAGCCTTACCCAGTGGCTCGAGTTCCTGCACAGTCTCCTTCCACACAGGTTCCATGTGGATGCAGGCAAAGCACCACTCTGAGGTCACTTTGATGAGGTACGGCCTCTTGTGGCTGTCTGGAAGAATGTCGCTGTTAAACTGAGCGTGGTGAAGCAAGTACTTGCTGTCTGCAAAGTCCCTGGACCTGGAGGAGCGAGAGAGAGGATAATGACTGTTTTTTTTTTAAGGACAAGACAGGAAGCTGTCTAAAGGTCCAGTCTGAGCTCACAATACAAAACTTTTAATTCATTAACCCAACCCCCGAGATTTAAAGTGCCACAAAAAACTGACAGTTAAGAATGTTAAAAGCTTACATAAAACAGTGCCTATACCGTTAATAAAGTTTATATGAAGGTAACAGTTTGTCAAATTAGACTGGATTGGAAAAACATATTTTGATACGAATTGGTGGCTGACTAGCGTTCCGAAATGGACTTTCAACCTCTGAGGTTCCCTTGTGCCATTCTTGAATTATCACTGTAAAATGATCCAACATAACGTCATAACTTTCTTCTTTAAATACCACCAAGCAGACAATATAATTGATAGATTTAAAAGAAATGTGGACATGTATTACCTGGAGAAATGAAAGAAAGACTCATCAAAGTAGAAGCTGTTTTGGAAGTTGCGGAAGCGTTGATGCTGTGACTGGCCAAAGGGCTCGTTTTCTTCTACCTGCCCATAGCGATCAAAGTTGGCCCTTCGGTCTTCATTAGACAAAATCTGTGTGCAAAACATGAAAGAATACAAGTTATTTAGTACATACTGCGATTGTGTATCATACACAAAAATGTATGCGTTGTGACACAGGATTTTATGTACCATGTAATTGTGCTAAAGTCTGATGCATGTCTTATTACTTTTGACAATGCTGTAACTGCCACATCTAACTCCAAGTGCCATTCAGTAGAGTGCAAAATAATGTGTTTTGTTTGTCTATTTGTTAGTTTGTTAGGTAGCCGGCTACTTCCTCTTTTGTGGAGGACGTCAGATGGGCAATGCTCGTATAATTTTGGGGTGTGGGCGCTTCCATTTATGCCAGTCACTCAAAGGGTGAAATACATTCCAGACCCTCAACAAATCCCATTGAAATTCCCTGACAAACCTCGTATAAAAACGTTACCGTGATTGATGCTGAGGGAGGATGCATCAAAAATCAAGAAGGAATCCAACAGAATTTTCCACTTCCTATAACATACCGCATACCTCATATGACTTTGAAACCTTGATGAACATATCTTCAGCACTGGGGTCTTTATTCTTATCTGGATGCCTGGGGGGGGGGGGGGGGGGGGGGGAACACACTGTAAATTAGAAATCGTTCAATAAGACCGGGTTGAAATGGCTTGTGTGACAACAAGCAGAGATGTTCAGTTGTCATTTTGTCAACTTGAGGGTTGCATATTACTCACCATTCTTTGGCAAGGTTCTTATATGCCTTTTTGACCTCTGCTTGGCTCGCACTCCTGCTGACACCCAGGACTTTATAGGGGTCATATCCAGAGGTTGTTTCCACTAAACGCTCAGTAAAAACTAGCAGAAAGATGGCGAGCGCCAGTAGGCATGGCCCACGATGTCGGCTCTTTCCCCCAGCAGTCATCGCTTATTACTATTCGTCTACGCTAACGAGTAATGATTTTAAAGCCAACGTCTCGGGCATCGATACGCGAAGGTAAGCGCTCACATTAAAATCACCGGTGACTCGTTCACGAGTAAGGTAAATGGAGACTTTCCGCTGTTTTAATGGGCGGAGGTCATTATTTTGGTGGTTAGCAAATGTTAGTATGTTAGCAAATTGTTATTATCATAGCAATGAGCTGAATGATCTTCCTGTAAACATTTCAAAATAAAGCCCAATGCATCGTTTATTTTATATTGTACATTTATGGAAATATAAATTAATTCTGATATTTACATATCTATATTAATTAAGGAATCATGAAAACAAACTATAAAAATATCCAATATCTTTTGCTCAGACGTCAGAGGTTGTGACCACTCCTTGAGCAGGTTAGCCCGCTGCTGAGAGACGTCAGTGCGTCTGCCATATTTGATGTGGCAGATCTCCCGACACCTATCTCAGCTGATTTCGGGCGAGAGGCGAGATCCATCCATTCATTTTCTGAGCCGCTTCTCCTCACTAGGGTCGCGGGCGTGCTGGAGCCTGTCCCAGCTGTCATCGGGCAGGAGGCGGGGTACACCCTGAACTGGTTGCCAGCCAATCGCAGGGCACATACAAACAAACAACCATCCGCACTCACATTCACACCTACAGGCAATTTAGAGTCTCCAATTAATGTACATTTTTGGGAAACCGGAGTGCCCGGAGAAAACCCACGCAGGCGGGGCCGGGGATTGAACCCGGGTCCTCAGAACTGTGAGGCTGACGCTCTAACCAGTTGTCTACCGTGCCACTGAGATCCAAACTAATGCAATTGAGCAGCTCTGGAAAGATCTGAAAACTGCTGCTGACAAATCAGCTCAGCAACTAAGAACAATCCGCCAATTGGAAAGACATTGCAGCAAATTGTGTTTGCGACATGATGTTATCATGATCAAATAAATGCATTGCTCAGTCTAAATCACATTAGATTTAGTTTTGAGTGTAAGGGGTATGGCGGCACGGTGGACGACTGGTTAGCACATCTGCCACACAGTTCTGAGGACCGGGATTCCAATCCCGGCCCCGCCTGTGTGGAGTTCCTCCCCCATCCCAAAAAAAACATGCGTGGTGGTTGATTGACGACTCTAAATTGCCCTTAGGTGTGAAAGTGAGTCCCAATGGTTGTTTGTTTTTATGTGCCCTGCAATTGGCTGGCGACCAGTGCAGGTTGTACCCTGCCTCTCGCCCGAAGATAGCTGGGATAGGCTCCAGCACGCCCGCAACCCTAGTGAGGAGAAGTAGTACAGAAAATGGATGGATGGGTTAATGAGCTTAATCTTTCCAAGAGTAAAATGAGTTTATTATATTGTATTTAGGTGACAGTAATAGTTATATGTTTGATGAAATGTACCTTCACAGACATGTACGGGGTATACCCCAGCAACAAATGAATGAGGCAGCTTCACAAAGAGCTCCACTTCTCCACATCCAATATGGCGGTGACGTTGAGTATGTCTATGGTGAATAAGCAGAGATGGCCTTCCTCCATATAGCATATTGAGTCCAGTTGAAGCTTATGCGCAATTTGCTACTTTTGCACTTTATTCTGCATCCTTTCGATTTCTGTTTTGTCTAAAGACAGAAATATGTGTCTTTGTCATAATACACAAAACTAAATGTTAAGGCACATACTCATAAGACCTATTTTGTATTTGTGTTGTCATGTTTCTCTTTTCGGAGGCTACGTTTCCGGCTTCCACTCCATCACCGCCTGCCTCATTATTACGAGGAGGGGGGGGGGGGAAATGAAAACATCTACATTCTGGCTCTCTACTGGCTGTACTAGTTTAAAGCATTATTTTTCCGCCTTTGGCGCTGTCTTCAGCCAATATACGCACGATGTGTGATTTTGCTTTTTGTGGAGAGAGTCGCCAACGTTAGCTTTGCAAAGCTGCACGGCCTGCTGCGGCTCGACTATTCACGAAAGGGCCACTTTACTGCTCAGGTAAATAAAAAACGACCAACCAACTTAGCTTAATGCAGCTGGTGCATACGTAGCACAATAGCTAGAAATACCAAGCGCGGAAATGAAGTCAAAAATACTGCACGTAGACGTAGCTTCCTCTGTAACGAGCTGAGCGGCTAATTACTAAAGTCAAAAGAAATGCTTCGCTGCTGTTACTTAAAACATTGACGCAGAAACAGTTAGCGATTCTGCACATAGCTATCTTACAATGCCGATTGAGTAAATGTGTTACATCCCAAAATGTGTACATTTAATGCATTTGTACAATGCGTTAGAAAGAATCATAATCAGCGTTGGTTATAATTGAGTAGTATACTTTGAATGTCACCATGAATTTCAGCTTTACAGACGCTATGTCTGTGTTTGTAGCGATGATGTAGTCTGCGCAACACATGCTATTGTGTATTCAGCATAAGTGAAAAGTAATTACTGCTGCTTTGTGATACTTATAATTAGAAAATCTAAATTTTAAACCAAATACTAAGCAGTCATTACATTATTTACAGTGAATATTTCATAAACATTCACAAAACTATCCATACAATGGGCGTATTTTACAAATATTTTTAAAATGTGCTGACATTTTGAACAGCAACCAAACAATTTTAATTAATTATTTTGTAAATTTTGATTGAACACATTTTTCCTCCCTCTGTATGACAGGCTCAACACCATGAATTTGGTACGTCTAGTGTGCCGCCACAAGACTGCATTGTTTCTCTGCACTGTGTGCACCTTTGCTGTGGTCCTTGTCTTCTTGGCTAAATGTACCTCCGAAACCCTGAAGCAGGGTCATGCAGATCCACCGGGCTTAGCCCCCCGCGCCAGCGCTTCAGATCCAGAGCAGCATGACCGATCCGCCCCGTCCAAAGACGTGTCAGCATTCCTCGTAGTCCTCATAACAACAGGGCCCAAGTATACTGAGCGCAGGAGTATCATCCGGAGCACATGGCTGTCCAAGAGGGTCTCTGATGTTTTGGCCATGTTTGTAGTAGGAACTCTGGGGCTTTCCAACGAAGACCTTCAGAACCTCAATGTAGAACAAGGACGGCACAAAGATCTGCTCTTACTGCCTGACTTGAAAGATTCTTATGAGAACTTGACAATGAAGCTACTGCACATGTACTCCTGGTTGGACCACAATGTTGACTTCAAATTTGTGTTCAAAGCAGATGATGACACATTCGCTCGCTTGGACCTCCTTAAAGAGGAGCTGCGAGGGAAAGAGCCCACTCGCTTGTACTGGGGCTTCTTCTCGGGCCGAGGGCGAGTCAAGACAGCCGGGAAGTGGCGGGAAAGCTCTTGGGAGCTCTGTGACTATTACCTCCCGTACGCACTGGGCGGCGGCTACATCTTGTCATCTGACCTGGTACGATATGTGCATCTCAATGCAGGCTACTTAAAGATATGGCAGAGTGAAGACGTGTCTTTGGGTGCCTGGCTGGCTCCGGTGGATGTTCGGCGAACGCACGACCCGCGCTTTGACACAGAATATAAATCCCGCGGTTGCAACAATAAATACTTGGTGACACATAAGCAAAGTCTGGAGGACATGCTGGAAAAGCACCAGATGCTGCAGCGTGATGGCAGGCTGTGTAAGGAGGAAGTCAAGCTGCGACTCTCATACGTGTATGACTGGGGTGTGCCCCCCTCGCAGTGCTGCCAAAGGAAGGAGGGCATCCCTTAATTTATCTCTTTGTCACTTAGCTGAAGTCGATGTCCAATTCCTACTACTATAAAGTCTTTCCTCAGTTTTACACTACAAGCCCTATTGCAATTTGTGTTCTCCTCATATATTACCAAATACTTGGATTTGATCTGAGTGGATGAAAATGGAGAATATTTGTGGAAATGGAAACAAGCGTTTCCGATTTTGTGAGATTTGTTTGATCAAAGCACATAGTATTTTTTATCTTTAAATGCTATTCTTTTTTTTAAGGCATTTCCCTGTTTCTACAAATTATATTTTCCTTTATCTGGAAGTAGATCCTGGTTAAATCTGACCACCGTATTTCCTCACAAAGTGGCCTCGCTGTGCTGCTATTGATCCTTGGGCATTTAAATAAACAAACACCACACTCCAGATTGATAGCTCCTTCCCTTCCTACAAATAACAGATGATAGTTAGATTTTAGAGTGGATTTATACTATGCTGGACAAACACAAGCAAGAATTTTCCAGAAAATAGCACGGCTACCCTTTAGTGAGTGATGTAGACTTTTATATTAAATATAATAATGACATTTTAATTTGATGTTATTTGTAGAATTTTTAAAAATGTTTTATATTGTAGAAATGCATTTCTACAAATAAAGGCACCCCAAACAAATCCCTCACAACTAATATACACTTGGTACTCTTGTTGTTTAGTAAAAATAATAATTTTAAAAACACCCTTGCTCGCTATAATATGAGGAAATACGGTAGTGCTGAAAGACAGGGATTCACAGTAATGATTCAAATACTGTGGTAAGCAATTATTTGATATCCTTGATATGCAGCTTAAGGTCCACGTACTAGTACATTATTTTTCGTCACTTAGTTGGACAACTTTGGCATACATGTTCATAATGAGGCAAAACTGACAACTGCATGCTACTAGTCAGTAGTCATGTTATAAAATTCTACTACCTACCAAGTTTTGCCTCCCCATTTAAGCTGTGTATCAAAGATATCGAATAAATACATAAATGGCTTTCAATAAAATTGCTCTGTTGTTGTCATCCCAATACTGCTCACGGCCAATAGGGGGCAGAATGTCATGTTACAATGTCTGGATTCCTCTGATTTGCTGTCAAGTGTCAACAAATGTCCTTATTTCTTTGGTATTTTAACAAAAGCATCCCTCAGCATTCATGCACAAATGCTAGGGGAGTTGCTTTTCAGTTTAAAAAAATATTCAAAGATCAGTTTTGCACAACTTGTGTTTCATATGGTGATATTTAGAATTGAAAATCAATTTTGGCCTTGAATAGAAGCCTTCAGCCTTGTGTATGTCGGTACTGTCAGCTGTGTTATATATTATCTTTATTTTCTTCTGTTGAACCTCTTCCGAACATTTGTACACACTTTGAATTTAGGAGGTTATATTATTAAATTATGTTTTATGTCGTAAAATAATGTTTTAAATTTATATTTATTGTTAATTTATTATTGCTGTAAGCACACTAGTTGTTATATTGGCGGGCACAGTGAATTTGTATTTCCATAAGTCCACGATTAACGATATATAAGGTTTCCTGCACGTGGAATTGCACAGTGTGTGAAAGTGAAAACGGTTGAATGTGTTTTGTTCAGTAAGCCTTCGTGTTTCTTCATGAGATAACTCGCGTGTGTGTCTGAGTGTGAGTGTGTGTGAGATGACAATGGACAGATCAAGTCAACATGTCTCTACAGTGCAGCAGTGTTCGAATGTTCTCAACAAGACCACAGCTTTGCCAGCAGGTCACCTTTCCTTGGTGATTTTTATCATCTATTCTGATGTTTTCCAAGTTGACCTCACCCTCACAAAACATCTTACTGTTACAGTAGAGTGGGTGACGAAGTGACAGATTTATTACTGTTTTGAACAAGTTTTGTTTTTTTAATTCTACAATGTCATCCACCCTGGATAAGTTATTAAAACTATGTGATACTGTTCATTGTACAATGTCATCCACCCTGGTTTAAATTATTAAAACTATGTGATACGGTCTCATGTATTCGCTTTCAAGGTGGTTTATACATTTCCAGCATCAATTACCTGGTACAAGATGTTTTGCAAAAATGAATCAACCAGTTTTAGTAATATCAAAAAATGCATTTTATTTGTATAGGTACAATTGTGCACTGTGAAGGTCACCTTAGATACAATAAAAATGATGGAAGTCAGTTCATTAACAAAGGGAAATGTAGGTGTAAAAACATGTTTTAAAATATGTACAAGGTAGAGCTCACACAGAATAGGTGACGCAAAAAGATTACAGGACATGTTTGAGCTAAATGTTTAGTAAAACGTTTTAAAATGAACATAAATTGTAGCAAAGGAAATCTGGAAACTTCCATTTGAATATAGAGGATGTATAAAATCAATGTTTGTGAATAACACAAGAAGATTGATTTATGGTGATATTTACTCGTTACTCATTGTTACTGTTACTCATTGTTACTGTAAAAGACAGCATCAAAGTGACCGCTACAATTGCTGAATAAGGCTGTGTATCCAATTACGTAGTTTTAGTCACAAAAAAATGTGTGAAGCAAAGTCATCATCAAAAGAGAACATGAGTCTGAGGGAAAGATGCAAATAAGAATCATTCAGACGAGGTAAATGTTGCTTAGATTGTTAAAAGGTTAAAATCAGATGTTTACATACGTTATAAAAATATTTTTTTCTCACTGATATATATGCTTCTGACTGAAAAAAAGTAATGAAAATGTATCTTAAAAAAATAAATCCTCATTATTCTGCATTTAGCAAATAGAAGTATTAACAGTAATTTTGGTAATCCTAATTGACCTAAAACAGAAAAAGTTTAGTCTGATTTGATGTCAGACAAACAAAACAATACTATGTACTTTTATATTTGTATGTAAACTTCTGGTTTCAACTGTATGTGTAAAGGAGGAGCAATATATGTTGCTCAGATTCATCGATTACTATTATCACAGTATTCGTTTCTTGTAAAAGTGGTTTTGAATCTATGCTCATACAGTCCCCTCCAAAAGTTGGAATGGCAAAGTCAATTCCTTTGTTTTTGCTGTATATTGTAGAGATTTGGGTTTCAGATTAAAAGATGAATAGGGAGACAAAGGCTCCTAATTTCAGTTTTTATTTCATGGTATTTACATCCAGATGTGTTAAACAACTCAGGACAGAGCACCTTTTGTTTGAGGGCACCCACTTTTCAAGTGAGCAAAAGTATTGGAATGGGGTGTTTGTAGTTGCTCAGGTGTTGCCTTTTAGATTGAGCCTTGTTTTTGGCTTTTGGTTTCACCTGTGAAAACTGCATTTGCTGTTAAGCAAACATGAAAACCAGACAGCTGTCTCCGGGAGAAACGCAAACTATTTTGAAGCCGAGAGAAGAGGGAAAATCGATCAGAGCTATTGCACAAACATTGGGCATAGCCAATACAACAATATGGAATGTCCTGAAAAAGAAAGAAACTACTGGTGGACTGAGCAACAGACATCGAACAGGTTAGTCAAGGGTATCAACAGCAGTTGATGACAGCTGTGAGAGCTGTGAAGAAGCACCCAAAGAGAACAGTAAGTGACATCACTGCCAACCTCCACAGGGCAGGGGTGAAGGTATCACAATCCAGTGTTCGAAGAAGACTTAGAGAGAAAAGTGGAAAGCTTTAGACTGGCCAAGTCAATCACCAGACCTTAACCCAAGAGAGCATGCTTTTTACCTCCTGAAGAGGAGACTGAAGGGAGAACCACACCAGAAACAAACAAGAACAGAAAGAGGCTGCAGTTAAGGCCTGGAAAAGCATTTTAAATAAAGAATGCAACAGTCTGGTGAAGTCAAGGGGTCGCAGGCTTGATGCAATTATTGCAAGTAAGCGTTATGCCACCAAATATTAATTTATTCACTTTAAGTTAATTTCAATACATTTGCTCACTTGCAAAGTGGGTGGCTTCAAACAAAAGGTGCTCTTTCCAGAGTTGTTGAACACATCGAGATGTAAATATGAAATAAAATCTGGAATTCTGAAATTTTGTCTCATATTCATGTTTTGATCTGAAACGCAAATGTCTTCAGTATACAACAAAAACAAAGGAATTGACCTTGCCGTTCCAATACTTTTGGAGGGGACTGTATATTCTGTCATTGCTCATTTTTAAAAGGTGGTCACATTGTCTCTATACAGGTGCACGAATAATGCTAATGCAAATCTCATGTACTGCAACACCTTAAAAAATATTGTAAAGGTGGAAAGCTGTGATAAACTCATCAGGTCAGTCGTCGTCATCTTACGTTGATAATTAACTTTCACCTTTTAAACTTTAGAGCTACGTAACTTCACAAGTGCAACACCCTCAAAACAGAAATTTAGTGATGTTCAGCATTGCACTGGTACAATTCAATCCATGTAGGTGAAGTTACTTCTTTGCTGTGAAGAAACCCTCCAGTTGGATCTAAAGGACACACAAGAATCTGAAAATAAGCCACACAGTTACAAGACAACATTACTGTTGCTGTGTTATCGTGATGACCTTGAGCTGCTGGTTGTTTTTCCTCAGGGTCTGAATCTCCTCCGTGTGCTTCTTTTCCTGCACCTGCTGTTTTTCAGCTGCCATTTTTTCCACTTCCACACATTTCTTTCTTTGGTGATCCAATTGCTCTTTCAGCTCCTCTTTTAAATTTTCCAAATCAGAAATCTACACAAGAGACAAAGCGGATAAATACAGGTAAATCTACTGATAAAACTACTCACTAAAAGTTTGTAATATTCTGCTTCTGGGTGAAATTTCATGATAAACCTAAAATGCACTATACGTTATATACTATACGTTACGGGTTAACTGAATGAATGTGACCTGTAAAATTTGAATGCATGTGCAACTATTCAATGTTTCAGTATTTTTGCACAACTTGTTCTCTCACAAGGAGCTGAATGGCAAAATCCACAACAGGGGAAGTCTACGTCTTTCTGTAACTCTTTCAGTGTCTGTATCGCTCTTGCAACCTGACGATGACACTGCTGGTGACACTGAGCTCAGTGGCCACTTTCCTGTGAAAACATCCTGTTTGAAGCCTCGCCAGAGGGGTTATCTTGGTCTCATGATGTTGAAGTGTGAATTGCATGATGAAGGGGACTATATTAGTCGACTAATGGATCAAACATTGTTAATTTTGTTTTTCAGGTCATTTTTAGAGAACAGCAACTGTGCAAAAAGTACAATGAACAGTTGGACACGTATCCAAAAGTCTCTTCTTCTTTTCCTTTTGGCTTGTCCCGTTAGGGGTCGCTATAGCATGTCATCCTTTTCCAAGTCAGCCTATCTCCTGCATCCACCAACTGCCCTCATGTCTTCCCTCACGACAGCCATCAACCTTCTCTTTGTTCTTCCTCTAGTTCTCTTGCCTGGCAGCTCCATCCTCATCACCCTTCTACCAATATAATCACTATCTCTCTTCTGGACATGTCCAAACCATCGACGTCTGCTCTGTCTAACTTTGTCTCCAAAACATGTAACTTGGTCACTCCTAGACCGAACCTCAACATCTTCATTTCCGCCACCTCCAGCTCTGCTTCCTGTTGTCTCTTCGGTGACAATGTCTCTAATCCGTACATCACGGCTGGCCTCGCCACTGTCTTATAAACTTATCCCTTCATCCTCGCAGAGACTCTTCTGTCACACAGCACACCTGACACCTTCCTCCACCCGTTCCAACCTGCTTGGACCCGTTTCTTCACTTCCTTACCACACTCACCATTGCTCTGGACTGTTGACCCCAACTATTTAAAGTCTCTAGTCACATCCTACCTGTGGGGCATAGCCGTTAATCACATTATACATAACACATTCGATTTCAAGTTTCAGCCTCATCACTCGATCTGATACTCTTTTCACCTCCAAGACATTCTTAGCTAACTCTTCTTTTAAAATAACCCCTATTTCATTTCTCTTCCCATCTACCATGCTAAAATAATTTAAACCCTGCCCCTAAACTTCTAGCGTTATTGCCTTTCCACCTCGTCTCCTGGACACACAATATATCAACCTTTCTCCTAATCATCATGTGAACCAACTCCTGAGATTTTCATGTCATAGTCCCAATATTCATAGTCCCCACAATGAATTCTAGGCTCTGTGCTTTCCTCTTCTCTTTCTGCCTAAGAACCCGCTTTCCAACTCTCCATCGTCTTCGACCCACACTAGCTGAATTTCCACCGGCGCCCTGCAGGTTAACCGTCCTGGGGGCGGACGTTGTTAACCCGGGACACCGATCCGGTATGGAATTCTTTAGATGAACGCTCATATTTGTTTGGCAAAGTGTTAATACGGACGCCGCTTCCTTACGCAACCCTATGCATTTATCCGGGCTTGGGACCGGACTACAGTTTGCACTGGCTTGTGCGTCCCCCCCATAGGGCTGCTTTATGTATCCAAAATCCTGAGATGGTCAAATTAAATTCACCTTTAAAGGTTATAGTCTATTTTAGACTCATCCTGAAATTTCATCCAAAAGCTGAATGTTCTCAACTTCCGGTGTAGTGTAGTTATCCAGTCTTACTCTGTTCTTCAGGGCCACCTTATCCTGTTCATCATGCAGAGCTTTTCTCATGCCAAAAACCATACTGCTCTCGTAGAACGTCTGATAGGCAGCAATGGTCATCTGGATCTCGTCTCTTACCCGCAGCAACAAGAGACCCCTCGAAGCACAAATGAGGACCACTTGTCTGATCAGCTCATCTAATGACGAAAGTAGATATAAAACTGGTACACAACTAACAGAGGTTTAGGCATCAAGAGTCCTTACCAAAGCATTCGGTGTATAACTGCCTTCTCAGGGGGCAGATTCCAGTCTCCATGGCACGCATTTGCAGCAGCTTTTTGTCTAGTTCTTCCTCTAGGTTCACCACATCCACTCGAGTGGATGGTTCATTACACACTCTCTGCACCCACTCTCTGTTCGCTTCCTCCCATCTCCTGGCACGGGGAAACAACAATGAATAACGCTGTGTAGTGACACTGACTGAAGATCAATTTGGATACCTGGGTGGAAACATGAAGTTGAGAATGTCCACATTTTTCTGCCTGATGTCGTCAAACGTGGCTGTTATGGATTTACGAGGACCTGGCAAAGAGTCTGCATGCTGCTGAGGTTTTGACTTGAGGACTTTTGCAGGTTGTCCCTGAGGTGAGAAATGTTTTCTATTCACTTTAGCGACTCTGAGCCAGGTTCACACCGAAGCCGTTACAGTGCTAATGCCCAAACTTGCAGCAGATTTTTGTGTTTAGATCATTAACTAGTTCAGAGGCAGGAAAACTGGTGCTGTTGTGAGGAACCAAAGTCCCGCTGACCCAGGTTTAAGAACCAGTTACAATAGGAGCTAGGGCTGGAATGATAGAGACTCACAAGAGAATAGCTACTGCATACAGTATGCTTTGTATATTGCAAATGTATTGTGAAAAATGTAATCATTAGAAATCAAGTTATGAATTGATTATTTCTCTTTTAAATACAGTATATCGGTCAGTATGGCTGTCAATCGTCCACCATGACAGAACCTTCTGGGTGACTGTGCTCACGTAACAGTGATCTTGATGGGTAAATCTTTGGGATGGTTACATAGTTGTCTTGCCACCCCCGACCCTATACTGTATAGGGGACATTGGCTTTGCTATTGGCTAATGACTGGCTAACTTTTCCGTTTGCATGTTCTTCCCGTGCCTGCGTGGATTTCTCCCGGGTACTCCGGTTCCCTCCCACATCCAAAAACATGCATAGTAGGTTAATTGGAGACTCTAAAGTGTCCGATATGAGTGCGAATGGTGTCCTGCGATTGGCTGGCGACCGGTTGAGGGTGTAAACCGCCTCTCGCCCATAGTCCAGCACCCCCGCGACCCGAGTGAGGATAAGGGGTACGGAAAATGAATGGATGGAGGCTTGCCTTTACAAAGATAACAACGTTCAGTTTTGACACCATCTTTGAGGCACTACTCACCTTTGCCGATTTTTTATCAGCACTTTTTGGAACTAAAATTGGGCGATCGTATTTGAGGAGAGATTCGGCGGGTGCATTCATTGTGCTCTCCAAAAAACATTTGAATTCTATATTTACAGAAGAAATTCCCGAAGAGCCATCCCATCTCTCGTTTTTTTAGCGTCCCCGCTGGGCCACTTTTACAGAATTACATTACACCAAACTGAGTTACAAATGTTGTTTACTATTTATAATCTTGCCACTGGTGAATACGTCAGGGAACGTGACGTCATCACGTGTCATTGACGGCGTGTTAAAAACAGACGTGACGAGGGAACGTCTTCGACGGTACACCAAAATAACGTTTATGGTAGGTCATGTGAAATTTATCAAAATCGTTGCCAGTAATCGATACGAGCATCTAACACACATTCTCCTGTAACTGGTGAAAATAAGATTTTTTTTTCTGCCTGTGTGAAACATGGTGTTATGAATCACAAATTCCACCAGATGGCACCCGTACGCTATGGACGCCAGGAAACGCAAAGGAGTAAAAGGAGGTTTGAAACCGGAAATGTGAACCTAGTGACTGCTAAGTGGATTTCGTTAGCTCCCCTCTTCCAAAACACACGATGGCTTTTTGATTGACATAAGTTAACAGTTACGTAACGTCGATAAAAGGATAGTGCGAACATGACAAATGGTAAGTGTCGTTTATTAAAACGCTAGTTGAAGAAATGTCAGAGCTTTCGTGAGCTACCTCAGCTCACGAAAGCTAACGTTAATTAGCTGAAGACGTGGCCCGGGAGCTGTCGCGTCATAGTTATTCTAACTAAGGCTGCGCTACTAATTTATCAACCTAGACTGATCTCAAGTGGTACATTTGACTCACATGCGACCGCCTGTAGTGAAATCATCCAATGGTTAGCGCTGACATTTTTTGTTGTTTTGCTCAAGACTACTGTGAAATCTGGTAACTTTCTTCGACCAACTGACAGCAGCAACATTTGTGTCAAGTCTGTTCAAGTTAAAATGTCTGAGATGCTTTGCTCAGTCGCACTTATGCTATCACAAGTCAAAATGACGGTACAACAACAGCATAAAAGTAATCACTATTGATAAAAGAAAAAAAAGCGACACTGGTGGCATAGGATTGTTTATTTACAAGGAAGTAACACGGTGTATGGAGTTTTCATGTTCTCTCCAATGCTTTTGTGGATTGTTTCAGGGTACTCTGACTTTTTGCCTCATTCCAAAAACAAACAGCCATGTTAACTGAAGACTAAATTGTCCATAGGTGTGAATGCTTGTTGGTGTAAACGTGCCCTGTGAATGGCTGGCAACCAGTCCTCTGGCCCAAAGAAAGCTGGGATGGCATCCATGACCCTAATGAGGACAAGTCGTATAGAAAATAGATGGATGATTTAGAAACATTTATTCAACCAATCTTAACCTGAGTGATTAAAATGTCAGACTACATGAGAATTCACAACCTAAAGATCTTTTTCAAATCCACAAATCAAATCTGTAATGTACCATTGTTGTGAAACCATTAACATGGAGTATTTGAAGTTTTATTAAAAGAAAAAAAAGTTATTTGCTCCTGTTGTACCCTTGGTCCATAGTTTACTCCTTCGATGGCATTCTGGTGTTTGGGCTGCTCTTCATCTGCACGTGTGCATACTTCAAAAAGGTTCCTCGCCTCAACAGCTGGCTGCTGTCAGAGAAGAAAGGAGTGTGGGGAGTCTTCTACAAAGGTAGGTGTTTCTCACTGACAATAATCATAGATGGTTCAAATTAATCCTACAGGCTGCGTTATTTTAATTCTACATTTTAAAAATGTTCATCATTAGCTTCTTGCAGTCCTGTTAGCCTCGGTTCATGAACGACCCTGTTCACCAGCAAAACTGTTTTTGAACAAGATTTTGGAACAAATACAGATTGATCGAGTGCGATTATAGGGTATCACTGATAAATTGACATTGCTCAATATTTAACTGATCCATTAACTTTTGGCTGCGTGGAGATGCTGCTGCTGTGTGTCTGTGCTGCCTGAATGTCAAGCCGCTCCCCCTCACACACAAACCAGCGAAGTGTGACATATTTCTTCCCCACTCATCCTCACTCAGCTGAGGGAAATGGCTCGAGAAACGTTTTTTTTTTTTGTTTTTGTTTTTTTACTCCATGGTAAGCTTTGACTTTGTAAAACAATATAACATTGGACTTTAATGCCCCATGACATAACATCCTCCACAATCATGCTGGTAGGGCACGTCAAGGAGAGCATTCTACTTTTTTTCATGCACGTTTTAGAGAACATATGGTGTTGTAACATTGTGAAAATTCTTTGGCAAATAAACAGACATATGCAACTGTTAATTCCCAGGGCCACAATTATCTAACATACAACTATAGTGTGTTAAGTATATACTTACTTAAGTTTGGATAAATGTAATAAATGTGAAACTTTCAAACATTTCCAAGCTTTTTTTATATTTATTAAGAATAACTTTGTACTGTACTGGGTGTTTTAGGCTACGAAAACCCCCCAAAAAGCAATACAATAATTTTATACTTTACAGGAATATGGGTGCATTAAAAAAAAGTGCTTCAATGTAACAATCGGCTATATCGGACAATCCCCCCCCCCCCTCCGTTAGTCAGTTCTATCGAGGTTCCACTGTATTCTGTTAATCTTTGATTCCTTTTGATTTGACTGTGAAGATTATGATTCGGGTTTCTTTTTTTTCAGGCAAACTCGTGAGTCAATTTGAATCACCACTGATTCGTTCCAAGCACTAGTTAATTCACATTACCACCATTAATAGCTTACAGTATACAGTCCTTTGTTTGTTACCAATTAAAGTTCCTGATTTTACTCTAGTCGTGTTCCATTTGTTTGCCTTGAATCATATTTTGGGTATTCTAAGAATTTGTGTTCATGTACAATATATAGACTGTGTATATCAATGTTCTTTTTTTTTTTTTTAGGCCCCAATATCGGTATCTGCATTTTCCCCAAAAATCCTATATTAGTCATGCTTTATAGTAGGTACCTGGTACTCATGGCAGTTGAGTAAATCAATGTCTTTGTCAGCTATTATGCACTATGGGCTTTATTTGCCTGTTTGTGCCCAAGCGTCTTTTTTAAGCGCCTGTTGCACACTCTGAAAGTGTGCGGATTCTTCCACAATCACTTCTGCCACACCTCCTGTGCGTACCTGGGGACGGGAGAATCTGCAGGCTTTTTCTGACTTAAGCACATGGGAGAATATGCCACTATATTAATTGTTGAGTAGCAATCAAAATGCACCCTGTATTACATTTCATTAATATTTGTGATTCTGGAGACTGGGGTTGCTGTGGCAAAATGTCAGAGAAGAGTTACAAACACTCAATCATTTGAATAGGTTTACATCATATCATACTGTGGTTGTAATTTGTAAATGTCAAATTTTGTTTCTTTATAGCTGCAGTCATTGGGACACGGCTCCATATTTCTGTGGCGATCTCCTGTGTGGTCATGGCTTTCTATTTGATCTTCCTGAAATGATGGAACCGGACTGGTTGGGGAGATTTAAAATGGCATAAGCTAGTGCTGGACTCACTGTGGTCATGGATAGTCCTTATGGGACAACTAGTGGACTAAGTGACCCATGACGTCGCTTCGCCTCATGGACTTGCTATGAAAGATGAGTAAGTGCCACCCCCTTGTGGTGACTGGGTACATAACGTATCCCAAAACAGATGAAGTCATCCTGAATACACCCGATAGTTTTATTACAGAGAAGTGGGTGAGGCCTGTGGTGTCACTCCGTTTTGAACTCAAGCTGTTTGTCTTCTTCATTCACATACTTATTTATACTGAAGCTATGACAATGAGTCATTGCATTGTAAGCCTGTACAACATGAAGTTAGTTGACTAATATTTTTTTTTCCTTTTGATCAAACTGAAAATGATCAATTCTACATGTAATGTTTTCCCCCAGTTACATCTATGTTGCTTCTTTGATGGGTGGATAAAGAAATAATATATGATGTATTTTGACACAATATTGTACCTTTCACTTTTGTTTTCCCACATCTTGGGGATTTTAAACAAATTTTCATACTACTCAACTCAGCCTATCCAATTGCATACTGGATTATTTTGTTTGAGTCTGTAATGACATACAAATAAAAATTTAAACAAATTGGACCAACACGTATAATAAATCTGCCTCAAAATATGCCTACAATGCTAAATAAGGACAGTGGTTATCTGGTCATTTCATGCGATCATTGAAAGAAATGATTGGGGAGTGGGTGCAATGAAATATTGATTAAAATGTTAGCAACACATCTTGTATGTTGTTTTTATTAAAAGAAAAGTCAAGACATCTCTGCTCTTGTTTCCCGCTGTTGCTTTTTTTTTGTTTTCTAACCTTTATTCTGAGTCTGTGTGGCACGAATTCAGAGTAAAGCCAGTAGAACTCAGCTTCAAATCACCAATTGTTTTCAATGCAATCACTTAGTCTGGTTTTTCTGCTGTAAGCGTCACACGTTCTAATTTCGATGTAACATAGGCTATAGATTTTAATCCGATCAAGCAGATCGACTTTACTGTGACGATATTGCAGACATTTTCAGTATACCATTTTGAAGAGCAACCAACTGTTCTGTAATTCAAGATGTTGATTTTACGATGTAACTACCACTAAGTACAAATTGCACTCTAGTTTGACAGCTGCACTCAAATTTATTCAAGCCATTGTGGAAACACTTTTGTTGTTTCTTGTGTTGAGCTATGTCCATTGTTTTATTGGTTCTGCAAGTTTGTTAACTTTGCAATGTGTGTTGAATAAAATTAAGTGCATTTTTTGTACATGATTTATTTTTAACTAAACTTTTTGAATATTTAACATTTAAATATTTCTTGGCTGTATTGACAATTCCATATGATTAGCCGAATATAGAGATCATTGGTATTGGCATGGTATTTATCCATCCGTCCGTTTTCTATGGTGCTTGTCCTCATCAGGGTCACGGATGAGCTGGGGCTTATTCCAGTTGACTGAGCGAGGCGGGCTCCACCATGGATTGATCATCAGCTAATCACAGGACACATTTACACCCACCCCCCCACCCCCCAAAAAACATTCAAATTCACACCTATGGACAATTCAATTCAGTCTTAATTGAACATGCATGTTTTGGGGATTTGGGAAGAAGTCAGTACCCAGAGAAAAACAACATGAGCACAGGTAGAACATGGATGAGATGAGAATTGAATCCTGAACCTGAGACGTAAGACAGACATTCCACTGCGCTGCCCGCATGGTATTTGTATTTGAAATACCGTGTTTTAATCCATGTACATGGCACATCACCAAACAAGAACTGTCACAACAATTATATACAGGGTATACTGAAATGATCTTGTCTCAATCTACTGACAAATGTACTCACTGTGTAAAATGTAGGCCCGTTTAGTTAAAAACAAAGCTAATAAAGATGATTCTGATTCTGATATTCTGTTGAATGTCAACACGCGGATACACAGATCAATTGTACCTTCTGCCATCTAGTGGAAGAGCATGTAATTGTTATACCGATCACGATACTGTCATAGATAGATGAACGAAGATCGACTATTTTTCGTAATAATTTTCGGAATTTGATTATTTTCCGCAGCACACCCGATGATCTGTTACAGTACTTGGGAATCACCACCCAAAGGCTCTGTGACAGGTAATGACTGATTTAGTAAGCGCTATGATCTTTAGTGCTGCCACGATTATTACTGTCATCATTGATGATGTTGCACAAAATGTGATATAGCTTTGAGTGTGTGTTCAAATATAATGAGTTGCATATTTTGAACTTAAATGTATTAAAATGGTGCCACACACTCTTAATACATCCAACATTAATGTGGACGGGAAATAATTCGCAGTACAGTATTTGTACAACTAAGGGAGGATTTGATACATTTACCATCATACATGTAATCGGTGTAGATTAGAGTTTCCTTGGAGAGGTTCACGAAGGACTAATTAAAAAAATAATAAAAATACCTCAGCGGAATAAAAGGTTTAAAAGAAAAAGCACAAAATTCTCGGCAGGCTCGCTAACTACTTAAATGGGTAAGATAAGACGAAGTGAAATCATTTTCTTCATAGGTTCACGAAGGATTACTAGGTGACTGACGGTGAGTTTCCGCACCGCCACCAAGGGGAGCTCCCATAAACTCTCCTTTTTTTGCTTTTGGCAATGACGACAAAGTTCTCGCGAGATCCTTGCCGGGAGCGCGCTGAGACCAAGACAAATACGCGCTCACGTTTCCGCATGCCGAGCAGAACGCGAAAGAGGGCGAATAATCCAGCCGAAGCTCATCCAACCTGACCCAAACGCCTTTAGAAGAGGAAGTTACCTCCACCGAGGAGTTGCACGGATCATTAGAGAGCTTTTTTGGGAACGCATTTTGCACCACGGGATGCCCCTAGTTCTCGTCCTTTTCCCTCCAGGAACCGCGTCTGTTTTTGTCGAGTTATCAGAAAAGAGTAACCCAGCCTTATCGTGAGTGCCACACGGGGAGGAGAGGAGAGGAGAGGGCACACGTTTGCGCTGCCTTGTTTGCCCCCACCTGGCTTCGGAGCTACTTAAATCCGCAGGAATGTCGCAGGAGAGACCCACTTTCTACCGGCAAGAGCTCAACAAAACAATGTGGGAGGTCCCGAAACGGTACCAGAACCTGTCTCCCGTCGGATCTGGTGCCTATGGTTCTGTTTGGTAAGCAGATGCTTCAAGCATTTCCATTCGGTGCCATTCCATAGTTGTCATTGTTACCCTTCCTTTTAACACCTGTTTGTTTCCTGAATCTTCCAAGTTCAGAATGTGCAGCTTTGTGCCCGCCTTGGTAATTCTGCGTGCCTGTGCATGCTGCTTCATTGGGCCTGAGAGCGGCCTCTTTATGAGATCTGATTCCAGTTTAGGACACTGCGATTGTTTCCCAGGGCTCCAGTATGCACAAGCTCACACTTTGCATCGGCGCTCTGAATGTATTATGCATTTTCCAGTTGGGTGCAGCCCGGCCTGTAGAGCACCAGAAGGTCACGTGGTATGCAGTAAGTAAAGTAGGCCCCCTTGTGCACAGCGAGGGCTTTGAATATGAGGCAGGAAAAAGAGAGCATGGTGATGACTCTAGAATGATGTCACTCTTTGTAGTACACTCATGACTCACTGTCCCGAGGTGAGGCACACAACTCTTAGTCATCACTAAATCCTGTTATGGCACCTCAGCCTTTCTATAGTTGTGTGTGCATTTGTGTACTTTTTTATGCTAAACGTGTAAGCAATGACATCCATTTGCAGTAAAACTTAAGTCTGGTATGCAAATGAAATTGAGCTCCCTTTTATCCAATTCTATGATCTTTAAATTTGCCCCCAACGCCAAGTTACTTCCTACCACTGGACCACGTAATTATCTTTTGTCTTAACTGGAGTACAAGCCAAAAACCCAACATGGGTGGTCCAGTGGCGTTATTATTGCTGCTTCACTGTAAATTTTGAGCACACGTGGCTGTGGAGGGGGAAAAAAAAAGAACATGCCTCTTCTTCCAACTGATGTGTTGAGTTTTGCATGCTTTTCAACAGTTTCTCGTGGTACTATGTTGAAGTGGAAAAACTGATCGTTGCAAATTGAAAGTAGAGCTGAGCTAGTGTGGGGAAAGCTGCAAAATTGGCACTTTTTTAGCATCCAATAAAATGCATCTCAGAACAATTTCTAACGCTGCACGACAAAAATCAACTTCTGTAAAAGGATAGCACAAATATGGGAAAAAATATAATCAAGGCCGCTGAATAACCAATAACATACACTGCTATGTAAAGTTTCAGGAACCTAAATAGAATCTAACCCTACATATTATAATTGCTACTGCCTCTGTGTTTGTCCTAGTTTCTGTTTTTCTATGTCAAAATGACTGTGTGGCCATTAAAACAACAGTGGTGGTCAGATATTTGCACAGTAGTGAATGTAAATATGGTAACAACAAGTATGAGGGAAAAACCTCAATAGCATAAACTATCATTGCATTTGTTCTTATGCTCTTGTAAGTGAATCGTGACTGCATGCAACTTTAAGTTACGAACTTTGTGAATTTGTCAGCACAGCACTTAAAGAGCGATTGCTGTGAATGCTATTACAATATGGGCTGAGTGCTTCCATTTTCTCACTCTACATTTTTCAGCTGTGTGCAGTCTACTTACAGACCCACAAGGCACGTGTGAATATGAAATCATCAGTCATCAATGACATCATATGCCACTATTTTATGACTTTGTAACCTGTTTTAGCACAGGTTTGTTTATTTCATAAAACTTAATCAGGTTGACGATGTGGAATTGTACACGATGGTGAACATATTCTGAATGTCATTGAGTGTTAAAAGACTTTTGAGCGAAGAGAAAACTAGACAAAGGCTGATGAATGTGGAACTCGACAGAATGTGTACTGTACATCTTTGATGATGCACGGAAGAACTTGTTCTGCTTCTTGTTTAATTGTCTTTCGTGTGGCGTTCGACCTTTATTTTTTTATTATTATTGTCACACCAGTTCTGTTAGTTCCTGTCATAAACAGATATTACCGGTACCAATAATGCTAAGGCAAATTTACTGATAATGTTCTTTCCATGGTTACGCAGATAAGCTAAGACAGAAATATTCTTAATAATATTCTTTCACTTGTTGCAGTTTATTAGTGTAGTCTGGCGCAAATTAACGTGTATGGGAAGTAAACTTGTCAGTTTATGGTATAAAATTTCGACTAACATAACAGGAATGTCCAAAGTTGAACATAATCTGTTTTGGGATGCAAATTGCCTTCCGACTTGTTCCCATTTCATGCCTATTAATTCTTTGTTAATCAGTTATCATTGAAATATGTTCCAGCGTCAAACTGTCACCATTATAAAACATAGAATTATATATAAAAAAAATTATGTAGTGCATGTGAGTTTTCTAAAAAGAGCTGACTGGTATAGATTTTGTTCTTTTGTTAATGATATTGATTTAGTCGCTTTTGCCACATAGTAGGGCGCAGTCAGGACGGGATGTGTGTACCATGTTAATGCGTCACAAATACATTGCAGTTCTATCGTCGTCGTTATACTATTCATCTTTGCCTTCACCGATACGTAGTTGTACAGTGGTGGCATCACAAAAATAACACAAACCCAGTAAAAATCAAAACACTTGCCCAGTAAAAGTTTTAGTTTGAAACTTATTTTTCATGAAAATGTTGGTTTTTGAAATCTTCAGTTCCACTGTATCTTGGCAGGTAAATGTAAAATTTCCTTTTGCGAAGGGTGTAATAATCCATTTGTTTGGTAAAACTCTTGTAACAAGCATTAATTTCCACTGAAGGATTGATGCAGGTTGTGTCATCTCTTTGTTAGACTGATTGCAATTTTGAATGATTATTATCTAATCTACAGTAAATCAAGTTCAAGGCCACTTAATCAATACGGTAAATCAAGTTCAGTACTGTAAATCAAGTTCAAGGTCACTCGATGACATTTGATGATTCCAAGATGGCGCCTACCCGTGTGGACGCCTCGGTTACGTGCGCTCTATTATTGTCTATGTTTTTGAGTTTTTCGTTCGTCCTTGGAGACATTATGCGACTCACACAAGGGAAGACTTTATAAACATCAGGTAAAAAATCAGGTAAATCCGCTCAGTTTTTTCACCTGAGTTACTCACGGGGGGGGGCGACTGCGGTCTATGTCGCATGGAGACAGGCGACGAAGGGGGAAGCACGGCGGGATCCAAGTGAATCCGGATACGGATTGGCGTTTCTGTCGATCCACCTCGCGAATCTACGCTCCCTACCCAACAAAATGGACGAACTTCATCTTCTGACAAAGACCAAAAAGGAATTCGGACGTTCCGCTGCCATGTGCTTTACGGAGACATGGCTTTGTGAACGCGTCCCTGATGGCGTCGAATGGTTCCCGGCTTCCATCTTCACTAGGCAGACTGCGTGGAGTTATAGGGGAAAAGAAAAGGCGCCGGGATATGCTTTTATATCAACAGAAAATGGTGTACGGACGTCACGGACCTCAGCCCGCATTTAAAGTCGCTGTTTTTGAACTGTAAGCCATTCTATTCCTCGTGGGTTCGCATCTTTCATTCTCGCCGGTGTTTACATTCCGCCCCAAGCTAACACGAATGCCGCACTGCTAACGCTCAGTGAACAAGTAAACGAAATTGAAATAAAAAACACCCAGACTCACCCCTCATTAATCTCGGGGACTTTAACAGCTAAACTCAACCACGAACTCCCGAAATATAAGCAGCACATTGACTGTCCTACCAGGAAAAATAACTGTCCTACCAGGAAAATTGTCCTACCAGGAAAACTGTCCTACCAGGAAAATTGACTATGTCCTACCTAAATATGTGACTACCTAAATATGTCCTACCAGGAAAAATATTCTTTTTCCTGGTAGGACATATTTTTTAATCTTATGAGGAAGCACGGCCTGCCACAGGAGCTGTTGAGGCAGTTCTACACAGCAGTCATTGAATCAGTCCTGTGTTCTTCCATCACAGTCTAGTTTGGTGCTGCTACAAAAAAGGACCGACTCTGACTGCAACGGTCAATCAAAACTGCTGAAAAGATTGTCGGTACCCCCCTACCCACCATTGAGGACTTGCACGCTGCCGGAACTAAGACAAGAGCATGCAAAATCCTCTTGGACCCTCCGCATCCTGGTCACCACCTCTTCCAGCTCCTTCCTGAGATGGGCTGGTGCAAAGTGTAAAACTACTGTCGTGGAAAGTGTCCCCGTTTCAAATTATTTTTGGAAATCACGGATGCCGTGCCCTCTGGGCTACAGGAAAAAATAGGACCACAAAGTTCATAAGCCACCATCTGTGATTGTATGGGGGTGTGTCAGTGCCCTTTCATGCTTTTCCAGGGATGTCCAAGCATGTCTATGCCAAGCCACAATCTGCACGTTGCCTGGCTTGCCTAAACTACAGAGCTATCTTCTATTGAAGAACAACGGAGACCTCGGAGTGCTCGAACACTTGCGCAACCAAAGTCATTCATTGTGTGGGAATGGGAAATAATTCGTCTTACAAAGCTTCAACAGTTTTTCTTAAGCTAATTTTTTTCTTAAGCTAATTAAGCTTAAGCTTAAGCTAATTGAAGATGTTAAAAGGGAAAGTGACATCACACAATTGTAAACAACGCCCTGTCGTAGATTTATTGGAATGTGTTGCAATTGTCAAATTCATTTTGTTTGGTTTTGGCACAAGGGGAGAATATGGATATTCACGTCATTTTGAAATGTCCAAGTCGTCATTACGTGTTCATACTTGGACTTAGTACGCTATAAGCATGATATAGATGTATAGCACTATTGAAACTACTATGATCCATTGTGCTCATGTGTTCAGCTTGCAACTATCCATTCTTGCCTCAGTTCAATGGTCTCCAATGTCACAGTGCCACTCCTTTTGCATTTTTATGACCGCTGTGTGCTATTATACTGGATTCTTTTTTTTATTACAGACTAATTGGATGCTGTTTGCTCAGACCAGTCTTGTTTATTTTGCAGATCAGCAGCACTTTAAAAAGACATTGTGCATGCAGGTTTGCAGTGTTTACCGAGAATGGGTTTTCCACCCAGAGGCGACACACAAGTTGTTTCGCAAGGCTTTGCGACAGAGAGTCCACTGGTTGTGTATGATCATCTCGCTCGTGCTGAAGAACAAAAACACTGCTTATCTCAATGTTGTTTTTATGGGTGTTTAGGAACATCATTCACATCAGTGACACATCATAGTAAGATGCCGACTAAAGTTCATAAGTGTTAACATCTCTCTATCGGAAGTGTCACCAGAGGAAATAACTCACCTCTTCCCTTGAAACATGTACTGGAATATATAATTAAACTTCCAGGTCACCTTAAACTTACACACTGGGTCACTAGTGCAGGTAGGTTTGCAGTTAAGAGGACAAGGCTGAATGTGGATAAACCACTCCCTGGAACAACTCCCTGCTTTGGTCTGTCTCGCCACAGTCTGCACAAGATTTTGCAATCAACCATTTGTAATGCAGCGTAACTAGTCAACCTAAAAGGAATGTGAGTTATTTTAAGGGGGCCATATTCTCTCAGTTAATACAGGCAATGCAGGCCAGGCCCATCTGGCTTGCAGCCTCTCTTTCGCCTCATTGTCTTCATCTGACACTGTTGTCAAATGTCTTGGTTTTCTAGTTTGGCAGGCAAACCCATCAATTTGACTGAAAGTCGTCGACTGCTGTCAGTCCGACTATACAACTAGAATTTGCCTCACTTTCAATTTTGTGTTGCACTTTTCTTTGTGTCACACCCATTTCTGTTTTTGCTCCACTGTGACGAAGAGGTATAGAGTTACACTGGATAAAGGACCCATGTACTCACAGCCATGCATGTTGCACACTTCCGCGAACATCTTCACCACAATTAAAAAATGCAAAAGATAAGTTTCCGATTATACTATTAGTGAGTTTGAGTTGATCCATTGATCTTGATGTTTCTTATTGTTATGATGAAAACTGCTAAGGCTATTTTTATGCACTGACCTCACAGATGTGCTTGCCATGAAGGGTGTTTTGGTAAACTAGGCAGTGAGCAGAATGCAGTCCTATCAAGGCTAAGCACCTATTATTTTGATATACAGGTACATCAAAGTTTATTATAGCCACCCATGTGCTGCAAAATCCTAAATTCCTCAAACAGCCAGAGGTTGGTATTTGCTCAGTTGGAGACCAGGTGTTTATTTTGGAAGTTTACAGAGAAATGCAGAATAGGTTAGGTTAGGTCAGGTAACTGCATTTGTACATGAGGGTATATTTGATTGCAGTGAGTTCGATGCTGGCCGGCATGGTGGTCGACTGTTTATCACATCCATTCATCCATCCATTTTCTACCGCTTATCCGAGGTCGGGTCACGGGGGTAGTAGCTTTAGAACAAGATCCCAGATACAAGCGGCCGAAATGAATTTCCTCCCCAGGGTGTCCGGGCTCTCCCTTGGAGAGAGGGTGAGAAGCGCTGTCATCCGGGAGGATCTCAGAGTAGAGCCGCTGCTCCTCCGCATCGAGAGGAGCCATCTGATTCGGATGCCTCCCTGGGGACGACCCAGGACACTCTGGAGAGACTACGTCCTTCGACTGGCCTGGGAACGCCTCTGGATACCCCGGAAGAGCTGGATGAAGTGGCTGGGGAGAGAAAAGTCTGGGCATCCCTGCTAAAGCTTCTGCTCCCCGTTTATCACATCTGCCTCACAATTCTGGGAAACTTGGTTCAAATCTCGCCTCACCCTGTGTGGAGTTTGCATGTTCTCTCCGTTCCTGCGTGGGTTTTCTCTGGGTACTCCAATTTCCTGCCACATTCCAAAAGCATGCATCGTAGGTTAATTGAGGACTCTAAATTTCCCATAGGTGTGAATGTGAGTGTGAATGGTTGTTCGTCTATATGTGCCCTGTGATTGGCTGGCGACCAGTCCAGGGTGTACCCCACCTCTCGCCCATAGTCAGCTGGGATAGGCTCCAGCACACCCGTGACCCTAGTGAGGATAAGCGGTATAGAAAATAGATGGAGTTGGATGCTCACACATACCCAGACATCAATTTGCGATGTTAATGAAACAATAATAAATGCTAGAATAAATTCAACATCCCACATCTTAATCTGCATCAAAATGTAGTAGTTTTGCCCCACACCTCCACAAGTTCCAGAGAACTGATTAAGTAGTTCTTGCAAACAAAGTAACAAAATCCTTGGTGTGGGAAATCAAGAGTAATAGAATGCCAAATAGAGCTGCCACAATGCATTGCGTAATAAAAGTTTGGCTGCATTTATTCTCCAGGGCAACACCCTGAGACATTTTGCAACGGCGATCTAGCTGAGTGTTGTTCTTTATTATTGTTCAGAATTGATTGATTTGATTAATTTACTTTGTTGTTGCAATAAATAATGTTTAGATGTTTTTTTTACTTGTGTGCTTTTACACAATGCAGCTAATGAGTAACGGCCGATTCAGTCATGTATCTGTTACAGGTTCTGACAGCAGGGTTTAATAACAAGGGAAACCAATGTCTTATGTTGTGTACACGCTTTGTTTACAAGGCAGCCCACATACTTTAGTTTAATCCAGGGAAATGTTGTGGACGTTGATATAATTCACCTTTTACAGTGAACATTTTAGAATCTTCTACTACTTTGTGTGTCTTACAGTTCAGCGTTTGACGTGAAGACGAGCCTGAAGGTAGCAGTGAAGAAGTTATCCAGACCTTTCCAATCCATCATCCATGCAAAGAGAACCTACAGAGAGCTTCGGCTGCTTAAACACATGAAGCACGAGAATGTAAGTTGCTGACCTCCCACATTTAAAGGAGTCACATGCATTTTCTTCCACAATTTAAAACAGTTATTAGGAGTATAAATAACATGCCTCTGACATGTTTTCATAGAAATACGTCAAGGATCTAGAGAATATCACATTTTATACACCCTATTTCCTTTCTTGCAAAAATCAAGCCGTTTTTAGGGGCTTTTGCAAGTGACACAGCCCTCATCCCACCCCATAAACTGCTGGGCCAATGGCGACCCTAGGTTTCGTTGGATTGACATCCAGTGGGCTGGATATCACCGGCATGATCCTGCTGACGTTCAGTCTTGGCCTTGCCCGGCAAGCGTTTGCAGTGGCCGGCTGCTTGCTTCTACTTGTGCCCAGAGTGTGAAAAAACATGTGAGTGCCCTTCAAGACCATGAAAGGATTTTAATTCAAGCAGGCAACAGTTATTACTGTGTATGTGACGCATAAACACATTACCAAACTTAACCCCTCCACCCACTTCTTCACTGAGTAACCAACTAATACCTGGATCACACTACAGAATTTTAGCCGATAATGGCCCGATTAGTTATTGCGGCCGATTTCCTAGCTCGGGGTCGACATAGTTTGTTGGCAATGACAAAACGTCTTGTAGTGTGACATAAACTATGACCAATGATTAGGCCCTATGATAGCCCTACGACGCCAAAATGAAAAGTCTAGCATTTTAGCATTCAGCATCTTCTGTGTCGTGTGACATATCAACGACAAAGCTCCAACAGCGCATCTTGACGTCAACCAGTAGGATTGCATATTGTGAATGGCGCTTCGCCTCCCGTGCATGCCGTTATCAACCTTTATTCACTCGCACGAACCAATGTTTACCAAAGATTTGGAACATGATTCGACAGAATCGGCATGTTTACATACAAACATTAGTGCTAGCACTAGCTTGCTAGGCTACATAACATTTTGCTGCCTGCTTGCGAGCCGTTTGGTTTTAAAAGTACGTGAGCATACCTCAAGCTCTTTTTGAATGGAAAGCCCACTGCGAGCACCGTTGATGACACCACGTTTTTCATCTTTTTGTTCTCCCCCCTTAGCTCGTAACTAAGTTGCACGTGTGTTTGCTTTATGTAAGTTATGTTAAGATATATACTGTATGTATTAGTATTCTTACATATTAATTAGTAACCCACATTGAATGAATTATTCCTATATACAGTAATTATATAGTTGGTAAAATAAATCAGACAGGCGCCACGGTGTATAAATGGTTAGATCGTCTGCCTCACAGTTCTGAGGACCTGGGTTCAATCCCTGGCCCCGCCCGTGTTGAGTTTGCATGTTCTACCCGTGCCTGCGTGGGTTTGCTCCTGGCATTCCGGTTTCCTCCCACATCCCAAAAAAAGCATGCATGGTAGGTTAATTGACAACTCTAAATTGCCCGTAAGTGTGAATGTGAGTGCGAATGGTTGTTTGTTTGTTTGTATGTGCCCTGCGATTGGTTAGCAACCAGTTCAGGGTGTACCCCGCCTCCTGACCGACGATAGCTGGGATAGGCTCCAGGACGCCCGCGACCCGACTCAGAAAATGGATGGATGGAAGAAATCAGACTCAGAAATTGTACAATTTTAATATGAATGGGAATGTTGTGTTATTACTGTAATGTGAAGTGGTGTTTGGGCTATGTCTACGCGGAAATAAATAAATAAATTCCTTGATGCTTGCTGGGCTGTTGTGCATCACGTGTGATGGCAGTTTGAACTCTCAAGCTTGGTGACTTTATAGACATACATTTTCCCAAAAATATATATATTTTTTTCTACGATATGCCACTGTACCGTAGACCTACAAGACAAATACAAATGTATGGCATTTTGATGATCTGTAGTTTTATCTGCATGCACAATGAGGGGAAAAAACTACAATGGCACTTTGGTTACCCCTCTTAATAAAGCTCATTGGTTATAGATGCTTCCAAGAATGTGATCGTGTGCTGCATATGGAGATGCATGTCATCGTGACCTTATGAGGATGTTAAAAGAAAATTTGAAAACCATTGTGTTGTATAGATAAATCACCTGCAGACATTTGCCCACATGCTTTTAGGTGCTGTGTGCTGTTGCTACATCCACTTTGACCACTTAATGTTACATAATCATAGTAGCTTGTCAAACGACTCCAGGCAAAGGATATGTGCTTCTCAGAAAACAATCAATAGATTTGTGTAGCTGGTATAGATGTCATTGAAGGGGAAATTTTAAGATCATCAAGTATGGAAGGTTTTTAAAGGGAAATCCCCTTCTAAATATAGGTTATTTGCTGGATATAATTAATAAAATAATTTCATCATGCTAGAAAGTTTTCATTGCAACACCCATGGTTGCCTATATCCAGGGGGAGAACTACCGTTAAAACCTACTGTAGCTGTTGTTGATCTTTGCAACTGACACCACGAATTCCTGCAGTGTATCATAGTTCTCTCCACCTTCATTTAATCCCCAGTTCCAGCGGAAGGAAAACAAGGATAAAGTATGAGGCTACCAAGAGCATATTTTACTTTGTGGATGGTGTTCTTCTCGTGATGTGAAGTCTTTTTCTGCATCAGCCTTTTCTTATAAAGAAAAACATCTTGGCCTGACAAAATATTAAACTAGAGGTGGTTCAACAAAGTTTAAGATCTACACACTGTTGCAATCATCTTATTGTAACCCCCCACCCAAGAACGGAATTTTTATTTTATCTAAAAAAAAAAATTTGTTATATCGGATAAAACATTTTAACAGTGTTGTGTTCACTTGTACACTATATCCACTGCATTTGTATCATCACTCTCATGTAGCCTGAGGAGTAAGTGGGAGTGCAGGTGGGTCACTTTTGCTAGCCTGCTCTTGTTTAAGAGGAAGGACAAAGTAGTGACGCTCATTCCAAACCTTATTGAAAACTACCCACACTTCCTTATGCAGTGAGAAGGTTCCATAGAGCAGCAGTTTCATGGCCAAACATGATTTAAACTAGTCTGTGCAGGCTCCTTGTCAACAGCCACACATCATATGCTTTTCAACAGGAGTCCCAGTGTCTACACAAGCACTTTCCTTTGTGTCATTGCGCAGTATGAATGTTCTTGTTCAGCTGCTGTGCAAGCAACCCACCGCCTTTTCTGCTAAGATCAGCTAAGTCTGCTTTGCTCAACAACTAGGGAGCTCTGTTACAATAAGGGACTAAAGTAGTGACACACACCTAGTTAATGATTAAGGTCAATGATCAATCACGTGTAAGTCTGGGCCTCTAGTTCCCTTGGGATTAAATATTTGGTTATTCAAGATATTTTGGGTAATTCTATGCTTCTGACAGTGCACAGAGGTATACCTGTCGATGGATGAGTTTAGTGTGGAAGAACTTTAGAGTCCTGACCTCAACCCCATCAACTACTTTGACAGGATGAACTAGAACAAGCATTTTGAGCCAACATCAGTCACCTCTAACCTCACAAATGTTCTGGAGGGAAAACAAAAAAATCTCACAATAAATCTTTAAATGAATAATAATAATACAACGTTTTTACAGAAGAAATGAAGCTGTACAGGTGGTTATATCCATATAGTGTATCCTCAAATAGCAGTGTCCACTGTAATAGATGCTGTGTCTCAATTAATCCACTACTAGACACGTGGGACTATCTGCAGTTGAGTAAACATTTGCCCTCTTGCCACGATATGAGGGAACACAGTAAGGTCATGTGTAATTTGTGATATTGCATATTGCCATATTGTTTCATCATAATATAGAAAATTACATGCAATGTTTTTTTTTTGGGGGGGGTGGGTCTGTGTGTTCTAAATTCATTAGTGTGTTATATTACCTTTTGTTGTACAGAGTATAAGAGAGACATTCTGTTTTCCTCCCCTTGTTGCTAGGAGACTCCCTGGGTTTGAGTTTGGAAAGCTCGGCTGGACCAATCAGATACTGTTTGTTGTGACCGTAGCCTACCAATCAGCTATGTGGGTGTCATGTGTGGGTGGATTCACGGTGTGCAGCTATTGCACTACTGGGTTTTTACCATACTGTACTGTATTTATTTATCCATGGCACTCTGTTTTGAAGGGGGAGGGGTTCATGGTTCTGCATGCTTTCCTGGCATGCTTTGGAACACCATTTATTAATGTGTGTATTATAAATATTAAAAACTGATATTTTGTAATAAATGTAATGCCACAACCGGTGTCATTGCCACAGCAATCCCTTGACTTTACTGTAACCTCCAGTGTGTGTGCTTTTGTCACTTCTGATTTGTGTGCAGTGCTTGTACAAACTTTGCTGTACACCACAATGATCATATTATTTTTAATGTGATGATTTGACAAGTTTACATAGTTAGTTCTTTACATGTATGTTATTTGGCGTGGTCTCATTACATTTACTGCTGTTGATTTGCATACCTCACAAGCTTAAAAATAAATACACTTAATAATTCTCCCAGGAAGAACAATTGTTCCTACCTGACATAGCAGTTATGTTTGCCAGACCCATTTTTGAAATGATAAATTAGAACACACAAACAAAACAGTGAACCAGTATAATCTAATCTAACTACACAAGCTTCTGTGAGTCCTTGAAACTAAGGCAGTGGCGTGGCTGCCTCCTTGAGCAATTCAATTCAGGATATTGAAGAACACTAATATGTTCTATATCAATGTGTGTAAACATGATCTTTACCCTCTCTTTTTTTCCTCTCAGGTGATCGGTCTTTTAGATGTTTTCACACCTGCAACAAGCTTAGAAGAGTTCAGCGATGTGTAAGTCAGTTTTTTTTTCTTTCATCACTTTAACTTACTACTTTGAAGTAAAATGCATGATACTTGGTGTGGTGTTTTAGGTGAATGTAGGTTAAGCAGATGCACTCTGCACATTGGAGTTGTTTCCATGGGAACAGCCATCTGGCAGTCTGTGCATCTGTGTGCGCAGACTACTCCAGTGAGTGTGTACAGGGTCTCTGTGTGGGGGTGACGTCATGGATATGTGAGATGAAGCTTGTTGCGCTTCTAGGTCACTAAAGCTAAACGTGAGGTCGATTCCAGTACACAGTGCATAAAAGGCTTCTTGTCCAGCTCCCTAACTACTCTTTGCCATGCGTCAACGAGAGACACTGTTAGCACACTTAAATCAGCCTTCTCCGGATAGTCTTGCAGTTGTCACATACACGATCTCACTGTTTTCCTGCAGTGTGTATAGTTTTTCCTAACTTTATTCCCCATTGTCGATCTATTAAAGTGCATGAATTAAGATTGAATTATGAGCTTCCCTCGTCAACTGGTGGAGCAATGGAGATAACAGATGGCTTAAAAGGATCTTTAATAACTAATTAATGCACTGTAACACAGGGCAGAAGCAAGCTTGGCAGTCTCTTTCAGGTCTGTGTGGTTGGTTCTGTTTTGCAGCTACTTGGTGACCCATTTAATGGGGGCAGACCTCAACAACATTGTCAAGTGTCAGAAGCTGACGGATGACCACGTCCAGTTCCTCATATACCAAATTCTCAGAGGCCTAAAGGTTGGTCAATGTAACGCTGAGTAGTCAGACACTAATGATCAATTGGGCAAATGAGAAGCATCACTTACTGCTTTATATTTGATTTTTTTTTATTATTATTATTATTTTTTTTTTTTCTACTTTACAGTTTGTCAAACACAAAATCTGGTCTAGGAGGCTTCCAATTTGTTTGAATTTCAAAAACAAATTCCCATAGTGAAATGATTCCAGCGTCCAACTGTTGCAATTATAGGACTTTTAATTGTACAGGTGCTCTTTTAAGTAACATTTTAACATTCTTCCATACATGTTTAGCAATACATTGTATAATAAAACTAAAATAAAATATCTTGAAAAGGGCAGACATGCAATGATGAACATGCAAAGGGAGGATTTCTGCATGTGTTTGGGGAGGTAGACCTCTTTCTACCAAGACAAAACAGTTAGTATTCGGATGTACATTCCAACCAAGCAAATCTCTTAAGTGAATTCTTGAGCCATATGACATGTAATCTGGCGGTTTTATTTTTTGTGCGACTTTAGGGGTGTATTTATGAGAATTTTTGTTTTTTTTCTTTTTGCATGTTTATTGTCATCTCTATCGTGCAACCATTATAACCCAAGCAGACCTTTACAAGTTATAAACTGATGTCATGTTGAATGGGAATGGGAAGTCTAGGTTGTATGGAACAACGATAACATACAATTGATAAATCTTCGTTTATGCTGCTGGAGGACATTTGTGGATCTTCAGTTTATTTCACAATTTGGTTGAGATAATCTGCTTGGGTAGGTATAGAAAGCGTTAGTTCTCTCTCCATGAGAGTAGACCTTACCTTTTGGCATGTTTATGCCTCCAGTAAACGCCAGTTAAACCTTTACTCGCTGTTTTCGCTGAGTTCAACCGAACCCTTTCTAAAAGTTCCACAATTTTACAGCGGAAATACTTCTACTCGTGTAACTGCAGCACATGGTCAAACACACAGATGTCAATAATGACACATTGAAAATGTTATCCACTTCAGGAGCGTGCGAGTTTAATTTTCTCATTATTTTCCCTGTAGTACATTCATTCTGCAGACATCATCCACCGAGTAAGTACTGGTCCTGTTGTATAATAGCTTATAATGCATTGAGATCACATTTCACTTAATGCATACATGTCCAATACTGCTTGACCAGAGTAAAGACTTAAAACAATAAACACAGCATCAAATTTCGTTTAGATTGTTGCACATCATTGCCATCTTTTGAATTTATCCTCTCTCCTTCCCAGGATTTGAAGCCCAGTAATCTGGCTGTAAATGAAGATTGTGAGTTGAAGGTTTGTGGCCACCGAAGAGAAAGTACTGTTAATAATATACTGTCGTGTATGCCTACTGGCCACAGAATTAGGCACCCGTTCCAGGCAGCTGCATAAGTAAATCAAAAATACTGTACCAGAAACACATTTTAGTGTAATGCAACCACAATACTAAGCATATTGTTATATTACTACTCCTTTGGCAGTGACAATCAAAACTGACCAATATCTTTACAAAAGTGTAATTTTTGATACAATTCTTGCAGTAGATCTCATTTTATTCTACAGAAATGTTTTTGTTATGTAGCATATCACAAAGTTCGTGTTCACTTTTGTGTACACCTTATCTCACATTCCTTCTTCTGGTCCGTCAGATCCTGGATTTTGGTTTGGCACGGCATACGGATGATGAAATGACTGGCTACGTAGCTACTCGGTGGTACCGAGCCCCAGAGATCATGCTTAACTGGATGCACTACAACATGACGGGTACACAAACTCAGATGTGACGCTTTGTGCCTTTATTTCAGAATCAGAATCAGAATCATCTTTATTTGCCAAGTATGTCCAAAACACACAAGGAATTTGTCTCCGGTAGTTGGAGCCGCTCTAGTACAACAAACAGTCAATTTACAGAACACTTTGGGGACATAAAGACATTGACAAAAAACAATTGTGCAAAAAGATGCAGAGTCCTCTAGCACTTAGAGCAGTTCGAACGACTAATATTGCAATAGTCCGGTGCAATGACCATTGTGCAAAGGGCGCTGAGACTTTCTCATTACATCATTAATTTTCATGTAATTGGACTATGTCTTGTTTGGGCTGTAGTCATTCACAAACTTAATCATACTATATTAACAGAAAAACACACATTTCAATATATGCATTTGAATTTTAACTTGATGCCGAAACAAAAGCTTCACGCTGTAGATGCATTGCATTCCAGACAAGTGGGGCTTATCTATACAAATAATATGTAGCTTATTAATTAATTTGGTATGATGGCATTTTTTTTGGGCGGGGCTAATTGTTGCAGAAGCTTTTTTGATAAATCCGTAAGGTCAAATTTGGTTTTAGCATACAATGTAGTTTTCAACACTTTTCAATGCTTGTAAGTATTAGTTTTCTATAGGATTACACTGCTAAAATTAAAGCGATTCTACAAGAAAACAATTGTCTCTGTATAAAAAAAGAAATAAATTTTCAGAGGTTCACTATGTGTCTGTATCGGATGTTGCCAAGATTGCGTAACTCTTGGAGCAGTTGTTCTGAATATGAAGCTGACATGTTGCCATTGTCAAAACCATTGATTGTTGTTTTACTGCTACCATGTTTTAGTGGACATCTGGTCGGTGGGCTGCATCATGGCTGAACTCCTCACCGGACGAACGCTGTTCCCTGGCACAGACCGTATCCTTCCACTCTACTCGATCAGCTTCTTGAGTAGGAGAAGGTTGTCGATTAGTGCACACTGAGTATGAACTTAATATGTATGCAATCGTCATAAGTAGAGACATGCCAAACTGCGAGTGTGTAAATCATCTTCTCATGAGTGCCCCCCAGCAGACCTCTGTGTGCATGCGTCTGTTGGTGAGATAGATGGAGTCCCCTGCGGTCTATGACTCAGCGCTGCCTACTGTTGTCTCTGTTATACAGTGCACCTTCCTGTTTCCCCTCCCACCAAGCATTCAATGCACACCAGCCAAGTGTAACGGTGCTGTGATACAGACACGCAGAAGACAGTAAACAGCATACTACTTGTAAGTATAAACCATAGTATTAATCAGTAGTGCTTCCTCTTTAATGGATGCTCTGTAGTCGAGTGCGTCCCCTCACTAAATAGGCTATAGAGTGTCAAACAAATTTTTTGTGATGGGCAACATTGTAGTTACGGTTCCCCTCAGAGGGCAGTTATGACTGTCAAACCATGTCAATTAACAGCCTTATCATATTATTACGTATACACAACAAATTGATGGATAATTAGTTTTGAAATCAGAATTCAACAATAATAGTTTGTTCCACTATTGGTCAAGTGACTGCAAAAAGAGGTTTAGTACCAAAAAAATGTACGCAATGTGTCATTATTTATTACATAAAACAATTTGAAATGTTGGTACAGATTTTAGCAAGAATCATACAAGTTGACACAATTTACTTTCACCGGCCACATAAAATGATGTGGTGGGCTGGATCTGGCCCCGGGCCTTGAGTTTGTGTCCTGAGTTTTTGAAGTCGTTTTAGACTTTAGAAAGAGTTGGTGAAGGCCCTTGACTGTGCTCCAGTCCACAGAGCAAGGAACGTTATTGGATGAGCTTGGTGTGGAAGGATCCATCAAACTCCTTTGGCATCAACTAGAATGGAGATTGTGAGCCAAGATCGGTGGTGTCTGATCTCACAAATGTTCTTCTGGATGAAAGTACAAAAATTCCAAGAGAAAATCTCATGAAGACTGGAAGCCATTGTAGCTGCAAAGGGTTGTCTAATTTAAGGGAGTGTGTATGTACGTAAGTGTGTGATATACCGTATATATAAACATATTTACAAGTGATTGAGTTCCAAGGTATTGTGTGCATTTAGTTACAACTTTGTAATAGTTAAGACAAGGCAGGTGGGTCATTGATTGGGCCTCATTCTAACATTTCTTGCATGTACTGTATGTTTGTATGCTGCAAGCAAATGTGTGGGTCAAGGTTTCTTTGTTAGCAGGAATTTGCAAAAACAACTTTTTGTTGTGCAGAGAAGGATCCCCCAAGCCCTGAATTTCAGATGCGTATTTGTGTGTTTTCTAACATTTTTCAAAATATACAATGATGCACAAATCTTGCTGAGAGAATTCAGGCTTATGCAGGTGTGGGCATTTTTAGAAATGTAGAATTTAGTGCTGATGCAAGTTAAGATAGATGTAATTGGTGTGCAGAAGCTTGTTATTGCGTGATAATTTTTTTTATACATGTACTCAAGCACACTTGAGTTTCTTTTTTTCTATTTGGAATTGTTGAAACACAGTTGTGTATGCTTTTATGTAAAAATGATAAAGAATTATCCAAAAGGGTCGATCACTGCACCGCTCACCCGTCGTCCTAGACCGCCCCCAACCCCCCAGTTTTCAATTTTCCTTCACGTCAGTATGATAGACATTGATCAGTTGAAGCTTATAATGCTGCTCGTCGGAACCCCAGGGCCTGAGCTCTCAATGAAAATCTCCTCAGAGTCTGTGAGTGTCAAGCATCCAAGATTTGTCTGCTCTTCATTCCTCGTGTTGCTTCTGCTTTTCTCTTCGAATAGTTGTTTTTTTTTTTTTTGCTTCTGCTTGTTACACACTTCTATTTTAGCATGTACTAAAAGTATGGGGGCAGTGATGAGCTACAAGCTCTCTTAACATACCTTCTTTCATGTTCATTTTCACCCTGTTTGTTCCTTCCTCATGCACAAACTATGTGCCTGTGCTCTTTGACCTCTCTGATATGATGCCCCTTAACTCAGAAACTGTAGATATAAACCAGCTGCAGCAGATAATGCGTCTGACGGGGACCCCCCCAGCCTCCCTAATAAGCAGGATGCCCAGCCATGAGGTGAGACCTCTGACTTCCCAAACTGCCCCAGCTGGAGACGCTATGAAACACCCACTTTACATCTAAGCCAAATAAATAGACACCGATGCATAATGCAAAACTGTTCCCTACCATTCACTGTGCATTATCTGCAAACAAGCCCTCTGCTCTCACTTCACTGATTCCCTGTTTCCTCTCTGTCTCACCGCAATTGTCAAAGCCATTGAGTACTTTGCCAGTCTTGAGCTTGTTAACATGTGACAACTGGGTGTTTAAAACTCCAACCAAAACAAATGCACGTACTTGGAAGCATGTCGTAAAGGAAAGAAACACAATGATGCACTGAATTTTCAACAATAACAATGCAGATTTTTACCTCATAAAGTGACTGGACTATTTTTAATTTTCACTTACAGGCAAGGAACTATATAAACTCACTTACCCACATGCCCAAGAGAAACTTTGCAGATGTATTCATCGGTGCCAACCCTCTTGGTAAGTGGGCCTTTTTAAAAATCATCACTCACACTTCTCCTCGCTCACTGAGTCCCTCTAGTGGTCTTTAGTCCTACAAACAATGAATTGAGTAAGTAAGTGCTTGGTAAAAGACCTACTCAAGTAGTGAATAACTTGTCAATAACGTCTGATATTCTTTATTCAGAGCACAAACCTCAAATAGGAAAAAAAAATAGAAAATAATGTACAACTTCAGTTATTGCCCAACAGTGTCACTTTATTTTTATAAATTGACTTAAATTTATAAATTGACTTTATAAATTGAGATTTCTGCCATGTTTCAGGTAAATGGTAAATGAATCACTTTAAAAACTTTGCTTCTGTGTGGGGTCGCAGCGCGGAGGCTGCGGTCATGTGACTGCCTGGCTCCATTTTATTGTTTAAATTGAGTCAAAGGTTACTAGTAGTTATGTTGAATTGTTGACATAGGTCTCTATGACTAAATAAAAAAGATTGCACAAGTAACAATAAATACCTGCAGATAAGAATGAGTAGGAAGCGTAATGTTACTCAATGTAATGGAGTAAAAGTAGTCTTTCTTCTTACCAAAAATACTCAAAAGTAGAAGTAAAAAGTATGTTGTATTAAAACTATTCTGACAACTATAATTTATCCAAAAAGTTGCTTCAGTAACAGAGTAAATGTCGCTCGTTACTACCAACGTCTGGTTATGACAGACAACACGTACAGGACAAAAAAAAAAAAAAAAAAAAGTGCCTTAAACGGCATCTTTTACCAGCATCTTACGTTTGTGGATTAGTCAAATCTGCTGCTCTGGCCTCTCGTGTACACAAACCAGTTTATAGTTTCGCTCAGGTATGGGACAGGATTCTAGTTGTGTATATATTGTATATGTTGTTATAATTAGGAAATAAAAATGTGAAACCAAATTATAAGCCATTACTGAAGTTACGCTAACATATCTATTTAATCAACATTCACCCAAAAAAAAAAAGGTTTTGAATGTACTTTCCCCAGTTGAACTCTCGGGGACCTGTATGAGTCCACTCAATCAGCCATGTTTTAATCAACAGCTGGGGCATAGATAGGTTGCGAAAAGGGTGGTGGTGTGATGCAAATCTATAGTTTTCACGTAGAACATTGACACCTGCGCTCTAGCTGTGGACCTGCTGGAGAAAATGTTGGTGCTGGACACGGACAAAAGGATAACGGCGTCAGAGGCGTTGGCTCACCCTTACTTTGCTCAGTACCACGATCCAGCTGACGAGCCCGAAGCGGAACCTTACGACCAGAGCTTTGAAAGCCGTGAGCTGGAAATTGAGGAGTGGAAGAGTAAGTAGGCACATTTTGGATGGGGGCAGGGCAGGCTCATAACAGAACTTGGATTTCATTTGAGCTTCTTCTCCCTCCCTGTCCTTTCCAATAGGGTTAACTTTCGAGGAGGTGATCAGCTTTGAGCCGCCATTGTTCGACAGGGATGAGATGGAATCGTGAAGAGGAGGAGGAGGCCTCCACCCTTAAGCAGAAACACACTAAAAAAAAAAAAAAAAAAACTTCATACACCCTCAACACCACAATGTTCAAGTGCCTGCCATATTTCAATCTCTGGGGGGTAATTTTCAGGGACGAAACTTGACTTTGTGTTTCTCTCTTGTTTTGTTAGTTTCTATACAAACTAATAATTGAGTGAGATTGGCAACTAGCATTGCAGTCTTTATATTCTGAGCAAATTGGAGTAATTTATCTTTGATAATCAAAATAATACTTAATACACAAGTGGGATTGAAACATTTTAAGGAGATATAAAATGTATCCTGTTCCACTTTCAAATTGTATATTTTTGGACATAGAAATGTTTTAGAATGACAACAAAAGCAGTGTTTGTATAAGAAAATACTTCAGCCAGGCCAGTAACCATATTGGACTCACAGTATGAATTGTGTCATGTGGCATAAAAAGAGATGCTATTTAATAAATACAGCATATTCTCTACAGTATATGTAACATACCCACCTATTTCTGGAGTGCAATTAAGGCTTTGTTTTTATACTTTGATACAAAGTCTTTCAATGCTGCTCCTCTTTACATTTCTGAGATGTTCGTTTCCTATACATGTTTTTCGCTTCTTCCCAATGTATGTCCTGTTAGCACTTTAGTTACTGTACAATGTTTAAGCATCCTCTCACATCCTTCAGGACCATGATCGTGTGGCATGTCTTGAGATTTTTAATGTCATCCATCACAACATGAGCGGACTTTGTCCTTTAATCATATTGCGTTTATAAATCACAAGTGTTTGTTGAATGTTTTATGGATGTTAGGGTGTCTATTTATGATCTTTTCTCATGTTTTGATGTTTTGTATATTGATGTTAAAGAATGTTATTTGTAAAAAAAAAAAAAAAAAAAAAAAAAAGTTACGGTTCAGTTCATTATTTATGGAGAGCGATCTTTTACCAGAAACCAAATGTATCATCTGCTAATCTCAGTCTGTGATGACTGCAGTTACACTTTGTCCCAATGGGGAAATTAAGACAATTCCATTGTTTCATTAGCACGTTTATTATTGTGTTGCCAGAATGTACTGCATTCAAACATATTCTATTGTCAGACAATGTCAATAGAAATCATTGAGAATTATCAGATTGAGGTCATTTACCCCCCCCCCCCCCCCCCCCCCAAAAAAACCTTTTTTTTTTTGCAGTTTTCTTAGGCTATTTTAGGAGGCCACATTTAGACACATGCTGACTTCATTGTTTCATTGGCAAATACTTGTTTTCATATAGGCCTTTTTCAAATGTGATATTTGTCTGTTCGAATCTTGATTTGAACAGACAATTGTGATATTTATTTGGTCTTTTTTTTTTTCAATGACTGAACCACATCTTGTCATTTATTTGAATAATATAAGGGGCAAGTGTTCATAGTATCCAAATATGTATTTACTCACTGGATGCTGAAGCTTCATATTTTGAAGACATTGATGTAATAGGATACTGCTAACCTGTTCAGTAAGGTCAACAGAGAGTATTAATATCCCGCTTCTGTCAAAATGATGGATGGCCTATGGCGTCACCACCTGGCAGCGTGCCAGTGCAAGTGTCCGCTGACGTTACCTAGGGATAATGACAAAATGATTTATTGCCTATGATGTCACCACTTGGTACGCTGCCAGCGCAATTACGTCACATCCGGCAAAACAAAATGACGTCCCATCCGGCAAAAACAAAGTGAGATCATGTTCTCTGGCATTTTTCCCGCATGCCATCATGTTCGGGGACACCTGTAGGAATAAAGGAAATCATTTGGTGTCATACGGGCACCCAAAAAGGTCATTTGTGATCATACCTGTGAATATAGTCCCCATCCCGCGTCAATGGTGCGTCCCATGGCTTTTGGCAAGGCAGCTGCAAGGAATGAGGTCATCACGTGACTTGTGCACATCACATGGAGTGTCTGAGATGTTAGGGGTCATGCCCAGAGGTCACAGCATTGGCAAAGAATGGGGATACTCACATGACTTGTACACGTGACATGGCGTGTCTGAGATGTTAGAAGATCTGAAAAAAATAGTATTTAGCCAAGAACGTGTTTTCTCTGACCAATGGGTTGTGTGTTGGAGTTTCCGGGGAGAAAACATGTCTAGACATGTTTTCGTTTTTCAAGGACATCTCATTTTCGAGGCTCTTATCAAAAACAAGTGCAGGTGTAAAGCATTATGTGATGAACATTAATACATCTAAACCATGAACATGTCAGTTTTGTATTTAGTGTGGGAGTTTCCGAGGTTCTTATCAAAAAATATGCCTAGACATGTTTTCGTTTTTCGAAAACAAGCCTTTTTGGGATTCATCCAACTATCTACACTCTGTTAGGAAGATGGGTGTCTCGTTTCTATTCTATTTTCTATTATAAAATATTGACACGTATTAGAAACAAATTGTTTTAGGTAACAAGTGAAGATACATGCGAGAGTTTCAAGTATATTTTCATGTTTTACACATAATCACCACCCGGTAAAACAAAACCCATTTGTCTGGCTCGTTTTCTATTATAAAACGTATTAGAAACAAGTTGTTTTATGTATCTAGTGAAGATACATTCCAGAGTTTAAATTATGGTTTCTTTTCATGAAGCAAGTGTCTTTAAATTGCACAAACAGGAGTACTCAAGATCTCAGAACTTTATGTCTAAAAACATGACAGAGATGATAGTATAGTTTGACCTTGATCATATCTTCCTCCCTTGGCGGAAATTTACATTACAGAAGTGTATGTTACCTTGAGGGACCTGACCAGACATGTTCTTGACAATTAAAATATAGATAAGTCAGTTGATTCTGAAGATGTTTGAGTTTTATGAGTATGACATAATAAGATTCAAAAGACTATTCCATAGTCTAAACATGCATCAACAATTTAGAATATGGGCAGAAATGTCGCAACTTGTTTTCATGAAGACCATATTTCAGCCTGCCATGTCTAAGTGAGCCATATGAACCTCCTTGATAATGATTTTCCACACACCTTACATTCCCATAAGCCCATTCACAAGTTCAAGCTTTTCAAAAAGGATTATACAGATGGAAATATAAAGAAATAGTTCATCAGAAAACTATTACCAATGTTACCATGTACTCACCTAATGTGAGAGCCTATCTCCTGCATCCTCCTTTCTGACATCAACTGGCCTCATGTCTTCCCTCACTGCATCGATCAACCATCTCTTTGGTCTCCCTCCAGTTCTCTTGCTCGGCAGCTCCCTCCACCTCCTCCTCCTACCAATATACTCACTCACCCTCCTCTGGACGTGGCCAAACCACCCAAGTCTGCTCTCTCTAACTTTGTCTCCAAAACACCTCATGTGAGAGCCTGACCATGCAAAATATTTGTTGATCTGGTGATTTGCTGAAGTGCCCCATGTGATAAGAAAATAAAGTTTGTTAGTCACCAAGTCATATTTTGACATCAGTCACATTTCATGATGAGGTTCTTCACTTGGACTCAACAGCTGTACTATATTTACTTATCATCACTTTCTTTTTTTTCAGAATTTTTCAAAGGTAACTACATAAGAGTAGATCTCAGTTTGAATAAATATCAATGGTTTGTGTTTAAAGCATCAGCATGTTTCAATCAATAAGAGAAAAGGTCTGCATGTAAACCTGATTACTCATTAAGATTAAAAATATGACTTCTGAAAATAACCAGCAAAAGATCATATTTTACAGAATTCCATCATCCGTCTTGGGCGGACTTTTTACATTTTATACTATGTGAATGGCTTACATGAAATACAACGGTACAAACAATAGTCCTAATTGAAGAAATAACTTATGTGGGTTTTTGTGCGTAAATGCCTAATAATAAATGCCATAACCTAGATAACACGAGTAAAGTGATTTGTGACGTAAATGTATTTTCAAATATCCATTGTTTTACTTTTATCTTTAGCTGCATTGGAAAGACACAAACCCTAAAATAGGCAACGACGTGGGACGTTTATAAATGCTATACTTTCAAACCGGTTGTGTCAACACATGAATTACTAACAAACCCAAACAGGGAAATACTTCTTGCTTACGCACATGACATCCGCATTAATGAAAGTAACATTTGTCAACGTCAATATAATAATTTTTGTCTGATTAAAAAGCGCCACTCACTCGTGTTTTCACTTTGAGCAGAATAGAGTTTGAATATTCCCTATGTTTCCTGAACCCAGCTGTCCCTCTCACTGGTAACCGCGATAGAAAGACCAGAGTTTGGTATTTCCAAGTTCTCCTAAACGCAGCTCTCCCTCTTGACTGGTTTGCCGCGATGGAAAGAAAAGGTATGTTTGGTGTTAACTCTAACATGCATCCTTTCCTCGCCGAATTCTCGCTGTTACTTGAAACAATTTCGCAGGCAAACTATATTTTGTCGCGGGTAGTGGATAACCCCGCCAAGTAAAAGTTGAAAGGTGGACCATGCGTTTGCTTTACCCTGTGTGTACTGTAGCATTTAAGCTAGTTGAATCCACGAGACTAGCACTGTACGGATACGCTTAAACTTTCTAAAACAATATGCAATCATTAACTCCAAGTTCCACCAACCCAGGAAAAAAAATACAAACTAAAGCTCATGTTAATTATAAAGAGACAATTAGTTGCTAACTTAGGCGCACCACTAGGCCGCCGGTTAGCTAATTGGGTGTGTGACTGTGGTTCCAATGAACCTGTCAGCTAGCCGACATCAATCTAAGGGACTTTAAAAATATGTATATAAAAAAATTAAATAAATATATATAAAGTTACACCTAAACCTACACGTCAGGCTTGTCAGCCGTCTATCACTGAGTCAGAGAAACAAATGCTCACCATAGACATGGACTGTTCTCATTTTAACTATTCTTCCCCCCCAAGTACTCGCTTTACAGGCGAGGAAGAAGAGGACAAAGCCTCGGAAAACTGGAAGAAAGTAAGTTCTCATAACAGGTACACTTGCAAAAGAACACAAAACAAAAACTAAAGAGACTGTTCGCCTTACAGCTTAGTTTTTAAAAGTCATTCATCTAAAGGTGCAACTAATCGATTTGTCAAATTAATTTGCAACTATTGTCCAAATCGGCATGGTTGTTGACTGGTTAGCACATCTGCCTCACAGTTCTGAGGTTGCGGGTTCAAATCTGGCCTCACCTGTGCGGAGTTTGCATGTTCTCCCCGTGCCTGTGTGGGATTTCTCCGGGTACTGCGGTTTCCTCCCACATCCCAAAAACATGCATGGTAGGTTAATTGAAAACTCTAAACTGCCAGTAGGTGTGAATGTGAGTGGAAGTGGTTGTTTCTTTATTTGTGCCCTTAGATTGGCTGCCGCCCAGTTCATGGTGTACCCCACCTCTCGCTAGTCAGCTGGGATGGGCTCCAGCATGCCCCCGACTCTAATGAGGATAAGCGGTATGGAAAATGAATTAAAGAATAAAAATTATATATAAAATATGGGCAATTTATGGTCATGCTGTGCCTCCCCAATAAATGGTGCCACCAAATCATGTGCTGGTGCGACCAACTAAAAAAGTTGGTTGCACCAGTGCTACCAGACCAATTCCACTGACACGTAATTCTATGAGGAAGCAGAGTCTTGGCACTCCAAGGCTGGCTCGCCTATCTCTGGGATATTGAAGGGGATATTTTGTGGGGATTAGAGGATATTGTGTTCCGTCCACAGGGGGCTCACACTCCTCAGCCTCCCTGGTAAAGTCTATCGGGGATGCTGGAGGGGAGGATCTGTAGTGAAGTCCAATCTCAGATTCAGGAGGAGCAGTGTGGATTTTGTCCTGACCTTGGAACAGTAGACCACCTCTGCACCCTTGTCAGGATTCTGGAAGGTGCATGGGAGTTCACCCCAACCAGTCTACATATGCTTTGTGGACTTGGAGAAGGCCTACAACCGTGTCCCTCTGGGGATCCTGTAGAGCAGGGGTGTCAAACAATTTTTTGTCACGGGCCACATTGAAGATCTGGTTTTCCTCAGAGGGCCATTATGATTGTGAAACCATATTAATGTTTAATTGCCTCATCATATTATTACACATTGACAACAAATTGATGGATAACTAGTTTTTAAATCAGAAGTCAAGGATAATGTTTTTTTTCAACTATTGTTCAAGTAACTGTAAAAGGGGGTTTGGAGGCAAAACATGCTTACAATAGTTAATTACTATTTATTACATATGAATATTATACAAAAATTTGGAACAGATTTTAGCAAGAGTCATGGAAATTGACACACATGATTTGCTTTCGCAGGGCACATAAAATGATGTGGCGGGCCGGATCTGGCCCCCGGGCCTTGAGTTTGAAATCTGTGCTGTATAGGGTGATCCGGGAGTATTCGATAGTGGACCCCTTAATATAGGCTGGTTGGTCCCTGTAAGACCGAGTTTGGTCCACAATTCAGCAGTAAATTGGATTTGCTTCCAGTGAAGGTAAGGACTCCGTACCTTATGAAGTGGCTGCCGAGTAAGTCACATCTGTGCCCTCTTTCACTCTCTTACGCCGTTGCTCTCATCATGTTACTTCATTCCCTCTCGTCTCTGTCATTTGCTGTATTGTGGCGACAGTGCTTTGAGGATGCAGCAGACACTAATAAGTGACTATCAGTCATGAGTCAGTAAGTGTTTTTTAGCCTGAGCATCCATTTACCAGCATCATGTGGTTCCTTGACTGTATTTTCTCTGTCAGTTCAGCTGTGGTGAAGGTAGCCAGTGTTTTCACATGCAAGTGAGTAACACAACAAATCCTCTGTGCTGTTGAGTGAGTAAGATTGTAGCGTTTTGTCCATGTGCTCCAGAAGCCAGTTTCCTAAGAGCATGACTAGGAGCAGATACCAAATGTTGTAGTGCTCCTCTTTTCCCTGCGACTGCTCGTAACTGCTAATGGTTTCTTGGCATGTGCCAGCAGAAAGTGTAAACAAAATTGCTGATATTGCAGTATTTTTCCAGTAGTTTTCTAGAGATTCTATTTACTATGCCCATTTTATGCATCGACTTCTACCATAGTTACGTTTTGCTTTTTGTGAACAATTATAAGAACGGCATTGTTCAGGAGATGAAATGACAGACTTTACCAAACTCATTGTCCACTGTTTTTATTTTTTGCCGCCTCTGTTTTCTCAAATGCAGTTTATTACATAACCTGTGCTCCAGTCAGCTCTCTGTCCATTCTGTCCTCATCCTGCGTGTTAAGTCTTCCTACATTCTTTTCCATCAAGAAGATAAACTGAAAACAATATATACAGTGGGAGTGAGGCAAAGGGATTCAATTCTAGAATTTTTTTTGTATTGTAGAGTATCTGTGTTGGCAACCCAAATGGTTTTGTGTGTGTGTTCAAGATGTTTGAGATTGTAAATATCAAGTTCAAATTTATACAGTGGAACATTACTGTTGAACACCTTAAAGCTGTCAAACTTGGAGGTCAACCAAATATTGCAGGACAGTTATGCCCTAAGTTTTGTACAATTTTTTGACATGGAACTGTCATCTTGGTCAGTGTGCCATGTAAGCAATTGGATTAATATACGTGTTTTGATTCTTCCTTTGGTGTTTTTTTGTGGCTGTTGTAAGGAAAGAAGAAGAGAGTGTGAGAATAGAAATAAGATGAACTAGCATCTCACATCATCAACACACCGGCAACGTTGCAGAAGTTTGTTTTGTACATATATATTTTTTTATTTAGGCGGAACGGTGGACGACTGGTTAGAGCGTCTGCCTCACAGTTCTGAGGACCGGGGTTCAATCCCCGGCCCCGCTCGTGTTGAGTTTGCATGTTCTCCCCGTGCCTGTGTGGGTTTTCTCCGGGCACTCCGGTTCCCTCTCACTTTCCAAAAACATGCATGGTAGGTTAATTGACAACTCTAAATTGCCCTTCCAGGTCTATGGCTGTCGTTGCGTTTTTCATCACCACTGGTATCTTTTGGTTTCCATCACAATGAGGAACTGCTGAGTCATTACTTTCAAATTCTGAATAGTAGAATCTGGGATTGGTTTTGTAAGCAAAAGTCCAGTTGGCTCCTAACACCAACTTCACAAGCAACCACTGCTTAATATACAAGATTAGTGCAGTCACATACTGTATAAAGGATCCCAATTGTCTTTATCAGTGGTTCATTCTGCAGTGAGTGTACAGCCTCTGTAACACTTTGCTTTTCTAGTGCAAAGGAGTGTAGTTTTGATTCTCTATCTGGCCTTTGATTGAGGGTAATATTGCAGATGAGGGTCAGTGAAGATGATTCTGAGACAATTGGGGATGAAAAAAATTATGGCAAGAGGAGGTCAATGTGGTCCCTCACCTGCATTGCAGTGCTGAGCTGTGTTGCCCAATCATGTCCCAGCTGCCAGTGCAGGGGGTGGGGCGAGAGGCTGACAGCAGCCAAGGAGAGTTCTCGGTCAGAGAATGAGAGAAAGAGAGAGATGGAGCTAATGTGCGAGTGGAAAAGCGAGTGTGCGACTGAACGCAGTTGCCCTGAGCGCTAGCACTCATCTTCCTCGTCTTGCGGCTTCTTTTCCATCATCACGGATCACTCTACTTAATCTCAACTCTATCCATTCTCCACCATTGAATTTTTTTTTCCTCCACCCTTGATTTATTATTTTTTTTTTTTTCATTTTTTCTTCATCTTCCTCTCGACTAATGGAGAGAGAGCATCTTTGAACACCTGCCCATTCTCCTCCACTGTCCTGTCCTCTTGCCTGCATCACGTCTCATGGGTATCCGTGCATCCTGCAGGTAAGCAGGCAGATGTGACAACCATTTTGGTTTGTTTTCTTGAATCAGGTCCACATGTTGAATATTACATGTTGTTCAACGTTAGGTACCATATCCTCATTTTACCCTTGACTTCTGCCATTCAGAGGATGTTTGAATGATGTCAGTCCATGTGTGTGTGCGCGGCAGTAAAAAAAAAAAAAAGCACAAACAAAATTTTAAGTCTTGCTTGTTGAATTTCTGCTTCTCTTCAACATCTCCTTCTACTAAAGACTTGGTCTTAATTATTTTAATCTTTCTGGATGTAGTCCCGAGAATTGATCTAAAACAATATTTTAACCCTGACTACTAATTTTCTCAATTATAACTGCATGTTTAGCCATTTGTGCTGGCCATTAAAACAAAACTAAATATATAGTCCGTTTTTTTTAATTAACATTGTCTGGCCATTTAAGATCAGTCATCACTGCAGAGTTCTGAAAATAAGAAGCTGTGTCTGTGCCAAGGATACTGCAGAGACAAGTTGAAGAACTTGACAGTAGTTGGTCAGCAGGAAAACATTGCAGCCTACATTATTTGACTACAATGAGCAAGATAAATGCATCTTGCTTCATTGTCTGCCTATTTTCCTTCAGTCACATTGATCTTAAAGGTTGCACGATAGAGAAGAAGAGCTCACCATCCAACAGAAATGCTGTATGTAATTACTTAAAATTATCTGCGACATAAACATTGGACAACATTGCCGAGGGACCACGTCAGTCTACTGGAATGCTAATTGCGAGAAAAGACTCCATCTTTTCTGCACATGATTTAAGCTCATCATACGGTAGAAGGAACTTGATTTCAAGGGTGTTTTTCATTCAGTTGATCATTAGGTCATTGTATCTCTATTGAAATTTGTTTTGCTGGTTGGCCTTGAATTGGAAAATTAGGGCTAATTTGACTTCTGATATGTTGTGGTCATGTCTTACCTAATGAGTGCCTCATGGAGCTACAGTCATTTTAAACCTTGAAAAGCAGAAATTGCTGTGAAGTCTCAATGTTGGTTAACAGATTGTTTTGTTTCTGGTAGTCATGTTATTTTCTCCTTCCTAAAGCCGATGGCTTTTCTTCTGCAGTTTGACCCTTCAGCATGAGTCATGTCCAAGTTTTTTTCTTTTTTTTTTAAGACAAACACCGTTACTTTGCATAGTCCTGTATAAGCAATGGGAGAATGTTGTTTTTAATAATTTAATGAACTATGTTGATATTTGCACATCACAACCTGCCTGCTTCAGCACCACGTATCCCTCTCACCTGTTCAGCCCAGCAGTTAATGTTTAATGATATTACGTCTTGGTTGAAGGATTCTCATGTTATTTTTGTGGTCACTCATATTAGCAGACATTTTTTCCTTCGTGTCCTGTGTAGTTTGAGTGAGTTTGTTCATATTGTGCCACTGTCCCCATGCAACTGCAATGGATTTGAGGGGGGAAAAAAAGTCAAATGATATAGTTTGGCAGCAGCAGCCATTGCTGTTGAACAAGTGCCATGGTAAATGTAGTGGATCAGTTGAACTCATTAAGATTACAACTAGGCAATTTGTTTATTCAGCAGAAACGTATTGGAAAGATTTATGTGCTTGTTAATTAGGAAGTGGCTAAAGGGGGAAACTGTGCTGACCCCAATTCCAGCCTTGCCCTCTTGAGTATTCGCTGCTATTTTAGTAACCGCTGTGGCGAAAGACTTTGCATTTGCAAGTGATGAGAGGACAAACTGAGAAAATTGTAAATTTTCAGCTACCTACTGTATTCTCACGACCATAAGGCGCACCGTATTAAAAGGTGCAGTCTCAGTTACGGGATCTATTCCTGCATTTAACACACACATAAGGCGCACCGTATTATTGGGCGCAGGCATGGTAAAACATACGCTAGCATGCATGCTAATAGGCAGCGGGAGCAAAACTGAGTTTGATTGTACTTAATTGAAGTATTTAACAATGTACTCACATTTTTTTCATCAATCCATAATTTTTTTCATCAATCCATCAAAGTCCTCATCTCCTCTATCTGAAATGAACAGCTGGGCAATTTCGCCATCAAACATGCCGGGTTCTCTCTCGTCATTGTCGGAATCAGTCTCGTTGCCAGGGGGCTGTTCAGCAATGATGCCGGCTTTCACGAAAGCTCCGACAACAGTCAAAGCAGATAGCTTAGCTCAAGCATCCATAATCAATTCACATATGGTGGCGTAACTCACCCGGCGCTGCCTCCTAGTCTTAGTAAAGCTGTGTTCGCCATTTGTCATCTGTCGCTCCCACGGCGCTCGCAACTTTACTTTGAGTGCCCTGTTTACACTGATGTCCAGCGGTTGGAGTTCCTTCGTCAAGCCTCCCGGAAGGATGGCAAGCGCCAAGTTCATTATCTGGACTTGGTTTTTCACAGCGGCTGTGAGATTGGCGCGCATGGAGTCACAGATCAACCGGGACGGTGACGCGTGGAAAAAACCATCCGGTCTCTTTACGTACACCTCACTCAGCCACTCTCTCATTTTCTTGTCGTCCATCCAGCCCTTTTGATTGGCCTTTACGATGACTTCGGGTAGAAACTTTTCTTTAGGCAGCTGCTTCTTCTTAAAAATCACCATAGGTGGCAGTTTCTGTCCATTAACATGGCAACCAAGCACAACAGTAAAAGCCGACTTTTCGTGCCCCGCTCTGCGTATCGCTACCGTGCTGGTTCCCTTCTTCTCTACAGTGTGGTGATGTTGAAAGTGAGCGGCACCTCATCCATGTTGGTGATGTGGTTGGGCTGGATGTATTTGTCGGCAATATTTTTACTGCAGTAGGAGCGGGAGATGGCCAGCTTTTCCTTGTAATCCGCCAGAAGTTGCTGCGCCACGGTAGTCCTTGCCCGGATGGATAGATGGCGATCATTAATCCATTGCTCGAGTTGGTCTTCCAACTCGAGCCACCTCGCCTTGTTTCCGAGGAAACTCAGCTTCATCTTCTTGACTTGGTGAAGCTTGTTTTCCTGCTTCCACCACTTGGGAACCATGGATTCGTTGATCTTGAATTCTCTCGCGGCTGCTCGATTCCCATGTTCCTCAGCGTAACTGATAGCTTGCAGTTTAAACTGTGCTTCGTAAGTGTGTCTCTTCATAGGTGCCATTTTCGGGGGTCTTTAACCAAACCCATGCTGTTTTGCACAATGCACATACTGCCGCTATATACCTACTGGGGGCGTGCCTTTAGCGTCCTCCTTCATGCGCAGCCTTCCCCCTTTAACGTCCGAATGTTGTCCTCATTCACGTCCGCATTTCCTCTATATAAGCAGCGTGTCGGCAGGAAATGCTCCCAGTCAGTCAAGCGTAGCGCTCATCAAAGTCAGACAACATTTACAGATTTTGGAACTCTGTGCACACATAAGGCGCGCGCCGCATTATAAGGCGTCCCGTCCATTTTGGAGAAAATTTAAGACTTTTAAGTGCGCCTTATGGTCGTGAAAATACAGTATTTGGCAGGATTTGAACCACCTTTGCAATGCTGCGTGTATGATAGACATGACATGTAAAGATGTGTCTTAGTTGCAGCACTACATTGTGAAGTGGGATGTTCCACACACATGCACGATCAGATAATTAACTTATCTAGTTTATTTCATTAGTTCTGTGAGCTACAATTCCTTTGTCATGCTTCTGACTAAAAAACATAATGGGAAAATGTCTTGCTCTATGGTTTTTAACCCAAGAACACAAATGCTTCTTCTATACTTCATCCCAAGCCTTCTGACCCAACCTCCTCCTGTGTCTTTACCGTCAGACCAGAGCCTCAGGGCTGTGGAGGCAGCTCCAAGCTAAGTCAGCCAGACTCGCCCCTTCCTGATCAAGATGAGGAGATCCTGGGCTCTGATGATGATGAGCAGGAGGACCCCACTGACTACTGCAAGGGTACAAAAGTCTCTGTTATCATTCGTCCATCTATTCTCTGAACTGCTTATCCTCACTGGGGTAACTAACAAATGATAAATAAAAAAAAAACTCATGAATCTAGGACATACATCTATGATCTTTGTTTGGTCAGGTGGATATCACCATGTGAAGATTGGAGATCTTTTCAACGGAAGATACCATGTTATCCGTAAGCTTGGCTGGGGGCACTTTTCCACTGTGTGGCTGGCCTGGGACATCCAGTAAGTTGTCATTGCAGAGACAACTTGAGAAGTTTCACATTTAAAAAAATAAATAAATAAATAAAACATTCCTGTGACTGCTGTGCTAAAGCTTCACGTAAACAATTACGATCCATGGACGAATTAAATGCTGGATATGTGGACTGAAAGTATATTGGTACATGCTGTACATTTGAATTATATTGATGCTTGTGAGATAGTCGTCACCCAAAAAAATCCTTTTGTTTTTGTTTGCGCTTCTTGCAGGGAGAAGCGCTTTGTAGCTATGAAGGTTGTGAAAAGTGCTGAACATTACACAGAGACTGCTCTGGATGAGATCAAGCTGCTCAAATCTGTAACGTGGACAGTCTCATTTTCATTTTTTGTTTTTGTTTCAGCATAATTTCCCTCATACATGTCTGTGTGTGTGTGCTTGTTGCAGGTGCGAAACACAGACCCTGGTGATCTGAGCAGGGAGAGAGTGGTGCAGCTTCTAGATGACTTCAAAATATCTGGCACGAATGGCACTCGTATCTTTTAATAACTTAAAATGTAGTTGATTGTGTCTCCAGACGACTAATCAACTATGTGCCCCTTTTTACAAACACTCTTTAGACCTTTATTGATCACTAAACAGTTCTGCTACAATCAGGCATACTCAGAATCAGAATCCTCTTTATTTGCCAGGTATGTCAAAAACACATGAGGAATTTGTCTCTGGTGGTTGGAGCCACTCTAGTACGACAACAGACAGTCAATTGACAGAATACTTTTGTGACATAAAAAAAGAGTCACTGAGCAATAAGAAGGTTACCAGTAATGTGGTAATGCTGGTACAATGTTTTTTTTATTTATTTTTTTGACAATTGTGCAAAAGGATGCAGTCCTCTAGCAATTGACTATAGAACAATAGTCCGGTGCAATGACCATTGTGCAAAGGGTGCATAGACTTCAATAAGTTGATGCAGTTTAAAGTGACCAGTAGTGTTATAATCTGGGACAATGTCAATTGTGCAAATGTTGCAGATGCTACTCAGGCACGAGTGGCCAGTATTGGTCAACAACAGATATGCAAATAGTGCAGCGTGGCGGGACTACTACAGTGAGTGCATGAGTAATGTATAAAATGCCTCCTGAAGTCCACAATCATCTCTGCAATCTTTAGCGTGTTCAGCTCCAGGTTATGTCGGCCGCACCACAGCTCCAGCCGCTCCACTTCCTGTCGGTACACAGACTCATCACAGTCTTTGATGAGGCCGATGACTGTGGTGTCGTCTGCAAACTTCAGGAGTTTGACAGCCGGGTGCCTTGAGGTGCAGTCGTTCGTGTAGAGAGAGAAGAGCAGCGGAGAGAGGTCACAACCTTGAGGCGCCCAAGTGCTGGTGGTGCGTGTAATGAAGTGGTGTTCTCAGCTTGGGGGGTTAGTCGCTTGTAATTGGTTAGCGATTGTAATGCATGCCATACTGATTTAGAGTCGTTAGCGGTAAACTGTCTTTACTGGATAATTTCTCTGTGCAATGTTAATTTCTTTAGTCTCATTTTAGCCAACTCCCCCAAACCCTCTGCTCCATCTCTCTTTACAGCTATTTGTGGGTCCTCTGCTGACAGCTAGCTGTGCACATTGGCACATCCTTTGGTGTCACAGGCTCTGATGCATTGACGTTGGCACCATCCCTTTTTTCTCTCCACAGCATCCAGTCTGCAGCTATGCTATCTGATAGCACACCCACACACCCTCTGTATATCATTATCATTCATTTGTAGTGGCTGAAGTCCATTGTGGGTTGACAAAATTTAACCCATTTAAAGAGTGATGTCTACTTCTGTTCTTCCTTGACTGGCGATTTACCAGATATATGCATGGTGTTTGAGGTGCTGGGGTACCACCTACTAAAGTGGATCATCAAGTCAAATTATCAAGGCCTCCCGCTGCCATGTGTTAAAAGCATCATTAGACAGGTACTGCAGCACACCCTCCAAAAAGCTTATTTGAAACTTTTTGTTTTGATGATGATAGGTCCACCTTTGCTTTTGTGCAGGTCCTTCAGGGTTTAGACTACCTCCACACCAAATGTAAAATTATTCACACAGACATCAAACCGGAAAACATTCTTCTGACAGTCAATGAGTCCTATATCAAGAAAATGGCTCTCGAAGCGACACAGTGGCAGAAGACTGGTGTACCACCACCCTCTGGTTCTGCAGGTCACACTTTTATTTTCTCCTCTATGAGCTCCCCTGAGCAGGTTCATGTGATTAAGCTACAATTTGCTTGTCATGTCATGATTTGCTGTTTGGAATTGCTGCTCCAACTGGCTTCGCTCTACTTTGAATTTACATCACTAAACACAATTAGCTATCTTATTTGTTAATGGGTGCAATTTAAATGCACATAAACTTGAGGATGGGAGCCCTTGGCTATGAGTCACCGCTGACTGTGAATGTGTAAATGACTACCTTTCTCTGAGGAGTGAGAGACTGCCTCCGCATGTGTCTGTTAATACATCTTGGTGTGAGTCAGCTCCCACGGAGGTGATAGATGTACCGCACGTCCTTCTCTAGTAATGTAATCCTCTTCCCATTTTCCTTCTTCCCACAGTGAGTACAGCACCAGCACCCAAGCCGGTATATATTTTTTTTGTTATAAAAAAAATAAAAACCTGACAAGTGGATGGCTGTGCAAAATACACGTCAAGTCAATAGAGAATACTTATTCATTTGTTCTCTCTTTCTAGATAGCCAAAATGTCAAAGAACAAAAAGAAGAAAATGAAGAAGAAGCAGAAGAAGCAGGCGGAACAGCTAGAAATGGGAGGAGGAGTGACAGCCGAAAGAGGAGAAGAGAAAGCGGAGGACACGGCAGAAACGACCTCTGACATCGCCTCTGTCCCCGCCTCTGTGTCGGCCACTCTACAACATGACACAATGCCTCCTATCGCAGGTGACTGACCAAACTATGCGGAACCAACATCTTTGCAAACTGTAACTACAGTAATAGATATCGATGAATTAATACCTCTGACAGAGTCACCAAGAACATTTGCATTATTCTGTTTGTAAAGGCAGACATTTTGCTGAGGCTAATCTTTTGGAGTGCAATTGATGTTCTAGGTGAAATTAATGAAGTGGCTCGTGAGTATGATAAAATGTTCTTATTAAATTGGTTACAGAGTCTCCTACTGTCGAGCTACCCCAACAGATGTCAGAGCCAAGTGTACCCACAGAGGATGCCACCAAGGAGGAGAGCAAGATGGAGGTCAACTGCAATGGCAACACCTCCGTACCGGTGAGCGAGGCTAGCCGAGAAAGCCAGGACCATGGGACCAAGCAGTCAGCAGAAGAGCTGGAGGACCAACAGAATGCAAACAAAGTAGAAGATAAAACAGAAACTCTCAACAAAGTATGTAACAAAGACGACCCTCAGAGCTGTAGCGGTCCCTCTGAGGATTCTGAGCCTCAGTCACAGCAGCAGCAACCAGATTCCCTCAGCACAGACTTTGTCACCTCAGAGCTGAATGATGTCGTCAAAGTAAAGAGAAAGGAGGAGGAGATGGACACTCAAGGGGAGAACAAAATGAGAGTTGAAGATGAAGAAAATAGCCAAAATGGTTAGTTGGTACAAATACAATTTCTAAAACTCCAAATATAACAGTTGGTTTGTATTTAAAAAATTCTTCACTATCTTATTGGCAAGACAAATTTATTGATATAGTGCATTTCATACACAAGGTAAGTTAATGTGATTTACATGCATTTTAAAACAAAGAGCAAAAATACATTTAAAAACTGAGTATAGAAAAATAAAAGACAGCTTACTAAAATTACTATAAGAACATACAGTGGAAGAAAGCTTTATTTTTTTATTTTTAAGATAATGCTGTTGGCAATTTGGTGTGGATAATGCTCATTTAGACGCCATGCTTTCATACTTAATAATTCCACCTTTTTTTTACCGCTATGAACATTAGCAACCATGGATTAAGGAAAGCAAAAAATTAAGGAAATTTATGGGATACTTGGTACCATAACAGTAATCTTTTTTTTTTTTTTTAATTTAAACTCGTGGGTTTTTTTTTTTGTGAGAGCGGGTTCATATAATAATAATAAATGTACTTTTTTCTCTGTCCTCGGGCTTCTTCCAACAGAATCATTGAGTAGCTTGTTAGTAAACCCCTTGGACCATCTCAATGCTGACAAGGTGCAGGTTAAGATTGCTGACCTTGGAAATGCCTGCTGGGTGGTGAGTATTAATCTATGGTACAGTTGCATCTCAATGGTTTTGACACACATATGGATGTAAACTATAAAAATATCTATTTCCGCCTCCTGCAGCACAAGCATTTTACAGATGACATCCAGACTCGGCAGTACCGTTCACTTGAGGTGCTGATAGGATCTGGCTACAGCACACCAGCAGACATTTGGAGCACTGCCTGCATGGTAACACAGGCAAACGGAAACACACAGAACACTTTTAAACACAGAAAAATTCATTCTGAAAGGAAATAATCAGTGAGATTCCATCACTTTGTCATTCCGTAAATGAAAACACTACATTGTTACACAGTTGTTAGTTATGGTAGGCATGGTGTCCTTGTGCATCTTTGTGGATTTGCCCAAAAGACATGGGTTGAAGGCAATGGACTTGCTCCGCAATGACATCCCTCTGAATACAAACAGAGGTACTATTTATCTGCTAATAAGAGGCTGTGATGAGAATGGTTTGCTAACTCTCCAAATTAGTTAAAAAATTTTTTTTTAAAAATCTCCTTGAGCCCTTGACAGAGGCACATTGCACAAAAGCGGCTTATGACATAGGATACCATTTTGTATACACTTTTTAAAATACTTTGTTGTAATAATTTTTCTCCTTAAGGCTTTCGAACTGGCAACTGGGGACTATTTGTTTGAACCCCATTCAGGAGAAGATTATTCCAGAGATGAAGGTTTGTGTTTGTTTCTCTTGAGGGAGAAATCCTGAGTATAAACACAATTTGACGTGTAAGACTTTAACTGTAGGTGAAACTGAATACATTTGATGTTGCCTTTAACCATGAATTACGTCTGTCTGTCTCCAGATCACATAGCGCTGATCATTGAGCTGCTCGGGAAAGTTCCTCGCAAGCTGATCATGGCAGGCAAATACTCTAAGGAGTTTTTCACCAAGAAAGGTAAACACCGCCCCTAGCTGTCTGCCTTTCTCCCAAGCCTTGTGCATAGGTTTTAGCCTGAGGCCCTGATAGCTCCAAGGAACAGCCATCTGCTATGTTTTAGTACAGAACCTGCATGTAGATTGTAGTGCAATTATATTAAAACTTTACACAAGTCAGGCTGACTCCAAGCATAACCCTTTGAACCTGGCATGCATCGTTTTAGGAGCAGTATCAACCAGCTGTTAATTTAATAGTAAAAATTACAAGGATACTTTGTTGTATTGTGTGTTTAGTGTTCTTTTGACCATCTGACAAACAGCTTTTTGCGACTGCTCGGTTTGGGCAGGTGGACTTCCATGTCAACGTCTCAGTAGTTATGTTGTTGTTTATTCTTTTTATTTTAGTTTATTTCTAAAAGTGTGTCCTAAATGTTTAAATGATAGAGCAATGACAAATTTGTTTGAAAAAATAGTAGCTTTTGATACATAGTAGTATCTTATTTTGCTAGTTGGAATTGGTCGACAACAGTGAATTCACAACCACTGTGCTGTGCCACAATGTGTGCTGTCAATGTGTGATCGTCAGGTATGGTGCAAGAAAGTATCCAATTTCACTTAACTGGTCCGAAAATGATTAGACCACAAATAATGTATCTTTGTTCATCCCTCTGTGTCGGGGAAACACTGCTCTACTGCGAGTAGCTCTTATGCCTCTCCCCCAGAAGGTTAATGATCGACTATAGAGGCCACAAGATAGTGACAAAGCACTACTTTTTGACAGGCCTGACTAAATGAAGATCCTCTCCTCATTTCAACATAGTTCCCTTGCGCCAAGATGCCACACGATGGCGCCAAACCAAACATCTTATTAGCCTGTTTGGGCTTGAGCTCAAAAATAGCAAATACAGTTGAACCTCGATTGAACGGATATCTGATGTAATGGATTTTCTGGACAGTACATGTGTCCAAAAATAGTTTCCAGTAGTCACTTAAACCACCATTGTCATAGTCTGTTAGTTCCAGAATTGACTGCAGTGACGCAATATAGGCAGAGACTGGGACACGTATTTCCAGATATACAATATGAAGACTAACTAACAGATGTGTCTACATGGTGGCCATGTTAAATGTGGTGACATTTCCATCAAAGGCATACATTGACATGTGGAGGCCATGTTGAATGTGGTGACATTTCCAGGCAATGCATTGAAAGTGGCAGCCATGATGGCAGGAGTTCTATTGTTGCATAGAGCATCACCTCGCATTTACGGCAAGACATCATATGCGTAGAGCGAGCACAGCGGCGGTACAATGGCTCTAAACTTTAAGAGGAGTACAGTACTCGACGAGTCACTACATCTCTGGAACTCTCGAACATGCTGTTTTTAGTACAGTAACAGGTTTTTTGACCAGCTGTTCGTCTATGGTGTCTAAGCTTCCCGGAGTTGGAAATAGGGAGCACACTAATTCTTCGCGGCTCATGAAAGCAACCCACCTTGACTCACCACTACAACAACAACATTGTTGCCACCAAGCACACCAGTGTGGTAAGATTGGACAAAATTTTAAACTTGTCAAACATTTTCAAACTTTTTTAATTTTTCATTTTTTACAACTTTGTACTGTACTGGGAATTTTAGGCCACAAAAAGTATAAAACAAAAACGTTTTACTATACTACATACTGGGTGCATATGGCCACAAAAAAAACACCCCCTCATATTAGTCCATTAAATCGAGGATCCACTGTATGTGATTTCCCCAAGCAAATAATGGAGGACAGGATTAAAAAAAAAATCGGATAGTTGCCAACTGGCAGGTTAACACTACAGCGTCAGTCAGTGGTTCTGCAGGATATCTTGGAGTTATTATGTCGCTTTCTAACTTTTGAAATGTGTAATTTCACCGCAGGTGACCTGCGACACATCACTAAGCTGAAGCCATGGGGCATGTTTGATGTGTTGGTGGAGAAGTACGAGTGGTCCAAAGAAGAGGCCCACAGCTTCAGCAGCTTCCTGCAGCCCATGCTGGACCTTGTCCCTGAAAGGAGGGCCACGGCTGCTCAGTGCCTCTCCCATGCGTGGCTGGCTTGAGAGACAGCGCATTGTGTGCACACTTCTACATGTGATTGTGAAAGGATGCACACACACCCACGCACACAAGATAGGTGTAAAGATTATGGGCTTGAAACCGAAACACACCTTCCTGCAAAAACTTGACTGTACACGTTTCATGGCCTTCAGATGCAACCCACACACCAGCTGTGACTGCACTTCAGTCGCCATCCACAATATGTAGAATACTGAAGGAAGAGGAAGCCCAAATCGTCTGCACTTAACTTTGCAGGACTTGTTTGTTTAGGTGTCAGTTTCTGTTTCAAGCTCTTTTTCTACAGCACATAACTCTGTCTCTCAGATATTTAGGTACTGTTACAAATTAAGATATACAGTAGCTCTTGCACTTGAGACTACAGCAGCCGCAACAGAGGTTGCCATCAAAATCACCAATTTGTTGGGATCACCAAGATGCCAAATATGTGCAGTCTTGCTAATTGCATTAGCAGTGCCATCATTTATATATTTAGTTGTCAAAAGCCTTCGAAGTACTGCAATTGAATAAATGCAAAAAAAATGCTATCTGCCATGGAAAGGGCTAGGAAGTCTTGGCCTAGCTAAGTATGCTTAAACATTTCTACATTTGTACACAGAAGAGGAAAGAGGACTAGATTTTATACATTTTGTTATGGATATTCTTGTTTTCAGCCTGGCACAATGCAATGTCTTCTATCCCTATGAAACTCGTTTAGTAACAGATGCAATTTTGGAAACCATTAAACATCAAACTGGACCTGTATGGATTCAAGTGGTTGGATAGCATCATGCACTCTGCAGCATAGTCAGTCACGTTTTGGAAAGGGATGTTCAGGTGCTTTTTAACTGCACGGAAATGGGCTCGACTCAAATGCTGTACAGCAACCCCCACACTGCAAAAGGAATTGGCTTATAGGCTCTCTGTCATGTCTCCTCTTCAATCGTTTTTCTGTAGGTAAGAATAAAACATTTCCAAAAGTGTTTTAAGTGTTTGTCTCGTAACTCGTCGCCTGCCTGAAAAGCCGCTCATTGGACAGTTGTAGGTACAACTACTGTGCATCTAACGTTGGAGCCATTGATAAATATTTGCTATTTTCTTTTTTTTTTTTTTTTTTTTTTTAAAACAGGTGTTTTATTATTTTTTTTATTTTATATTTTAGTTGTAGTCGTACAGTACTTAACAGAATAATCGACCTTTGGTACAGCACTACCACGGTCTAATTAGCACTTTGTTTTTAAGTTGAAAAAAACGTGCTAATTGCTTCAACTTACCATGACTTTTGGGTTCGCAAGTGTTTCTCTATTGCAGGGTTTCCCCCAATCACATTTTGTCTTGTAAAAACAACCTAACATGAATTTATAAAAGTAATTTGCAAATAAATTGTGTCCTTACTTAAAGATCAAAGAAAATTACAGAAATATGCTTGACAATTGGAAACTATGATCGTCTGGCCGCAGTGGATGATGGCCCCTACATCGAGGGATGCCATCAACATGACTTTGGACTTCCGCCTGTCTTGCTTTCGTTGGCCTTGGCGAGATCGGACTCTTCCACCTAAGGCTCTGGCATTTGGTGTTCAGGTCGTACACGAAGATACATGATTCATCAGTGGTGGTGACTCCCCAGCAGGTCTGGTGTCCTTGATCTCATCACTAACTGTTCATGCATATTTACAGTATATATGTAAACGTATGCGTGTGTGTGTGTGTTGGGGATGGGGTTCAATGGCTACTGAAACAAAGGACACAGGCCTATATACTCCAGGGCGATTACGTTGAAGGAGAAAACTTGTAGTTTGGGTTTGAATTTTATCTTCTCTAACATTAGTCCTGAAACCTTTCTAAGATGCCTTGTACAGAACAAAGTTTAATGAAGTGGAAACGGTTCAACAAAGACAGGATGAACTTCTTTGGGTTCAAATAGTTGTGAAAGTCTTGCTTTGGTGGTCAGTAGTAGGCTCATCATGCGTTGTCTGAAGAGAGAAAGCAGAAATGGAATTGTCACAATTAAGTTGAACTTTTCATCTTTGCTTTTCCTTTCGGTGCAGTTTCTGTCCTCCATTTTATCCTCCCCTCAATGCTGGTACCTTTCTCCTCTGCCTGGAAGTCCTCGGGCAGGAGGTTGTCCTGTCTGCTGCCCAGACTAAAGGCCAGAAAGGCGAGGATGAGGGAGTCCATGATGCTGATGATGGCCAGGATGTAGGCCCAGCGCACCGTGCAGTTGCCCAGGGTGTATTTGTCGGTCCGCTGGCCG